>NC_049245.1:7200000-7506140 GCF_011100685.1 Canis lupus familiaris
TATTCCTAGCTATCCTAATGAACAGGGGACTTAAAACTGAAACATAATAAAAGAGGGGAATTATAGTAAGGGAAAAATATTTTTGTAAAAGATATATTCAACGGGATGAGCACTGGGTGTTATTCTGTATGTTGGCAAATTGAACACCAATAAAAAATAAATTTATTATTAAAAAAAGATATATTCAGAAAAACAAAAGCAGTGTTTTTGTGTTTGCAATGAACTCTGAGAACTGATGAATAAGGAAATGAAAAGATGGATTGACTGAAGAGGAAACTGAGACAATCAGAAAAATCTACAAGCCTAAAAACACAATAACAGCATAAACATGGACAATGGATGTCATAAGAGAGAATGAATGCTATTCATATATTAGTGAATGCTGTTCATAAATTAATGTTTCAGAAATCAAAGTTTTGAATTAAAATTCATTAAGAAAGCAAAAGTCAGGGAGAAAAATGACACATGAAAAGATATATACAGAGGACAGAAAATAACAATAGAATTTCTAATTAATGGATTAGAGGAAGTCTAAGCAACTATTTTTTTTATGTGATAGCAACCATTAAAAATATATTATGAGATTTTCAAGGACTGTAGAACATAGAATATGATTTCATTTTTTGTAACTATGGAATCATTACATATGCCTTTATATGTATTTAGATTAGTGGGGACAAAAACTGGAAGGCTTTATCTCCTATTTAACACTGATTATCTTTGGATGGTAGGTGGAATTTTAATTTACAGAATTTTTATTTTGCTAACCTGCATTTCATATTTTACAACAAATGCATATTATCTAATTTAATAATTATAATGAAACAATTTAGAAAACAAAAATGCTTTCAGTGATATCATAGAAGAAAAAACTATAACTAAAAGGTGTTTGTGGTTAGCTAAATTCAGTTACTTTGGCTTGATATCTATTGTACTTGAACTCTAAAAAACATGGGAAATTCAGCTGTTGAGTAGCTCTTTCTTCTTGCATATTCTTCTTTTTCTACTTTTTTTTTTTTTTTTTTTTGTCTTTTGGCCAAATCACCTACCTTTCTTCTATGTCACAACCTACTCATCATTTTCTAAACACCTTATGTTATTTCTTGCCTTTGTGTCCACTTAACGTGTATTCTCACTGGTTGAAATATCCCCATTTCCCCTCTTTCTATCTGATAAAATTCTCTTCATCTTTCAAAACTAAGTCATCAACTTACCTTTCTTTGTGACGTCCTCTAAATCACTAGTCAGAATCAATCATTTTTATGTTTTTGCTTATTGAATTCCTTTGCTCATTTATCTGCTTATTATTCTCCTTACCACATTGTAATATAGTGGTATCTCTTGGTCTCTCTTACTGGGCTATGAACATTATGAAACTGTGCTTTATTCATATTTCCCCTCCCAGAACCTACTAATGAGTGATCAATAAATGTTTAATTAACTGGCTGTCCTTTACAGCATGCATCAATGTCTGCAAATAGTAATTAGGGATTATAACTTATTTTCTATTGCATCCTTTAGCAACAAGGTAAGTGCCTTTGGCTGCATATCCATATACTATATTTATTACAAAGAACCCTGAAGGAAGAACTTAAGTTTTAGGCAAATCACAACCTCTTTGGGCTTCAGGTTCATTATCTATTTACTTTTAAGGATGCAAAACTGGATAATAACTTAGATTCCCTCTATCTATGGCATGATATGAGGCTCTGTCTCCTCGTGAAGTTTTTAGTTACCACCAATGTTTGTTTATTGGGTGGATGATTTTGAGAGAGGACGTTCACTGTTTGAGTGAGCCTCATTCCCTATCACTGTGGTGATAGGGAACCGACCCCACACCTACTCTTGGGTCACTGCGGGGAACTTTGACTCATCATTTGCAATTTGGCTTTGTCGTATGATGAAGGCAAAGAGTAGAGCATTCAGAGAATAGAAGCAGCCACTCTGTTCCTGTGTGTCCCCACTCCCAGCGCCCCACTTGATAAATCTTCACAGGAATTCAATCAGGGATAGGAAGACAGTGATTCTACAGGGCCTGCGGCACCTGCTGTTGGGGGGACTGCTGGTGGTGGTGGCAGCCTAAGGCTCTTGATGAATACTAGGGATTTTTCTCTTTGACTAGTAAAGGCTGGCATTTCACTTTGAGGATAAGAGGCCATTGCAAAGTTCTTTTGGAGCATTTCTCTCTTCTGCCTTTTCACTTGTCCCCACTCTTGATCTGTTTCACCTGTGTGCTTTACATATTTTAGCAATCTTTTCTTGAAACAGAAATACAGGTATTTTCTTCTTTCTAATTTTTCTGAAATGAAGTCAATAAAAAACAGGGAGAGAAGTGAAGTGCACAGCTTTGAAATCCAAGAATAATCATATTTTCTCATTCCTGAGGCAAGCCAGGACTGGGCATATTACTCAAAGAGGAGGTACATGTGAGCTCCTTGCCCTGCACCCAGGCCTGCTGTGTGTTAATGATGACTCCAGGGGTCTCCAGCCCTTCTGTCTTTCTCTGCAGTGCGCTCAGACATTCCATGTTTCATCTTGCTTCTTGACCCCATGCAGGCAAGCTTTATGTTTGCTTCTCCACATTCAGTCTAGTTGAATTCCACCCACTGTCCTCTGCCCTAATCCCTCCTGGCAGAGGAAACAAAGGAACATAAAGGGTCCCACAGTTTATGTATATATTTTTATATAGTGAACTCAATCATCCATGCTAATGGGAGGGGACTATTAGAACAGATAATCCAAAAATCCATTCACTTTTCTTTAGAAATAGATCACGTGATTATTTCTTGGAGCCCTGGTAATTAAGTTTGGCTCAAGCTAATGCTTTAAATAATTTGCATAAAAATTGGTCTAGGGCCATCAGTCTGGAACTAAACATTTTGAGAGGATAAACCTAACTGCACTCTGTAAATGGACTGGTTCTGAACAATAGTAACAAAAGTATAGTTCTATTGTTTGCAGATTACTATATGCTCAAATCTTCATGAGAACAAAGACTTTGTTGTCTTCAATGCTTGTCTTAAAGACAATGGAAATTGCATCCTTTTGTTAAACTTGATTGCTGCTAATATTCAAAATTTTATGTTTATCATGTGTAAAAATAACCCCAGCTTAAGAGCAAAAATTAAACCCAGATTTGTGTGAATTTGATTATCTTCTAGACATCCTTCATTTTTTTCCTGGGGCCCCAAAAACTTACTACCTAATGTAAATTATTTCTAAAATTATTTTTTCCTGCAGTTGCAAAAGAATTGTAGTTTCCTTCTAGAAACACTGAAAAGTACATATAATTATTGAGAGCTATGAATAATTTTATAACTATAATTTATAGCTATAATAATTTTATAACTGTCACTGTTAATATTGTAAACTATCTTTCTGTTGTGTGCACATATATATGTAGATATACATCTGCATATACATATGAGCGTATACAGATGCATGCAGATATACATTTGTATATGCATATATGTGTGTATTCCCATGTCTGTAGATATATATCTTATATGTATACATATATATGGATCTCTCTATATATGTGTTAGTGAGTCTTTGTGTATGTAGCTCAATACACATATACACATGCAGAAATATACACATATATCCTGGGATCAAAATGAATTTACACTCTGATTCTTGCTTTTTTAGCTCATAATTTTACAAGAATCTTACACTGTTATTAAAATTTCTTCAGAGGGATGCCTGAGTGGCTCAGTGATTGAGCATCTGCCTTTGGCTCAGGACGTGATCCCAGGGTCTGGGGATGGTGTCCCACATTGGGCTCCGTATGAAGCCTGCTTCTCCCTCTGTCTATGCCTATGTCTCTGCCTCTCTCTCTGTGTCTCTCATGAGTAAATAAATAACATCTTAAAAAAATAATAAAATAAAATTTCTGAAGTAGTTTTATTTTTAAAAGATGCAGTATGGGGATCCCTAGGTTGCTCAATGGTTTGGCGCCTGCCTTCAGCCCAGGGCATGATCCTGGAGACCCGGGATCGAGTCCTGCATCAGGCTTCCTGCATGGAGCCTGCTTCTTCTTCTGCTTGTGTCTCTGCCTCTCTCTCTTTTTCTCTCTCTGTGCCTCTCATGAATAAATAAAATAGGAATCTTAAAAAAAATGCAGTATATTCCATAGTATGTACAAAATTTTTGACATTTCCTTCTTTTTTTCCCATTAAACATAGTATTGTGATGAAGATTTTTGTAAATACACATCTCCCTAGTCTTGGTGGGTGTTACTTTAAGACAAAGTCCTAAAGCATAATTCTAGGCTAATAGTATGAACACTTTACTTTTTATTAGATTTTGTCAAAATTGCTGATGTGGTTATGTCTTTCATTCTCCCACCAATAGTGTGTGAGCCTGATTGGATACCTTACTCCCACTAATTCTCCTACATAAACTTGTTTGATTAAAACTGAAATTGTGTTTTATTTGCATTTCTTTAAGAAATAAAGAGATAGGCCATCTCTTCATATTTGTGATTGTATTTCTTCTTCTGTAAATTATAATGGAGTCCTTCGCCCATTTTCCTTTTTTTTTTTTTTTATTGCTTTATAAGATTTTTTTCTCTTTAAGAAAATTGATTCTTTGTCATTTAGGCTGAGAGTACTTTTCCTAGTAGTTTTTCTTTAGAATTTGATTATAATCTTTATCATGTCAAAATGCATATATTCAGATTTAGCCATTTCTCTTTCTTATGACATATATTGATGCATGCACACACATTGCAGATATATATACATATATATGTGAATGCCTTTTTATAACATATGTATACAATCATGTGTTTGTGCATTTTGTTTACAGTTCAAAAAGCAGTTCTTATTTCAAAATTTTTTAAAAGTCACACTTTTGTTTTTTTAGTCTGGTAATTTTAGTTTCATTTTTACATTTCATCTTTGCTCCTCCTGTAATTTAGGTTAGTATAAGGAATGAGATTCGGATTCAGGTTATTCTTCCAAATGGCCAAGCAGTTGTCTTAATGCCATTTATGGAGTCATCTGTCTTTGAAATGTCAGCCTGAAGATGTGCTAAAAACCAGATCTACTTTAGTCCATTTCTAAAGTCTTTATTCCATTTCATGGATTGACTTGTTTGCCTATTCCTATAGTAGGACTACAGTGTTAATCACATTTTTCAAAGATACCATATTTTTGTAGTCTATTTATTCTGTCATTGACTGAAAATATATCTGTGAATCCCCCATTGCATTTCCAGTTGGATTTTATTCTTACTGTATCATCTGCCATATAAAGACCCATCATTATTATATTAAATCATGGAATTAAATTTTTACTGATATAAAATGACCAAATCTTTCTTGCTCCAGACTCTGTTTTTTTTTTAAAGAATTTATTTATTTATTCATGAAAGACACACAGAGAGAGGCAGAGACACAGGCAGGGGGAGAAGCAGGCTCCCTGTGGAGAGCCCAATGAGGAACTGGCTCCTAGGACCTGGGATCCCAACCTGAGCCAAAGGCAGATGCTCAACACTGAGCCACCCAGATGGCCCTCTTGCTCAAGACTTTTTGCTGGAATTCTAACTGGATAGATTCTAAAGTAGTTTCTCATTCCTTTCTTTTAATGTTCATTTCCCAAATATACCTTTCCTGAATTTAAATTTTTTAAACCTTTACTATTTTTTAAAATTAATTCAATCCAACTGGTTTTTACACTTAATAAATTAACCTAATTACCTTTCTTGTCATAACTACTTGCCTGTGTTTCTGTTGTCTTATTTGATATATTGTACTTTTGTTACACTGCTACTTACTTTTTAAAGTTATTTCCATTATTGAAAATACTCATATTTGGTATGAAACATACCAGGAAATTGAGAGAGTATCTTCCATTAATTCTATTGTGATTTAATTCTATTTGTGATTATCATTAAATTTTTCAAAGGTATTCTTAACCCTAACTTATATTGTCAGAATCTGTAGCAGAACACAATTTTTACTTTTTGACTACCTTTATTGAAATCAGCTTTTGTGCAACCCTCCCTACTCCCCACCATAATCGTGATTTATAAATTCTGGCATTTGATACTTCTTTCCTTTTCTCTCCCTCCTTTCTTCCTTCTTCTTTTAACTAATCTTTAAAAATGTAACAAAGTATAGGAAAGTGCACAACATTGAGAGTTCAGTTAAACAACCAAAAGCAAATAGAGAAACTATACTTTCTTATAGTTATAGAAACTATATGTATCCATCCAGTCCAGAAGACCAGCTCATGGGCCAATCAGAACCTCCCCCTTAATCACCAAAATTTAATCAGCACCTTAACTAGATTCCCTTTATTATTTTTCCACTCAAGTATGCTTTTCTAAATAGCATCACTATCTTTTCCTGCTTTTCGAATTTGATATGAGATATTGTACAATATATATGCTTCTGTACCTTCTTTGATTTAACATTATACTTGTAAGAGTCATTCATGTTTTAGCCTGTAATTTTAGTTGTAGTTTCCAATGAGACTTCTGCTTCCTCTTTATATCTATTTCCCTGTACCTGTTTTTTTTCCTCTGTTTTTGAAATTTTTCTGTTTATCACTGATGTTGAACAAGATGATGATGATGTACTTAGTTATAATTTCCTTTATGTTTCTTGTGCTCCGAGATTATAGAACTTCTTGGATATGGATTCACAGTTTTCACCGAAGTTTTGGAAAATTTCAATCATTTTTACTTCAAATATTTTTTGTCTTCCTTTTCCATGCTTTGCCTTCAGATATTTCGATTTATGTATATTGGACTTGCAATTACCTTTATAGTTCTTTCATAGCTCACTGATTATATTTTTGTTTTCAATCATTTATTCTCTTTGTGTTTCAATTTGGATGGTTTCTATTGCTACTTCTTCAAATTCACCACTCTTTTCTTCTTCAATGACTAATCTGCCATTATTCTCATCAGGTGTAATTTTCATCTCAGACATTTAGTATTTCATCTCTAGAAATTCAATTTGTGTCATTTTATACCTTTAATGTCTCTAATTAACATGGACAATCTTCCTTTTAGCTTTCAGAAGACATGGAATATGATTATAATAACTTTTAACATGGCCTTTCACATTAATTACACAATCTGTACCATTTCTGAATTGATTTGTATTAATTGATTTCTCTTCTCTTATATGTCATACTTTCCTGCTCCTTGTCAAGAATTGGTATCATCAGTACTCATTTAGACTTATCAAATAATTACCATTTACCTTGCTTTTTCTTCTTTTTCTTCATCTTTTTCCTTCCATCTGGTATCAATACCCTCCTACCTGAAGAACACCAAAATTCTCTGTTGGTGAACTTTTCTTTTCTTTTTTTGGCCTGAAATTTGCTTGATTAAATTTATTCTTGAAACACAACTTTTTTTTGGCTTAGAATTCTTGGTTGGCTATTATTCTGCTAGATTGTCTTCTTATTTCTATTGTATCTATTAAAGTCAGGTATCAGTCTAATTGTTTAAGGATTTCTTTTTAGATGTCCTGTTTATCTTTGATTTTCAGCAGTTGTACAATGATGGGCATACTTGTGGATTTATTTTGCTTAGAGTTCAAAGGGTTTTAGGAAGATGTGATCTGATGTCTTTCATTAATATAGGTCATTTCTCAGCACAATTTTCTGAAATACTGCTTCTGCTCAATTACCTCACTCCTTTCTGTCTGGGATTCCAATTGATTTATCATTTATCCTCTATATTTGTTCCCTTTCTTTAGTGTTTATCATTCCTTTTCTTTCTCTACTACTTTTATTTTGGATATATTCTTCTGACTTAACTTCTAGTGCACAAATTCTCTTTCATCTGTGTGTAATATGCATTTAAACCATGAATCTATTCATTGCATTCTTCATTTCAATTATTGTATCTTTCACTTCTAGACTTTCTTTTCTTTTTCTTTTATGATGCTTTGTTTTGAATTTCTACTTCTCAGCTAATTTTTTCAATGTCATCTTTATCCTCCTATAACAGCCAGGAAAATTATTTTATACTTTATGTTTTAACTGTAATACTTTCAGCCCAAATGGGCCTATTTCTTTTTTAAAAAAGATTTTATTTATTTATTTATTTATTTATTTATTTATTTATTTATTTATTTATTTATTCAGAGTGAGAGTGAGAGAGCACAAGCAAGGGGAATGGCAGAACCCAACCTGGGGCAGATGCTTAATCAATTGAGCCACCCAGGTGCTCTGGGTATGTTTCTCTTGACTTTTTTTTTATGTTACCATGTTTCATTTTTTTTTTTCTGGATTTTTTTGTGTGTGTGTGTATGTGCTAGACATGCTGGAAATTCTGGCTAAAAATTCGTTTTTGTAAATGGTTTTACATTGGTTTTTCTCAGGTGCCTATGGGGAATAGTAATCTGGGTTGATCTTCATTTATTTTGAGGATTGAGATGATTCAAAGATGGGCATCAGTCTTTCAGAAAGTTGGTCTCCTGCTGCTTGATTCTTTCTGCTAGGATACATATCTTTAGGGTTTCAACAAAGAAACCACGGGGTTTACCGTGGTCCCTTGCCCTTTTCAGCAATAGGACTCTGGATACATTTTGCAGAATCAGCAAATGACCAAGAAAAAAAAAAAAAACAGCTTCAAGTTCTGAACTCACATCTCTGGATATCTATTTTCTCCCAGAACCTAGCCTGACAATTTTTCACTATCCTGTTAGTTCTCTGGTGCCTTTAAACAGACTCCATACCTTTTTGTTTTTGGTGTAGTTTGTCTAGTTATCTTCAGGGAGAGTAATGGTCTAAGTTATTTAGACTTTCATTCCTGAAAGTAGAAGTCTCTCCTTTTTCCTTCTCATTTTAAAGCAACATATACTGTAATTTTCAAAGATAAAAGTGTACATTTAGTTAAGGTATTCTGATCCTAATTTGGAAGCAATTATTTCAACATTTTCATACATTTAATGAGTCTCTTATCACATACTTCTTTCCAAGTGTGACTTTCTCAGTCTTAACTTTTTCCTTCCTTTCTATATTTACTGGTTTTGCACAGGATTTCTGTTAGTTTACTCACAGGAAGGATACTTGGGTGGCATATTTTCTTAATCTATGAATTCCTGAGAAAATGTTAGTCTTGACTTCATGCATGAGTAGTAACAACTTCACTAAATATAGAAACTGTGTACTTTAGAGCAATTGAAATGTTCGTCCATTTCATCTAGTGTTTAGAATTGTGGAAGAAGAAAGTCAAGGCTAATCCGATTTTGGTGATTTTGTTTGTAACCTGATTTTTATTTTCTTATGTGCTTTCAAAGCCTTTCTTTATCACTGATGTTCAGAAATTCCATGAGGCTTTGTAGATTTCTGTTCCTATCTTTGTCTATAAATAAGTATGTATACTCTTGTGTTTTGGGTGGAAGAACTGGTTTACATTAGGAAAACTTTTTTCTGTTATTTTTCTAAAGATTGTTTTCATTTTTGTTTGTTCTAGCCTCTCTTCTTGGTATTCCATGGATATGTAGATTTAATTACCTCGATCTGTTGTCTATATGTGTCACATTTTTCTCATTGTTATCATTTCTTCATTTCTGTAGTTGCAAATCTGATGCCTATAGAGTTTAGGCAGGTAACAAAAATAATGTCAGCCAGTACAAAAATAGTGAATGATGAGGATAGCAGAGAGCAAATTTCCCTTCTAAACTTGGCAGCTACAAATCACTTGATATTCATAAAAATAAAATATTACTATATTCCATTTTTCCCAGAAAAACTAAAATCTGTTTTTTAAATGTAATATTTCTCAGCAGAAAAAAATTTAAAAAGGACCTTGCAACTTACCATTAGGATGATCTTGGCCACACTCAGAATGATCTGTTACTTCATTGTCTTTTGTGATATTCTTGTCCTTTGCAGAATCTGCCACAACAAATAAGCAAAACATCTAGTCAGCATTTTTAACTGGGAAATAAAGCAGCTTCCAACACTGTCATGATATATCTATCTTTGGGAGATGGAATTTATTTTTTTAAACACCATTAAAATACTTAGATATTTTCATAGTAAATAAGCTGTTCCTAAAGTTACTGCATAAGAGGTCTTGTACAAAGCTTACAAAGGTAGGATGATACAAATTTGATTGGGTCATCTTTTTGCAACAAAGAAGAAAATGTAAGCAGGTTTTATGCATTAATGAAAGTCTTTGGAGAATTGTGCAAAAGGATATGAAAGGAAGGCAAAATAGGGGAGATTAAAGGAATATCAATTTTAATGTTCTTAATGCTTCCATTACTGCAATTGTTCATATACAGGAGCCTTGAGTCCTTGAATAAGCCAGATGTAGAGCTTTGATATCCAGTTGTAATTAAGTTCATCTTCCTGAGGCACACACTACCAGTAGAACAATAGCAAAGGGGAAGGCAAACCTTCTGTTTTGTGCAATTTCATCCTCTCCCTCATATAGCACATTTAAATGTGAAATCAGCATAAGTTCATCTTTTTGTTGTTGTTGTTGTTATATGATATACTTCCAGGAAATAACATGGCCAAATAGGTTTCAATGACTATGGACTGTTGCAAATCTATGCAGGATTCCTTGTTAGATGTTTTTTCTTTTTTTTTTTTTTATATATATATTTTTTTTATTGGTGTTCAATTTACTAACATACAGAATAACACCCAGTGCCCATCACCCATGCACTCCCACCCCCCGCCCTCCTCCCCTTCTACCACCCCTAGTTCGTTTCCCAGAGTTAGCAGTCTTTTTTTTTTTTTTTTTTTTTTTTTTTTTTTTTCAGAGTTAGCAGTCTTTACGTTCTGTCTCCCTTTCTGATATTTCCCACACATTTCTTCTCCCTTCCCTTATTTTCCCTTTCACTATTATTTATATTCCCCAAATGAATGAGAACATATAATGTTTGTCCTTCTCCGACTGACTTACTTCACTCAGCATAATACCCTCCAGTTCCATCCACTCCTTGTTAGATGTTTGAGGCCTTTCTGTAGACTCTTTAGAAAGCCATCATAAAGGGCATGTGGGTGGGTCAGCAGGAAGACTTAAATTGGGCCTTTTATTCCCTCCAAAAGTATTTATTAAGGGCCAACTCTACGTTAGATACTTCTTGAGGCTAGGGAGTCAATACTAATTGACTCTGCCTTCATACAGGTTACAATCTAGGGGGTATTTTTTATGCAGCTAAAAGAGTGGTAATCCAAAGATATCTAAAAGTCATGAGCTTATCTTCTATGCATATGGCCATGGAGCAAACTGGGCATGGCAGGCTGACACTTCTGTTACTTTAAAATGGGTTCCTTACTGAGTTCACATTGCTCCATTGAATTGTAACACCCAACAGAGCTGAATCAGAGTCTCAAAGCATTCTTTCTTTCCTTACTCCTTTTACCTCTCTCCCTCCCCACACTAGGAGATAGTTTTAAACAATGCAGTTTGGAATATTATGAGAAAGTCTGTTTCTTTAACCTGCCACAAGCAACATTTGATGGACAAGTGAGAAACCTGGATAGTTAACATATAATTCAAATTTAATAACCAGTGAAGCAAGTATACACCCAAAGTGTATGATTTTAATTAACTGCAAATAATTCCCCCAAGGCAAATGTTTAATTATCTGTGCAGCTTATTTCTTTCTGAGACTGACAATAAGTTTCAAAGTCCAAATTTGGAGGCAAAACTGAGCATAGGCAATAGTTTTCCAAACTGTTCTCTCACTCTAGTCAAATTGTTTTACACCAGTTCCCATTAAAACATGCCTTTTTAATTTTTGGCTCTAACATGTGGATTTAAAGAAAAAAATTATTGAATACTTTTTTCCTACATTAACACTGAGGTGAGCAATGGTTTTAAAAAGGTACTATATGAATCAGGCTAAATTTTAATTTCAAATATTTTACTTATTTATGAAAAATGGCATCATTTGATAACTAGGCTTGGGCTATACTCATTTCTCTCAACATTAATATTTTAAGATTATCCAAGATTTTGCGTGTAGTTAAAATGTGTTCATTTATACTCAACAATAATTCATTATGCTTTATAACTTACATAAACATTATGCTTCATGCATCAAATATTACATAAGAAATGTTTTTTAAAAAGTGATTTACATTGAGTTTATGAATTTATGGTCTAATGATTCACATAAGATGGGTGAAAGTATTTGAAAAATTAATCTCTGGACTGTCACCAAAATCTGTCTCTTTAGCAAATTAATTGACCCTTCAGTTTCAATTTCCTTGGAGAGTCGTTTTAATATTGCTAAGGTGCCTTCTGCTCTCATGTACTCTAATATATATATAATACACTTCGTTGAATCTAAGACACCATCAATTGTTATTTTCATTATTATTTTGTGTAGGATTAAGAAAAAAATGGTACCAAATGAACTGTACCATACTATTAATTTAAGAAAGTGTCCTAGTTTTAGAAATAAAATATACAAAAGACTCTGTATCCTAGAAATATTTGAGTATATTCTGTGTGTACACAAATATATGTCTTTATGTGATGGCAAGGATTTCCTATCAACCTGACCCATCACCAAACCCACAAGTTACTTTTATTTTGTACCTGAAATGGTTCTGCCTCCACATACAGCAATAAAGCAAGATAAAAGCTATAAGCTCATGATGGCATCCACACATGACTATGTGGCTCTGAGATTGTTTCCACTGAAGTTTCTCTTTTCAAAGGGATCTTTGAATTCCTAGTCACATGAACTTTGAGAAGACTGGATATGGTCCTGAATGTTTTAAATCATAGATCCTATCATGCTATACTTAGTTGTGGGTTTGAAATGACAGCAGAGCTTTTCTGACTAGGAGGTGATGAAAGTTGCACTGTATATGAATATAAAATCATTATTCATCATAAGAAAGAAAACATATTGAGTGTATATGGTCACTAAAAGAGCTTGTTATTTCTATGTAAGTTCTATAAACTATCATGAAAATTGTATTTGTATACACTAAATCCTTGCAGCACCTTCGATTCATATTTTATTTAATTCTAAAAATTATCATTTGGTAATGTTCAGAAAAGGGAAAGGAGTTATCACCTAATTCTGAGATTTAGTCAATGTTATTTTAATAGCAGAGAACTGGAATTAAATGTATATGTAGATTGTGACTTTCAAAATCTTTAAGGTCAATGTTCTTTTTTTTTAAGGTTTTATTTATTCATGAGAGACACAGAGAGAGAGGCAGAGACAAAGGCAGAGGGAGAAGCAGGTTCCATACAGGGAGCCTGACGCGGGACTCGATCCTTGGTCTCCAGGATTCCCGTCCTGGGCTGAAGGCAGAGCTAAACTGCTGAGCCACCAAGGCTGCCCTAAGGTCAATGTTCTATTAGAAAAAAATTTCAAATGCAAATATTAAGTTGAATATTTGAACCAAAGTTTTAAAGATGGATCGTTTAAGATTAACAATAATAAATACTTCCAGAAATTAAAAAATCATCTCATTTTGAAAGTTGAAAAGGTTTAAAAGAATAGTTAAAATAGATTGAAATTTTAAAAATATAAAACAGAAATTCTAAAAAGCAGCTCATTTTTAATGTAGTCAATTACACATGCCTATACAGAATAGTACATGTATATATTGAAGATGTGATGAATGATGAAACTTGCATTTTTAATAAACATCTAAGCTATAAATCGAAATAGATGCTATTTCTGTCAAAAATGCACCTTACAACAAAAATTCTTAATCTTAATTAAGAACTTAGTTCTTAACCTCTGAATATACTCTAAAGGTATGAATCAGTCTGTAAAACATGTACACATATTGTTGCATTCACTTTTCTCGAAGGCGATAGCTCTTGTCATATTCTCATAGGGACCCATGACCCCAACAAGATTAAAAATAGCTACAGAAATTTACACCCTACTGCCAGTGACACTGCCATTTTACAAAGGGTTTTTAGGATTACAATTGAGAATCAGCTACAGAACTTGGTGCCCACTCCATAAATTCATCAAGGATGGCACTTCTTGAATTCTTAAGGTAGATTTGACTTGAGGAAATAGCCAAAACATACACAGATATGTTTAATAAACGAGGAGGACAATCTAGCTGGTAAACAACATTTTGCACCAAAATTTGAAATGACCATAAAATATGAAACTGAATGGATGACTGTCTTTGAAAACCATTTTCAAGTTACGAGATGTACAAAATCCACTAGTAATAAAGGTAAGCCCTGACCACTATTTAGAGTTGCAGTAGAAGGTCATTTTGGTGTAAAAGTTCCAAGGGGTCTAAACAAGATAAATGCTATTTGCAAACCCCCAAGCCTGAAATATTTGCTCTGTAGCATGTAAACATTCATCCACAAGTCTCCTACCTTCATACAACAGTTGCACAGAAATCACAATTGCCTGGATTTCCTCTGATTCTTGTAAACTGATTCAATTGCACCAAGCAAAATATTTATCCCAGCCTCCTTATTTGAATGGCTGGTTTATTATGTGAAGCAATTAAAATAAAGTAGTTTTTCCTTCACCTGAACAGTGTGTTTATCCAAATAAATTAGTGTCTCCACAGCTGATTATGATCTCATTGAAGCTTTGCAGTGACTATTCCTCTATATAGGTGAAATGTGTCCTGCAATACATTCCCAGAGTATTCAGATGGCAATGATCTAACCTATGCTAGG
Source organism: Canis lupus familiaris (assembly GCF_011100685.1). Lineage (NCBI taxonomy): Eukaryota > Metazoa > Chordata > Mammalia > Carnivora > Canidae > Canis > Canis lupus. The sequence continues at coordinate 7,214,620 of NC_049245.1, forward strand.
TTTCAGTGCAGCTGGACATACAAAGCTGATCTATATTTACCTGAAAAGTAACCAGGTCTGTAGGACAGGACATTTCCCTTAGCATCGGGAGGCCAGACTCCCAGACTCAGTTGGTCATTTGTCTTCATTATGCAATCATTAACCCCCATTAAAAGGGGGCCAAGCATTCCCAGAGTTATGGAATGGGGGTACTAACAGTCTCTGAGACGCGACTGGCAAAACTACCATCATGTCCCACCAACTGTTTCTGTTAGAAAACACACACCACATTCCAAACAATAACTCTTGTAAATCAGCTTATTCCTACATTGAGGTGTAGGTGTAATTTCTCTGCAGGTGGTTATGGAAAATACAAGCAAAAAGGAGGATCAGTCTTGACAGGTGGATACAGATGGATCTACAATGACAAGCTCTGTAACTCCAGGAAAACCCATTCACCTTACATGATCTTGGTTTCTACACCTAGGAACTGAGGTTATTGAGCCAGATAATCTCTCTAAATGCCTTTCGAAGCCAATCTGTTGATTTGCTCACATTATTTCTTTGTTCCGACAACATCTCTCTATAAACGTTCAGGCTTCCCTCGTTATATGACTACCTGAGTTGGACTATTCTCACTCCAAAATTTTTACTGTCTATTAATAAAATAAAGGTTAATGGTGGGGGAAGTAGTGCCGTGTGACATTGGTGCCACACTGGCCATCGTTAACTCTGTGACTCGATGAAGAATCATCACAATGTCTAATAGAACAGCTGGATATGAAGCCAGACTGGACCGTGATGGAAAAAGAAATGCTTAATTACCTTCTCCATCAAGTTAATTTTTCCCCCTTGGCAATGTAAACAAAGGCAAATCTGCTCTTGTTTCCAGTTGTCTGTGACCTGCTATCCTTGACTCCTTGACCTCCATCCTTCCTATTCCTTTCTGATCTTGCTTCCCTCTCTCTTGCTAAGCCTTGCACAGCAGGATTTCTTGCCATTCTTTTTTTTTTTTTTTTTTTTTAATCTGACTAGACCATAGGCATGAAAAGTAGCTATGGTTCTAGATATAAACTGACTTGGAATTCTATTAAAATATTCATCTATAAATCAGGGAGTGTTTTATTTACACTTTTTAATTCAATCTGATAAGGAAAAGTCTTTGAGAGAACATTCCCTGTAGGAGAAATGATGAAGGCTTTTTGGAGCAGAGTCACAGCCTGGCCACTACTTCTCAGTTATTTTATTTTGTGGAGAGGTTGAAGAAGTAGACATATAGTCTGTCTCTGGGTTCATATGTGCTTCAACTTCTGAGCTCAGGTTCTTTTTAGTCAGATACTTGGGGAGTGTGGCTGAGATGCCAGGACCCAACACTGCTGAGAGCCAGAGTTTTCCTATATTCCTAATGGACTGAGTCAAAACTCACCCGTTGGAGCAGTGTTTTCTAGAGTCTTTTTTTTTTTTTCTTAAGGTTTATTTATTTATTCAGAGAGAGAGAGAATGAGAGAGAGAGAGAGAGAGAGAGAATGGCAGAGACATAGGCAAAGGGAGAAACAGGCTCTTTGCAGAAGCCGGATTCGGGACTCAATCCCAGATCCTGGGATCATGACCTGAGGCAAAGGCAGCCGCCCAACTGCTGAGCCACCAGGCATCCCATTTCTCGAGTCTTTTTTTCCCAAGCGATATAAAGGGACATGTTTAGAGACTAAGATAAGCATTTGGACCTTTTATGGAAGATACTCATTTTATGTGAGCTTCAAAGACCTGAATGATTTCTCCTTAGAACCTATTTGCTCCTCACATCTAGAAAAATCCACAAACCCATCCAAATGAAAATAGATGTGCTTTTTTTTTTTTCAATTTTTTGTTTTCTTCAACATTCTGCTGTGCTATTGAATACAGTTCTGTAATATAAATGGCTGCAGAGTGGTTCCCTTTCTGGATCTACCACAAGCTGTTTTATCATTGCGTCTATTACTGGACATTCAAATTAATCCAATTTCCTGCAATTCTAAATAATCCTGTTGTTGTGATATTGGTGTCCCGATGCTGGGTTCACTCCACTCTTCTTTCCCTTACCTCTTCCCAGCCCACTCCCACCTCTGAGGTCTAGAGAGTTTAGATCTTGCCATAGCTAAGCCTTGTAGTAGACTATGCCCCACCAATATCCCACTGGGCTACTCCTGAGATCACAGCAGTTGGTTCCAGGAGATGGGCTTCTCTCTGAGACTCTGACTAAGGGCATTTTTCCATGGATTCGCCAGAAGTACCCCACAGCCAATGCTCAACTAAAGGACTCAGGAGATACAACCTGTTTCCTCGCCTCTTTGGGAGACAATTTTGAATATGCTCTATACTTCTTAGAGAAATACAGCCACAGTTCCCCTCATTGATGTATCCTCTTTTGACTGTCCTCCCCCCACCTTTCCTCTCTGTGCTTCCTGGGATCACCTCTCAGATAGACCATTTGCCCCCATATCCTTGTCTGAGAATTTTGCTTTTGGAGATCCCAAACCAAGATAGCCAAGATAGTCACTAACCTGTCTTCTACTACCCAGTAGCTAAAATGTGAATGTTTACCTTATTCTGATTTATAGCTCTCTTATGCCATTCTACCTTTAATTAGAGAATGTTGGGGAAAGAGATTGCCTTGTTTGGCACCATCTAATCCTAGAAGCTGGGCCACAGATGACTGGTGAGGGATTGGCTCTGGGCAGTCATCTGTGGGTTGGCCAACAGACCTTAATGTGGCCAGCTCCACCTACCAGGAGAGAATTAATATTAGATTATGCTGAAACAAATCCATTAGATCCTCAGGAATCCGTTAGTCTTTATGGTAAAATAGACAAAGTTTGATGGCAAATAGACAAAGTTTCAAAACCTAGAGTGATTTAAAGGCAGAGAGTCACTGAAAAGAAAAGAAACACAACCCCCATGGGGAGGAAAAAAGAAGCATAATGAGTCACCTGGTGGCTTTAGAAGAGCAGAAAAAGGTAAAGAAGGTAGTAAGTTTGTGATGCTCCTTGAATAGACAGCTGTTTGAGGAGTTGCTGAGTCTTGGAGGAACCACTTGAGCTGCTGTTGCCTCTAGATGAGCCAGTTCTTGGGGCTGATGATGTGGTTTCCTTCCTTACTTGATGACTCCTACCAACTGCAGTCATCCCAATGTGTGTTGTTTTTGCAGATCTTGTGAGAGTTTGGCTCCACTTCCTTTGTTGTTCTTGCAAGTTCATTGTCTAATTTTAATGTGTACGGACATTTCAAACATTTCTAACGTGCCTTTTACAAATACTACTTTTAGAAGCGTGACATTCTTTTAGATCTATTTTTTAAAACACTCACCTTTTTAGGCATTTCAAAAGTACAGCACCCTCGTGAACCTTGTACACAGATTGAAAAATACTGAACCAAGAAACTTGGAGAAAGTTAAAGAGGGGAACAGCCTGGTCATGCAGAATAAAACAAGTTCAGTAAATTTCATTTTCTGATATGACCCTGGTGGGGGAAAAATCAGGTGACATCTGGTATTATAGGAAATGGGGTGTAGAGAGGCATTTGTATGATGAAGGCAATGTTTTGCCTCATAAACTGAGAAAAGTGTTAAAACAAAATACTGCAAAATGTGATTTTATGAGGACCTTGGGAAGCATACTAAGGATCAACTCAAAAGTGTTCTTTTTTATTTCCAGGAAGAAATAATAATAAAATAATTTACTTTAATCCACTAGATTTTACCTAGATTTTACACTAGATTTACCTGTGAGTTCTAGAAATCATTTTAATAGGTTTTTCTAACATAACCACTGACCATATTAGTCTGTTGGGCTGCCACAACAAAATAATGTAGACCGAGTGGTCTAAACAACAGAAATTTGTTTTTTCATAGCTCTGGAGGCTGGAAGTTCAAGATCAAGGCACTGGCTGATTGAGTCTCAGATGGGAGTGCTCTTCCTGATTTGTAGCAAGCTCCCTTCTTACTGCGTCTTCACATGGATCACTGCGTGTGCACATGGAAAGCCAGAGACTGCGATCTTTCTTTCTTTTTCTTAATAAGGCCACTAATCTCATCATGAGGACTCCACCTTGGGGACCTACTCTAAACGTACTTACCTCTCGAAGACCCTCCAAAGACCATCACCCTGGGGGCTGGGATTCAACATATGACACCTGTTTTGGGGGAGGACATGAGCATTCTCTCCATAACACTGACATGTGCATTTCTGTGCATGTATGTTTGAATGACTTATTTAACTTTTTTTTTTTTTTTAAGATTTTACTTTTAAGTAATTTCTACACCCAGTGTGGGGCTCGAAACTACAACTCTGAGATCAAGAGTCACACGCTCTACCAACAGAGACAGATAGGTGCCCCTAATTATTGAATGTGAGCTATTAGTGTTGATATTCCTGCTGTACCTCAGAACAAAGTCTCAACATGGCTGTGGAAATAGAATCTTCCCTAAATGTAAGGTTCTCTTTCCCCACCTCAAGTCTATGGAGTTAATTTTCATTGATCCTTAAACTGTATCAAGTAGTCACTGTTTGGATAGCATGAATAAAGTGATAAGAAAAGCTAGGGTAATATCCAGAACAATAACTGGCATTGGTGTCAGCTAATCAGAATGGGCATGTCCACTGGGGCAGGGTCCTGGAGCCCGCTATGTCCGGGATGACAGGATGGTAGTGAGAGTTACTTGCAAAGAGGGGAGCTTAAGTCACTGTTTGCCAAACACCATGTAAATATTTTGGCATTTTAAAAGTACTTGCAGCAGTACCAGAGTATACTGGCAGATTATCAGTTCTGCTTATTGTACACAGCTCTATTGATAAGTTTCCAAAAACAGATAGTGAGAACAGTTTAATAACCAACAGTCTCTGATGTTCTCATATTGGTGGAAAAATGAAGAGTAGCTTTATTATTATAGACTGAAATCTACAATGTAAGGATTCAATAATCCTCAAACACACATTTGTGGTCACATCTTATTTCATGGCTATACCTGATAAAGCACCACTAAATAGAATCAGTGGAAACTTTAGGTTAGTAGTACCTCTGTCTAGAACCCTGCATCCTATCCAGGCCAGCATCATATCCCCTGCCCCACCGCCCTGCCCATCCTATTCTACTGTTCCCTGCCTAACTGGTGAGGAAAACACATCTGATCAGCGTGAGCAAGTGAGTAGCTGAAGCTGATGGCTTCATGGCTGTCTATGCTGTGAGATGTAGGGGGACACCTATTCCAAAATAACCACTGTGTCACTCATTGTTCCCACAGAAGCATGTCATTCTTTTGGGACTTGAAACTTCTTTCTTTGGGGACTTAGAAAAATGCAGATCAAGGAGGGGCAAGATGGCAAAAGAGTAGGGTCCCCAAGTCACCTGTCCCCACCAAATTACCTAGATAACCTTCAACTCATCCTGAAAATCTATGAATTCGGCCTGAGATTTAAAGAGAGAACAGCTGAAACGCTACAGGGAGAAGAGTTCGCGCTTCTATCAAGGTAGGAAGACAGGGAAAAAAGAATTAAAGAAACAAAAGGCCTCCAAGGAGGAGGGGCCCCGCGAGGAGCCGGGCTCAGGCCGGGGCAAGTGTCCCCAGGACAGGAGAGCCCTGACCCGGAGAAGCAGGAGCTGCACCAACCTTCCCGGGGGAAAGGGGCTCACAGGGAGGTGGAGCAGGACCCCAGGAGGGCGGGGATGCCCTCGGGCTCCCCGGGACAGTAACAGCAACTGCGCGCCCAGGAGAGTGCGCCGAGCTCCATAAGGGCTGCAGCTCGCACGGCGGGACACGGAGCAGCTCGGAGAGGCTCGGGGGCGGCTCCGCGGAGGGGGCTGCGGGGCGGGAGCAGCTCGGGGAGGCTCGGGGGCAGCTCGGCGGAGGGGGCTGCAGGGTGGAAGCGCGAATCCAACAGAACAGACCCGGAGCACAGGGCGCCGGGACACAGCCCATGATCCCGCCTCCCCCGGGACAGGCAGAGGCCGGGAGGGCCCAGGACCCCAAGGACGCTCCTGCCCAGAGCTGAGCAGATCAGCGCCCCGCCCCGGAGCCTCCAGGCCCTGCAGACGGAGAGCTCCGGAGTTACTGCGGAGGCTGACTCCAGGGCTCCAGAGCAGGCCCCGCCACTGGGGCTGTTCCTCCTGGGGCCTCACGGGGTAAACAACCCCCACTGAGCCCTGCACCAGGCAGGGGCAGAGCAGCTCCCCCAAGTGCTAACACCTGAGAATCAGCACAACAGGCCCCTCCCCCAGAACACCAGCTAGACTGACAACTTCCAGGAGAAGCCAAGGGACTTAAAGTACACAGAATCAGAAGATACTCCCCCGTGGTTTTTTTTCTTTCTTTCTTTTTTTTTTTTTTTTTTTTTTTTTTTTTTTGCTTTTTGATTTGTTTGCTTCCCCCACCCCTTTCTTTCCTTTCTTTCTTTCTCTTTATCTTTTTCTTCTCTTTTTTCCTTTTTTTCTTCCATTTTTCTTTTTTCTTTTTCTCTTTTCTTTCCTTCTTTCTCTCTCTTTTTCTCCTTTTCCCAATAAAACTTGTTTTTGGCCACTCTGCACTGAGCAAAATGACTAGAAGGAAAATCTCACCTCAAAAGAAAGAATCAGAAACAGTCCTCTCTCCCACAGAGTTACAAAATCTGGATTACAATTCAATGTCAGAAAGCCAATTCAGAAGCACTACTATACAGCTACTGGTGGCTCTAGAAAAAAGCATAAAGGACTCAAGAGACTTCATGGCTGCAGAATTTAGATCCAATCAGGCAGAAATTAAAAATCAATTGAATGAGATGCAATCCAAACTAGAAGTCCTAACAACCAGGGTTAACGAGGTGGAAGAACGAGTGAGTGACATAGAAGACAAGTTGATGGCAAAGAGGGAAACTGAGGAAAAAAGAGACAAACAATTAAAAGACCATGAAGATAGATTAAGGGAAATAGACGACAGCCTGAGGAAGAAAAACCTATGTTTAATTGGTGTTCCCGAGGGCGCTGAAAGGGCCAGAGGGCCAGAATATGTATTTGAACAAATCCTAGCTGAAAACTTTCCTAATCTGGGAAGTGAAACATGCATTCAGATCCAGGAAATAGAGAGATTCCCCCCCCCCCCAAATCAATAAAAACCGTTCAACACCTCAACATTTAATAGTTAAGCTTGCAAATTCTAAAGATATGGAGAAGATCCTTAAAGCAGCAAGAGACAAGAAATCCCTGACTTTTATGGGGAGGAGTATTAGGGTAACTGCAGACCTCTCCACAGAGACCTGGCAGGCCAGAGAGGGCTGGCAGGATATTTTCAGGGTCCTAAATGAGAAGAACATGCAGCCAAGAATACTTTATCCAGCAAGGCTCTCATTCAAAATGGAAGGAGAGATAAAGAGCTTCCAAGACAGGCCTGGAACTGAAAGAATATGTGACCTCCAAATCAGCTCTGCAAGAAATTTTAAGGGGGACCCTTTAAGAAGTTTAAAGAAGAAGAAGTTCAGTGGAACAATCCACAAAAACAAGGACTGAATAGATATCATGATGACACTAACTCATAACTGTCAATAGTAACTCTGAACGTGAATGGGCTAATGACCCCATCAAAAGGCACAGGGTGTCAGACTGGATAAAAAAGCAAGGACCCATCTATTTGCTGTCTACAAGAGACTCATTTTAGACAGAAGGACACCAACAACCTGAAAATAAAAGGTTGGAGAACCATTTACCATTCAAATGGTCCTCAAAGAAAGCAGGGGTAGCCATCCTTATATCAGATAAACTAAAATTTACCCCGAAGACTGTAGTGAGAGATGAAGAGGGACACTATATCATACTTAAAGGATCTATCCAACAAGAGGACTTAACAAACCTCAATATATATGCCCCGAATGTGGGAGCTACCAAATATATCAATCAATTAATAACCAAAGTGAAGAAATACTTAGATAATAATACACTTATACTTGGTGACTTCAATCTAGCTCTTTCTACCCTCGATAGGTCTTCTAAGCACAACATCTCCAAAGAAATGAGAGCTTTAAATGATACACTGGACCAGATGGATTTCACAGATATCTACAGAACTTTACATCCAAACTCAACTGAATACACATTCTTCTCAAGTGCACACGGAACTTTCTCCACAATAGACCACATACTGGGTCACAAATCGGGTCTGAACCGATACCAAAAGATTGGGATTGTCCCCTGCATATTCTCAGACTATAATGCCTTGAAATTAGAAATAAATCACAACAAAAAGTTTGGAAGGACCTCAGAAACGTGGAGGTTAAGGACCATCATGCTAAATGATGAAAGGGTCAACCAGGAAATTAAGGTAGAATTAAAAAGATTCATGGAAACTAATGAGAATGAAGATACAACCGTTCAAAATCTTTGGGATGCAGCAAAAGCAGTCCTAAGGGGCAAATACATCGCAATACAAGCATCCATTCAAAAACTGGAAAGAACTCAAATACAAAAGCTAACCTTACACATAAAGGAGCTAGAGAAAAAACAGCAAATAGATCCTACACCCAACAGAAGAAGAGAGTTAATAAAGATTCGAGCAGAACTCAACGAAATCGAGACCAGAAGAACTATGGATCAGATCAACAAAACCAGGAGTTGGTTCTTTGAAAGAATTAATAAGATAGATAAACCATTAGCCAGCCTTATTAAAAAGAAGAGAGAGAAGACTCAAATTAATAAAATCATGAATGAGAGGAGAGATCACTACCAACACCAAGGAAATACAAACAATTTTAAAAACATATTATGAACAGCTATATGCCAATAAATTAGGCAATCTAGAAGAAATGGACGCATTCCTGGAAAGCCACAAACTACCAAAACTGGAACAGGAAGAAATAGAAAACCTGAACAGGCCAATAACCCAGAAGGAAATTGAAGGCAGTCATCAAAAACCTCCCAAGACACAAAAGTCCAGGGCCAGATGGCTTCCCAGGGGAATTCTATCAAACGTTTAAAGAAGAACCCATACTTATTCTACTAAAGCTGTTTGGAAAGATGGAAAGAGATGGAATACTTCCAAATTCAGTTCTATGAGGCCAGCATCACCTTAATTCCAAAACCTAGACAAAGACCCCACCAAAAAGGAGAATTACAGACCAATATCCCTGATGAACATCGAATGCAAAAATTCTCAACAAGATGCTAGCCAATAGGATCCAACAATACATTAAGGAAATTATTCACCATGACCAAGTAGGATTTATCCCTGGGACACAAGGCTGGTTCAACACTCGTAAAACAATCAATGTGATTCATCATATCAGCAAGAGAAAAACCAAGAACCATATGATCCTCTCTTTAGATGCAGAGAAAGCATTTGACAAAATACAGCATCCATTCCTGATCAAAACTCTTCAGAGTGTAGGGATAGAGGGAACATTTCCTCGACATCTTAAAAGCCATCTACTGAAAAGCCCACAGCAAATATCATTCTCAATGGGGAAGCACTGGGAGCCTTTCCCCTAAGATCAGGAACAAGACAGGGATGTCCACTCTCACCACTGCTATTCAACATCGTACTGGAAGTCCTAGCCTCAGCAATCAGACAACAAAAATACATTAAAGGAATTCAAATTGGCAAAGAAGAAGTCAAACTCTCCCTCTTCGCATATGACATGATACTCTACATAGAAAACCCAAAAGCCTCCACCCCAAGATTGCTAGAACTCATACAGCAATTTGGTAGCGTGGCAGGATACAAAATCAATGCCCAGAAATCAAGTGGCATTTCTATACACTAACAATGAGACTGAAGAAAGAAATTAAGGAGTCGATCCCATTTACAATTGCACCCAAAAGGCATAAGATACCTAGGAATAAACCTAACCAAAGATGTAAAGGATCTATACCCTCAAAACTATAGAACACTTCTGAAAGAAATTGAGGAAGACACAAAGAGTTGGAAGAATATTCCATGCTCATGGATTGGCAGAATTAATATTGTGAAAATGTCAATGTTACCCAGGGCAATATACACGTTTAATGCAATCCCTATCAAAATACCATGGACTTTCTTCAGAGAGTTAGAACAAATTATTTTAAGATTTGTGTGGAAGCAGAAAAGACCCCGAATAGCCAGGGGAATTTTAAAAAAGAAAACCATATCTGGGGGCATCACAATGTCATATTTCAGGTTGTACTACAAAGCTGTGGTCATCAAGACAGTGTGGTACTGGCACAAAAACAGACACATAGATCAATGGAACAGAAGAGAGGACCCAGAAGTGGACCCTCAACTTTATGGTCAACTAATATTCGGTAAAGGAGGAAAGACTATCCATTGGAAGAAAGACAGTCTCTTCAATAAATGGTGCTGGGAAAATTGGACATCCACATGCAGAAGAATGAAACTAGACCACTCTCTTTCACCATACACAAAGATAAACTCAAAATGGATGAGAGATCTAAATGTGAGACAAGAGTCCATCAAAATCCTAGAGGAGAGCACAGACAACACCCTTTTTGAACTTGGCCACAGTAACTTCTTGAAAGATACATCCACGAAAGCAAAAGAAACAAAAGCAAAAATGAACTAATGGGACTTCATCAAGGTAAGAAGGTTTTGCACAGCAAAGGATACAGTCAACAAAACTAAACGACAACCTACAGAAAGGGAGAAGTTATTTGCAAACGACCTATCAGATAAAGGGCTAGTTTCCAAGATGTATAAAGAACTTATTAAACTCGACACCAAAGAAACAAACAATCCAATCATGAAATGGGCAAAAGACATGAAGAGAAATCTCAAAGAGGAAGACATAGACATGGCCAACAAGCACATGAGAAAATGCTCTGCATCACTTGCCATCAGGGAAATACAAATCAAACCCACAATGAGATACCACCTCACACCAGTGAGAATGGGGAAAATTAACAAGGCAGGAAACCACAAGTGTTGGAGAGGATGCGGAGAAAAGGGAACCCTCTTACACTGTTGGTGGGAATGTGAACTGGTGCAGCCACTCTGGAAAACTGTGTGGAGGTTCCTCAAAGAGTTAAAAATAGACCTGCCCTATGACCCAGCAATTGCACTGTTGGGGATTTACCCCAAAGATACAGATGCAATGAAACGCCGGGACACCTGCACCCCGATGTTTATAGCAGCAATGTCCACAATAGCCAAACTGTGGAAGGAGCCTCGGTGTCCATCGAAAGATGAATGGATAAAGAAGATGTGGTTTATGTATACAATGGAATATTACTCAGCCATGAGAAACGACAAATACCCACCATTTGCTTCAACGTGGATGGAACTGGAGGGTATTATGCTGAGTGAAGTAAGTTAATCGGAGAAGGACAAACAGTGTATGTTCTCATTCATTTGGGGAATATAAATAATAGTGAAAGGGAATAGAAGGGAAGGGAGAAGAAATGTGTGGGAAATATCAGAAAGGGAGACAGAACATAAAGACTCCTAACTCTGGGAAATGAACTAGGAGTGGTGGAAGGGGAGGAGGGCGGGGGATGGGGGTTAATGGGTGACGGGCACTGAGGGGGGCACTTGACGGGATGAGCACTGGGTGTTATTCTGTATGTTGGTAAATTGAACGCCAATAAAAAATAAATTTATTAAAAAAAAGAAAGAAATATGCAGATCATCTTGAAGGATTCTACTTGAGGCCAATTTGCTGTTATGACTTAATAATCAAATAGTCCTGGGGGGCACCTGGGGGCTCAGTCAGGTTAAGTGTCTGACTCTTGTTTTAGGTTCAGGTCATGATTTCAGGGTCATGAGATTGAGCCCTATGTGGGGCTCCATGCTCAGCAGGGAGTCTGCTTGAGATTTTTTCCCTCTGTCCCTCCCCCCATTCACACACTCTCTCTCCCTGTCTCTCTCTTTCTCAAATAAATAATCTCTAAAATAAATAATCAAATGGGTCTGATACCAGCTAAGAATAAGAAAAGGATGGCACTGTGCAGAAACCAACAATGGGGGAAAGACTTTAATGAAACTGAGGATGGAAGAGAGCATCAGGGCAGTGTATGTTTATCTTCTAGTTCAGATAAGTACTAAATAGGTCATTTTAAGGGAAAATCTCTGTTGTCTAGGAGGTACAACAGAGGGGGGATGTTGCCGCATTATACTGTATGTCATTTCCTTTACTGAACGCTTCCCAAAAAAGTGTATTCATGATTTGTGAGTAAAAAAACCCCACTGGAATCCTCAACTTTTCATTGAAGATACACATATATAAAGATAAGTGGAAGTTTCATGAAATATACAGCTTGATGGATTATTACAAATTGAACACCCTTGTATAACCATCACCACCTCAAGAAACACAACATATTCAGTATCCTAGCAGCTCTGCTCATCCTCCCTTTCAGCCACTGACCTCCTCTCCAAAAACCACCACTCTGACTTCTGACAGGCATTTATCAGTTCATTTATCAGTTGTCTCTCTTTTTAGACTTTATATAAATGGAATGGCATACAATGCAAGCTCTTCTCTGGTTTCTTTTGCTCAACATTATGTTGGTGAAATTCATTCATATGGTTGCTTGGGAAAATGAATTTTACTTGTGCTATGAAGGCTGGCCAAGTCAATAGATCCTGTGGTGAATTTATTGCAAGAGTGAAAATAATGTTTTTTTTCTTTTTTTCAAACATCAAACATTCACTGCTTCCCCATACTTTGCCTTTAACTTATTATTTCCTTACTACAATGGTTCTTAAGCATTAGTGTGCACTGGGTCCCCTGGAGGGATTTTTAACACTCAGGCTGCTGAGCCTCTCTCCAAGAGCATCTGATGGTATAGGTCTGGGGTGAGGCCTGAGAGACTGCATTTCTAAGAACTTCTCAGGTGATATTGATCCTGCTGCTCCATGGACCACTGCGAAAATACATTGAATTTGTTAGCCAAAGCCCCATCTGTATGTGTTTTTCTTCTGTATCTAAGTCAACTTGTATTTAGAGTAAGACTTTTAAAATAAGCATCCTCATATGGACTGCCCACATTGCAGGGAGTGCAGTACCTCATATGCGGTAAGGAGGGACACAGCTCCAAGAGGGGCTGAATATGTGAGACCCATATCAACATGGAAAGATGTGAGAGCCATTTCAGAGCATCTCTTTTTTAACTTTGGATATACTAGATCTTACTGCTAAAAATCTGAACCGCCTTGTAGCTTCATATGTACCCAGGAAATATAAAATAAAATAAATAAATAAATAAATAAATAAATAAATAAATAAATAAATAAAACAAACAACCTGCCCAAGTGTCAAGAAAGGCCCAGGTCATATCACTACTGGTTACCAAATCCTGCAGCAAGAGCTCCCAAAGAATCAAGCTTCAAGACTAAAAGTGTTAAACCATATTTCCTCCCAAGCTAATTCTAGATACTGTCCAAGACATTAGCCACCAGCCCCATGTAGCCAGTAAGTCCTTGCAATGTGGTAAGCCTGAGTGACATATTCTGCAAGTGTAAAATATGCAACTGAATCTTACAGACTCAGTACAAAAAAAAAAAAAAAAAAGAATGTAAAATATATCATCAATTTCTATATTGACTTCATGATGAAATTATTCTATTTTGGATATATTTGTTAAATAAAATATATTATTAAAACAATTTTCACCTTTTCCTTTTTCATTCCTTAATGTGGCTATTAGAAAATTTAAAATTTCATATATAGCTCTCATTTGTGGCTCATATTCATCTCTATGGGACAGTGTTGTTCTAGGGAACTTAGTATTAGCATGAGTTATACAAATAATTAAAGATGTGTGTATTTGAAGGCCAATGCTAATAGGGATAACTGGGGAGAAGAGTCTATCTAATTAGGTATAATCAGAGAGGATGTTCTGAGAAGGAATTAGAGGAAGGAATAAGATGATAAACTTGTAACAACCACCACACTAAAAAAACTATTTACACCCCAACACTATCCAATAGTTGAAAATTTTTATTTCGTATTGATTTGACCCAAACTTCTTAGTCTGGCATTTAGGGTTCTCTACAATGAGGGCTCTAACTTAGCAACTAACTAATGAGTGGATGGATGGATCCATCATGAAGCCAAGTGGATCTATTCATTGTACATAAAATAGGTTGTCCAATGTCCTACTTCCACTCTTTCATGGATGCTTTTCCTTTCAATGATAATAACTTCTTTCTACTTTATTACCTTTGTGTATCTTTCAAATCCCATCTCAAATGTCATATTCTCTACTTGCATTTCATTGATAATCCCGGGCTAGAGATGCTCCTTGACTCGCAGCTCCTCTAATATGTTTCAGTGTAATCCTTCGTTGGTGCTTGTCATGCTTTGTCTAGTTGTTTAGCTGTCTTACATGCTAACTATGTGGCCTTGGATCACTTACCTCACTGCATGATGCTTCACTTCCCTCGTCTGTACAGTGCAATGATAGCTGCATTTATATCACAGATGAGAGTGGAATGAGTGAAAACATGTTCTTAGAATAGCATCTGGTGTATAACAAGTTAGATAAATATTAGCTACTACTATTTTTGTTGTGCTGATATTGGCTATGTAACTAACACCTACATATCTCCTTTTTCTATCTAGATTATAACTTCCTCAAAGGGCAAGAACTGTATTTTCTTCCTTATATTGCAGAAAGTCTTACAAATATCTATTGATGGCCATAAAAACCCTCATACACTTTAAAGCTTTATTTTTAAAAAAATATTTTATCCATTTATTTAAGAGAGAGAGAGAGAGAGAACAAACAGAGAGGATGAGCAGAGGCAGAGGGACAAGCAGACTCTGTGCTGAATGCAGAGCTGGATGTGGGGCTCGATCCCACAACCCTGGAGAACATGACTTGCGATGAAATCAAGAGTCAGACACACATCGACTGAGCCACCCAGGCAACACAACACCCATACATTTTAATTGGTACCTTTATAGGCCAGACTATATACTAATCACAGACAAATGATCAACAACATAGACAAGGTCCTTTCCTCCATGAAATTAGGTTATATTGGAGAGAGATGGACAAAGGGCAAGTATGCAAAAGAAAAAGAGGTTTACATAGTTATAGAGAGCAATAAGTGTTAGGAAGTGATAAGCAGCAGGCTGGGATGAAGGTTTAATGGAGGAAGGTTCCATCTAAAAAGATGATCAGGGAACCATGATGAGCATAAAGCATAGTGAGAGGAGAGAAAGTTCTGTGAGATAAGAATGGAGAGACAAGTAGAGTTTATAATGGTGTACCTTCCAGGTTACAGTTAGGTGTCTACATTTACTTTGAGGGAAACATGAAGGTATTACAGGAATTCAAGAAAGAGTGGGCTGTAACCTATTTATTTCGTTTTGTTAGTGGCAGAGGCCTAGGAGCAGTCACCTTTATTGTGACTTATGAAATGAGATCATATTCAAGTACAATATATTAATATGACCATTATTTTTTTTACCTTCAGCTGACTTATATAGGGTTCAAATATATACACTTGACCTTAGACTCATTAAAACCAGCTATCTGTGTCACACGACTATGTGAAATCCAAGACCAAGATATAATAAGGTATCTGCCAGTAGGAAAACCAATAAGCAAACTCATGAATCAGAGTTCCATTGAGCCTCTATTGTGATACCTGCTCATTTATTAGCATATGTAAAGACCCCATTGTTCATGACAGGTATCAGTTTTGAGGGAACCACTATAAATGTGATTCTGGAATAAGGAAGGATATAAAGAATGAATAAAAATGATAGAGTGAATCGGTTGTAAAACAGCATGCAAATCCAAACATATGATCATTTAGTCCTAGACATTACTGTCTTTAAAATATCAGAGGGGGTGCCTGGGTGACTTAATTGGTAGAGCATCTGACTCTTGATATCCAGTTGTGATCTCAGGATCATGGGATTGAACACCACGTCAGGCTCTGTGCTCAGTGGGGAATCTGCTTGAGGATTCTGTCTCCCCCTTCTTGCTTGCTTGTGAACTCTCTGATTCTAAGAGAAATACATACATACATACATAAATCTTAAAAAAAAATACAGCAGACAACTTAACACATACCATTGTCCTTGAAAACAGAAATGTGGAAAAAACCCAAGTAGTTACCACTCACTTTTTCCTTGTGGGATTAGCTGGTATCCCATAAAGCCTTACTGTTATGTGTGTGTTTCTTAATATGGAGCAGACTCACAGCATAAGGAGAAAAAAACCCCACAGAAATGAAAGACTTTTATTGTTTTTTTTCTCAAAAAGTTTCAAGTTTATTCTTTTGTCCTCAATACTTGGGTAGCCCTGGGCTAGTTACTCATCCTGAATCTTGGTTGCCTTATTTGTAAAATCAGGAAAATAAAATAGAAATAACAATGATGACAGTGACTAATAATAATAATACCACCACTCATCTCTAGGACATAATGGGTACCTATTCAACAAATCCATTTCCCTCATCTTAGTAGTCATATGAGAAGGAAAAACCTGCAGGACTCAGGAAGATCTCTCCTGTAGCCCAGGGTCATGTGACCAAGTTCTGGCCAACAAAAAGTGGGCAGAAGTGCTGGGTGACACGTTTAGGCCTGGTCATAAAAAACCCTGCTGTGCAACCGTTTTGTTCTCCTCCATATTTGCTAACTGGATGTCAAGAATCAGGACAACTTTGAGGGCCAGAGGCTGGAAATCACAAGCTTCCATCAGGTTGAGCCCCTGAATGACAGCATGGAACTCTACCTCCCACCGTGGACTTTACGCATATGAGAAAAAAATTTCTCTAGTGTCAGTTTGACATTTATGTTACAGCAGCTAGTGTTACCTAACTCATAGTCCATCTAAAAGAGTCATTGAAAGAATTAAGTGAGATGATGATATTTTGGCACTGTATTTTTCTGATTGCCATTATTATTCAAATCCAACTAATTAGGATCTATGTACAAAGTTCTTAGAACACATGATTTCTTTATTCATCTGAAAGAATTTCCAAAGTAAAGGAAAAACTAGCAAAGATAACATGACATGACAGAAAAGGTATTTTGAGGGTGAGGAAGAGGAATATAATGATTATTTTTGACATCTCACTTCCATTTTTTTTTCTCTTGAAAAACTAGCAGAAAACTTGTGGAAACAACAGTCAAATCTAGTTTCCCATGGGGTCATAGCTTATGCTTAGGAAGAAGATTTTTTCCTTTATTATTTTCCTTCCAGAAATCATATTATATGGTCTGATAAGAAGATAAAATCTTTGCAGTTAGAATTGTACTTAAAGAAACAGGGCATAGGGCCACCTTATGGACTATAAGCAAATTCCTGGTTTCCTTACACTTGATGAAAAAGAGAGATTGTGGGGTTGGAAGCATGGTTCAAAGAGGAGACCCATTAGGTAGGAGGAGGACAAAAGCATTAAAGAGGGAAGAATCGATGTTTCACAGAATAAAGTGGGAGCAGGATCAGATATGTTCTCTTAGCTGAACCTTGGCAGAAGTGCCAGGGAGAAAATGGGAAAGGGCTCAGACCATGGCCAAAGAAGGCTGTCAAGAAGAAGGCTCTTCTGGCTAATCCTAGTAAACAAAGGTTTTAGGCAGTAGATTAGTACTTACAGATCCAAGTTCTCTAGACTAGTCTACACCAGGACTTCTAGTGGGAAGGAAGCCCCAGACAGCAGAAAACAGGAAGCAGGAAACTGCAGAATAAGAAAATAGAGTTGCTTCTTTTCCTGAAAGTGAAGAGGGATTCAGAGAAATCCAGTACAGGACGCTAGAGTGGTCTCAGCTCCTTACGGGTCTACTCTGAGGAAGAGGTTAACAGAAATGTGTGTTGTTACATAGTTAAGGTAGTTATTGAGGGAATACTTAGAATTGATTCTGTTTCACACTGTGGTTGGGGTAGATAGTACTTATGGATAGTTGGTGAACTGAAGGAATTTAATGGCTATTGAAACATGCCTTTTGAAAAACTTAGATGAGTCTGCCAGGAGCCCAGAAACATCCTAAATCATAGAGCAAGCTGGGAGAAGTGTTGCCTTGCCCAGATTTATTTGAGTCTCAAAACACAATGTGTGCACACATGTGTGTATGTGTGCACATGAGTTGTTTTGTGTGTGCACATGTGTATGTGAGTGTTACTATAGTTTCTGCCTGTCTTTCCACTTTAATGTGACACATCTAGTGCAAAACATCAGGGCAAATTTCTAAATGAAATAGGAAGACGAACTTTTCGGTAAATGCCAACGCTTGTTAGTAAACCTTGTCTTTGTACTTGATTAAAATGCCTTCCAGTCTCCACCACTAGCTAGCCAATTATTTCTTCCTTTTTGTTAAGAAATGCAGCTGTTCTGAGACATTCTCTGTCTTTTTGAGCTCTCTGTCTCTTGCAATAAATATGCCCCCCGGCAACAGTGGTGGAAAGAATAGATGACAACAAGTATCATTAGGAACGAGGCAGGACAACATATTTCTGCTTGTGAAAATATCTATTGTCAAAAACTATGATAGGCTACATCCTTTTCTGAAACTCGGGAGAACGTTTCCTCAATAACACTGTAGTATCACAAATTTAAGAAATTCAGACCTCATTTTTTAAAAAGCAATCTTATCATTGCTTTTTTTGTATTATTATAGTGATCATGATTTATTGAATGTTTGAAAGTTTTATGTTAAACTCCTTTGAATAGGATGGGGAATTGTTTCCCAAAGTGTTTCCCAATTGTTTTTTGGATTTAAAAATATTCTACATATAAAAAGAGTAAGAAGCAGAACATTTTCTGATGGGATTTGGTCAGTTACTTTGAGCTTCTCAGTGTATATGAGCATGTTGAAGGCTCTGAAAAATCTGTAGAAACCACTCAACTTTGTCTAACCTTGTAGATTTGAAAAATTTTTGACTGTGGCATTCTTTATATAAAGAACACTTACTAACATCCTGACATATGCTATACAATTTTAAACATGGAAATATCTGATATCAATATCACAATGTCACTGATGAATGTGGAGTCAATTCTTTACCATAAACTTTCTCTGGTGTCTTTGCTCACTTAGAATACGATCGTGTGCTGTTCTACATGAATCACTGTCAGGATCTCTGTTTTTCAGTGAGGTCATATCTTATGTAGTAGCCAAAATACATATCTTCAGAATTAACTCTGGAAATCCTTTCAAACTCCTTTAAAGTACAGTATTTAGTTTTTAACTCAAATAATAATGTATATTTGCTTTATAAAGAAATCACTCCAACACTTTTTTTTTTCTTAGCTATGTCATTTTTCTTTCTGAAGCTCCCATGGGAAAAGGGTAATGACATAAAATGAACCCAGAAGTAGTCCATGTTTAGAGCTAAACTCTGAATTTTTATTGTATCTATTGTATTATACTAGGGTATAAATAGGCACAAAATTCTCATCAAGTTGTACACCAGACCACCTAATGACCACTGGAAAATAAATAATACTAGAGCTAAAAAATAGTTTCTGTCATTGAAAATATGTTATCATTGAGTAACAGAAGGGAGCTGTGCTTTGTTTGCTTTCTTCTTCTTCCTTTTTAAGTTTTGTTACTTTCTCTGATGTACTTTGAGGCGTACTTTAATGTGACCTAAGTATTTATCTTTCATAAATACAAATATATTCCATTTATTCAAACTAAAAAAAATAAAAACAAAAATAATTCATTCATTTTTCCCACTCACCATCCCCCACCTCTGGCAACCACCCTTCTGTTCTTTGTATCTATGAGTTCCATCTACTTTGGAGATACTGTGGGGTTTAGTTCCAGAGCACTGCAATAAAGTGAATATTGCAATAAAGCAAGTCAAATGAAGTTTTTGGTTTCCCAGTGCATATAAAAGTCATGTTTACGTTACACTGTAGTTTATTAAGTGTACAATAGCATTATGCCTAAAAAAACAATGTATGTACCTTAATTAAAAAATACTTTATTGCTAAAAAAATAAGCTAATCATCATCTGAATTTTCATCAAGTTGTAATCTTGCCTCCAAGTTGATGGCTGCTGATTAACCAGGCTGGTAGTTGATGAAGGTTGGGGTGGCTGTGTCAATTTTTAAACTAACACAACAGTGAAATTTGCCATATGGATTGACTCTTCCTTCCACAAACTATTTCTCTGTCACACATTGCATTTTGCCCAAAGTAGATCTTCTTTCACAATTGGAGTCAATCTTCTGAACCCTGCCACTGCTTTATCATCTAAGTTTATGTGATATTCTAAATCCATTGTTGTCATTTCAACAGTCTTCATGTCATCTTCACCAGGAGTAGATTGCATCTCAAGAAACCACTTTCTTTGCTTATCCACAAGAAGTGACTCCCCATCCATTCAAGTTTTCTCATGAGATGGCAGCAATTCAGCCCCATCTTCCAGCTTCAGTTGTAATTTTAGTTCTCTTGCTATTTCTACCACATCGCAATTACTCCCTCCACTGAAGTCTTGACCCCCTCCAAGTCATTCATGAGGGCTGGAGTTAACTTCTTCCAATGATGATATTTGGACCTTATGACATCACACCACTATTAATCATCATTTTACAGAGGAGGAACTGAGGACAATCCAAAGAAGTTACCTAAAGTCACAGAGTGGTGGTGTTGTGAATCCAAAATAAATTGAGGCTCATAAAAGCTGCATGACTTGCACAAAAGAACTCAAAATAAGGCTGTGAATCAGAAAATAGACCACAGGGATGCTCATACTAACTTAGACCTATTTGGATTTAAGTCTGGGTTTAAAATTGTGTGTTGGGCAAGGGGGTTGCAACTCCACTCAAGTAATCCCTATATCCTAATCTGGTGATTTTGTTTCCAAGGATCACTGATCAGATCTTTAGAAATGTGTCCCAAGAGATTGTATAACTAAATTGACTGTTACAAATATATAGTTACAGTCACATTTGATTTGTAAGGAAAAGTTTTATATATATATATATATATATATATATATAATGTATATTTTATATAAATATATATTTATATAAATGTATATTTTCATATAGCAACTGCTACTTGACTTCCAATGGCCACTTGAGAGTATTTTACACTGTGGAGATAAATATACTTTTAATACTAAAAAGAAGATAAATGATTTTATCTACTTTCACTAATGTAAAACATATTTAATCAAAACATTTGAAAAGCTTATTGGAAAAGTTTCATCATAAATTAAGCATAAATAATGAGCTTCAATCACAGCAAATGATCTATATATATTTGCCATTTAGAAGAAATTTATTTTGTTCTCTGATGCAGGAGGAATATCCAAATGAAAGCAAACAAATAGGGAAGTCTGGCTTGAATTTGCCTTTGTGTTTCTCCAGTACGACATTTTGGGGAAAATTCAGTTCTGAAATAGAATTCTGAAAGGGAATTCCCTGTATTAGGAATATTAATAATAGTAATAAATATTTTGGCCAAATGGCCATGATATTAGGACAGTTATAAGTGACTCATTTTCTACTACAGATTGTATATCCAATATTGAGGACCTACTGTGCACAAGTCACCATGTGGGGCTTGGTACAGGAACATGCAAATGAATGAGACTTGGTTATTTACATTCTAGTAAGTTAGATAAGTCCTGTATACAGCTAATATTGATGATACAAGGCAATGGTAATTTTTGAAGTTTTACAAATTGACAAGAAACTAGAAGAGACAGTTTAGCATTGCATGGAATGAAATGCAATGAAGAGGAGAGAAACCAAGAAAGGTGAAAAGGTGCATGTCCCTCCCCTGCATTATTTAGTATAATACCTGTCATGAAAATATTTGCTCAAATGATGGTTGATGCAAAGAAGTAAAGGAGGGAGAGAAGGAAGGGGGAAAAAAGGAATGATGAAATAAAGGATTCGTGTAAGGGTAAGATATTGGAAATGAATCTAAATCTTAAAGAAAACAGATGTGAGAGGACAAAGGCAAATGTTGTACACCAATGGGTTTTGGGAAATATCACCTATATGAGCTGGGTTACAGAGCAAGGTACATGAAGGTGTAGAAGCAGACTATATGAAAATATTATGAATATTATACAAAGGAGTTTGGACTTTATATCTGGTATATGGGTATATAGGGTGTTTCTGTGCACACATCTCATCATAGGATCAGATTAGGGTCAAAACTGCAATGTGGACTAGGTAGGTTGGCTCCAAACTCCCCACACTGTTGCTTCAATCCTGATGCTCTACTCACCTAGTTTGGGTCCCCTGACTACTCTGGACTTACCTGCATCCAACTCCCCACCCCCAACCAACCCTGGCAAGGAGTATCTCATGCTCCAAATGCATGATGTGGAAAGCAGCATGGTGTGATGAAAAAAGCATGGGCTTTGGGTTTAGGTTGACTTGGTTTCCAAATTCTGGTTCTACCTTTTGGGTAACTAGACCAGTTACTCAACTTGGAGCCTCAGTTACCCACAGAACTGGAATAATAATACCGACCTTTTAAAAGTAATGAGATATTACTTTACACCCATTGAACTGGCAAATATTAGAAAAGAGCAAAAATCACAATTGCCGGTGGAAATACCAATTGTTACAGCCTTTTGGGAAAGCAATTTGGCAGTATCTATTAAAAACACATAACTCCTCAAAGCAGAACTCACACTCTTGGAATCCTTCCCATACAAATAAAAACACTGTTTATAAGGATATATGGGTAGAGCATTGTTTGTATGGCATTAAAATGGGAAGAAAGTGCTTGCTCATCACAGAAAAATGGCTGAATATACTATAGTACTTCCACGCTATGGAATATCACAGGAGCTTTAAAATGAATGAATTAGGTCTACATAAAATGACTCAGAGGGATTTCCACAAAGCTTTGTTGCTTGCAACAAAATAAGACTCAGAAAAGTGCATAGAATGTGATATAATATGTATTAAAAAACATGTATATTTAACAATGTATGAAAATTCCGAGCTTCCTACTCTGTATCAGGCACTCCTTGACATGTATAAATGGATTGCTTCATTTTAATGTTCGATATTAAACTGAGGTACAGAGAATAAAGAACTTGCCCAAAGTCACACAGGTCATGGTAGAGCTGGAATCTGGACTCCAGAAGTTGGGATAAGAGAATATACTTAAATATACTTAATTAGTATATTTTCCTCACTGAACAATTGGAAGGTGGGAAGTAAGCAAAAAGCAAACAATAAAAAGGGGGAAATTGCATTAAAATCACACATTATATGATCAAATTCTGTAAAATTTTGTATGGGTGCCTATATCCAACAAGTTATATATGAAAGGATAGATGGTCCTCAAAATGTGAATGTTAGTAATCTCAGGGTGCTGTGATTGCTCATGTTTTAAAAATTCTATTCCTTATACTGTTTTTTATTATTTGATTTTTTTATAATGAATATATATGATTTAAAGAATGAAAAAAGAATCCGTAAACTCTATTCGTTATAGAAAAGATAGAGATTTGTATGCATTTCCATATATATATATATTTTTTTTTTAACAGAAATGATCATGAACATTTACAAAATTAAAGAATATTCCTGGCCATTACAGAATTTAAAACTGAAAACAAAGAAATGACTCAAATGGAGAAGGGTAAGTAACATACATTTATTGGAACGTACAATTAAGTGATGTTGTTAGACTGTCAAAAGACATGGAAATAATTTCACAATCTACGTTATGTTTAAAAGACAGTTTCAGGCACCTGAGGGGCTCAGTTGATTGAGCATCTGGCTCTTGGTTTCAGCTCAGGTCATGATCTCAGAGTCATGAGATCAAGCCCTGCATTGGGCTCAGCAGAGTCAATTTGGGATTCTCTCTCTCCCTTTCTCTCTTTCTCTCTCCCTACTTGTACTTGTTCTCTCTCCCTTTCCCTTTCTCTCTCTGAAATAAATAATACCCTAAAAGAATCTATCTATCATCTATCATCTATCTATCTATCTATCTATCTATCTATCTATCTATCTATCTATCTATCTATCTATCTATCATCTATCTATCATCTATCTACCTATCATCTACCTAGCTATCCATCTATCTATCTGCAGCAATCTAGAGAGAGACTAGAAGTTTATATACCAGCATATTATATATGTTTATTCCTGGGATTGAGATTATGGATGATATTTTTTGTTTCTTCTTTTGGTTGTTGTTTTTTCATATAATAAACATACATTACTATTAAAATAAGACAATAAATGTAAGCAATAAAAATATCTTAACCTTTTCCCTAGTAAATCAAAACAATCAGGAATTTATCCTGAGGAAGTGATCATAGATATACATAGAGATTTATTTAAAATGTATGCACTGCATTTCCTTATTATTTATAATAGAAAACGGTAAATAACAAAATAATCTAACATTAGAACACTGGCTATGTAAATTGTCAGACAACCATATGATGAAATATTATGCCTCCTATAAAAATTATGCCTTTGAGGAATATTTAAAGACACGGAAAAATATTCATGGTTCACTAAAAAATCAGAACGAAGACATTTTTTTAAATAATTTAATCCTTGAAGGGAAAATGATCATAGGCTTTTTTCCCTTCTATATTTCCCTGCATTTTAAAATATTTTACAATAAATATGTATTATTCTTACAACAGAAAAATAAATATTATATTAAAAATAGAACAAAATACTATCTTTTGGTGGGATTCCGTAAAGTAAATATCATTTAACTATCAGCTGGGAGTAAACAGTCATAAATAAAGTTGTTCTCTTCTCCCCACCCCCTACACACATACACCTTTCTCTCTTGCTTATGAGTCTTAGGTTACTCTTTTGTGAAATGAAGAATATATTGTACATAAATGTAAAACATTGAGTACCAGAGACACTCCATACATCTTAGTTCTTTCCCCTTCACTGAGCTGCCAGAGGGCAGTGACTTTGATTCTACACTTCAAACTCTTAAAATTCAGGAGTGATAACTCTAGTGTTACAGTGTATCCAGACATTCTCCCAATGCAGATCCAGGACAGGGGACAACTTTGTCCCACTTTGGTGAGTAGTGGGAGCACTACTTATACTTAATAGGGGGACGGTAGACACCAAGAATAGAAAAAAGGCTGAAAAAAAAATTAGAGTGCAGAAGCCTGAGAGGAATTTCATGGGTGGTCCAATGTTTTCATTATCTGCAACAATATAGGCAAGGAAAAGAAACATGGCCGGAGCCATCTGGAGCCAATACCACTTGGCCAGGCTACAGGGACCAATGGTTGGGAGCATGTATGCTTATCTTCTGCACATACCTGAACCTGCTTCCTCATACATAATTTCATCCTTTCTCTTTTGTTTGCCAGGTGGGGCTGACTCCTGCTCTGGCTTTGCTCTTATTCTACAGAAATTGTGACCTGTAGGGGGTCTGCAACTAGATTAAGGGTTAGGAAATCCTTTGCCAGGTGACATCGCACTTCATTAAACACCAAAATAGCAAAGATGTGACTTGCAGAGCTCCAAAGGAATACAATCTCGGGTGTACATGCACCTGAGTATTAATTGATTTTTCTTTAATATTAATGAGCATATGATTTGGTCTTGTTGACCTTCAAATTCAAATTAGGTACTGATTAAATAATAAGACAGGAGAATTGGGATGTGTTGAAACAGCACTTTTTTTTCCCTCCAGTAAAGTGCTTTGGCCTTGGCTGTAAGGATGAGCTATTAAGAATGTTGAGACAACTAGAACAGAGAGTTCTTCTTGAATTAAGGAGAATGACTATATCTTGAATAATAGTGATAATAATAATAATAATTAATAATAATAATACAAACTTTGCAGCAGTTTCAACCAGAGAACTTGATATTCCTGGCATAAATTTTACTCCTGTGTTTATACTCCCCTTCATCTGAATGCCTCTTCATTTGTTGTTTTACAAGCCTTAACATTTGTACTCTTAGGTTTGTTTTTAAGGATTTAAAGTACAAACCACCATTAAATAAATAGTGTTTTTACCAGCAGAGAAGGAAATCACTCAATAGATAAGTGCATGCCTTATTTTTAAAATAACTTCAGAACTCCTATGAACCTACAGATATTTTCTCAGGCCAGCATTACCTTTCAATTCAGTCCTAGCTGTGGCATCTTTGGCATGAACCCACCCTGTGGATGAATTATACATCAACATTCCTCCTCCTCACATCTCAGCTTCCCAACTCAACTGCTGCCCACCGGAGGTCTGTAATGAGTCATTGGGAACAGGTGCCTTCAGTCTGCAGTGCACAATCTAGCTCTTGATCCCACAGCCAATCAGTTGTACCTCCTTCTGTTAGCAGCTTGCATTGTTAGCAGTTATGTGGGGTAAATGGGCAATAAGCATATCGGTACCCAGTGGGAAATATGTCTAGAACGTTTGAACAAAATCACTGGTACAGAAGACACTCCAGAAGACACTTTCTCTTGAAATTCTTCAACTCTCACATACCTATTTTAATTTTTTTAAAATCTAATATCCAGGGCAGCCCGGGTGGCTCAGCAGTTTAGCGCCACCTTCAGCCCAGGATGTGATCCTGGAGACTTGGGATCCAGTCCCATGTCAGGCTCCCTGCATGGAGCCTGCTTCTCCCTCTGCCTGTGTCTCTGCCCCACCCCGCCCCGCCGTGTCTCTCATGAATGAGTAAATAAAATCTTAAAAAAAAGTTTTTTTTTTTTGTTTATTTATGATAGTCACACAGAGAGAGAGAGAGGCAGAGACACAGGCAGAGGGAGAAGCAGGCTCCATGCACCGGGAGCCCGACGTGGGATTCGATCCCAGGTCTCCAGGATCGCGCCCTGGGCCAAAGGCAGGCGCCAAACTGCCGCGCCACCCAGGGATCCCTAAAAAATTTTTTTAATATCCCAAACCAAGTGACATAGCCAGCTAATTTTTTTGTTTGCTCATTTTCAGTCCTGGAAGTTTAGAAGACTCCAGTTTCCTGGGAGAACCAAAGTTATAAATGTAAATTAAAAAATAAAAATAAAAAAAATGTAAATCCAGCCAATCAACAAGCAAACTGAGAAATAACTGGTGAATCTCAAAATCTTTGGGAATTATTTTGGAGAGAGAGAGAGAGAGAGAAAGAGAGAGAGAGATTGAGAGAGAAAGTTCAGCCCATAATATCAGGGATTCCAAAATCCAAGAAGATGCTGGGGCAAGATCAAAGTCTGGAAGCAAAAGCAAGAAAGCAAAGCCTCCTTCAGGACCTTTGATCAGCAAAAACATTCTGCCACTTAAACTGGAGAGTGTAATAAGCATTTTTATAAGTGATCTTATAACTGCAGAGCTCATAAATAGTACAGGTGTCACCAAGGAGGAGATATATTTCTGCATGAACGCTAATAATGGTGAATGTTTGAAATGAATCCACAACACATGTGACTGTCTTTTAATCTCAACTTGACCTCAGTCTTGGAGGCTTTCAATGGCAAATTCATTTCTTTTTTTGTTCTAAGCTGTGTATATATCAGTCAAGATGGCAGGCACTTGGCCTAAGCTTTGTACAGATGGGTAATCAATCAATAACAGTGGTCTCATGTCTATGCTATTTCAGAAGGGAAAAGCAAAAATCTTAGCTTATATGTCCCATTTTTAATTGAAACTGGATCACATGTTAATGTGGGTTTCAAAATACTTTTCCTTGTCCAAGATCAAGAGGTTAATGGATATTAACAATTTATTTCAGTAAAATCCTTAAAACTTCACATTTAATCTTACTAGGGAATTGCATTTGTGATATGTGACAGAACTTGAGTCATCACCATTAAGTTTAATGTAAAGAAAATCCTAAAAGTATTCTGAGAAATTGATGCTGGCATGAGCAATTAATGGTGTGAGATCCTAAAAGCATCAAGAAACATCACAGACTGTGTTTCTACAAAGGTGTAATATCTCCAAACCAAACAGCTCAACAGGAAATATCGCAGTTTGAAGTACTTAGATTATCTCTTGTTTCCTAAACTCCACCATTCAATTTCATGACATTAAATTTTTTTTTATCACAAGCCAAATGACTGGAATGTCCAAAGTTATTTGCATAAGATGAACACCACTTTCTGTCTTTCCACTGTGATGGAGTGGATGGAGTGATGAGAGTGATGGAGTCAGGTTTATTTCTCTCTCTAAGCTGACCTGTGGTTTTTCATCAGAACCTATGTGGATATCTACATTATTACATTTTTAGATACACCAAATGGCTTTAAAACCAGGCATGTAAGAACACATATTTGAGTAATATGAAGGGAAGTGCTAAGGAATTCATTTAAAAAGTGGCAATGATCAAAAAAGGACCACTGAAAGTTATAGTGTGATACATACTTGTTAGGCAACCAAGATCCCCCTTTAAGAATGAGGAATTTATTTTCCCAGGTGCAAGCAGCCCTCATTAACCTCAGGCTTCCAGGATTACCGCAGTGGAAGACCTCTGCCTCACGGAGGGCCATGCTCTCTTCCCCAGGCAGCCAGTATCAGGTGACTTATCAGTGGAAGGTTTTACTGACCTGACTCTTCCATTCTGATGATACATCTCAGAAGGGTCACGCTATCTTCAGACTAGCTATGGCTTCTGTTGGTAGTGCCTTTCTACCCAGTTCTGCTTTGACTCTTTCTCTTTCACAGGTGTTGATTCTAAGAGTGCTCCCTGATAAATGTTTGTTTCCTAATCTCCTTCACAGAATCTATCTTTGGGAAGCCCAATCTGTACATGTGCCAGGTGAAAAGTTTGTACAATTGACAAGTCTATGGTATTTTTTGAGGTAGATATTATTATTGTCTTCATTCTACAGAGGAAAAGACTAAAGCACAAATAGGTTAATTACTTGTCATTACTTGTTAATTCCTTGAGTTACTTGTCAAAGGTTATATCAATTTTGAGTGGCAGAGACAGGATTTAAGCTTCAACCATCTAGCCCCAGAGTTCACAATGTTAGCAACTATTCTCATTACACAGGACATCTCATTTAGGAAAACCCATTTACCAGATAATATGAAATGAAATGCATTTTGCAAATAGCTGAGTATTAAAATTATAAAACAAGGCACCTGAGTGGCTCAGTCTGTTAAGCATCTGCCTTCGGCTCAGATCATGATCTCAAGGTCCTGGGATCAAGTCTCATGTAGGGCTCCCTGCTCAGCTGGGATTATGCTTTTCCCTTTTACTCTCCCTCTGTGCTCTCTCTCTCTCTCCTTTCTCTCTCTCTCAAATAAATAAATAGAATCTTTAAAAAAAATTGTAAAATGACTTTGATTTTCTAAATACTGATTCAAGGAATAGCAAGTATCAACATCAAGTATATATCTATTTTTATATTACTCCAAACTGAAAAAAAATGTATTCAACACATTTATATAAAAGTTCCAAGTAGATTCCATGGTTTACTAGATGCCCATTCATAAAAACACAACAATCTTGTTTATAGAAGGGTTTTTAATAGCCTCCGATGACTGATATAAAATAATACTATCTTTTTGTGTGGAGACAGATAGGGTCAAAGAAAAGAAGGGACTATTTTTCCTTCAGATAAGTTTCTGAACTCTATCTGCACATGAGCCCCCAGTATTTCTCCCTCAAATTTTTTTCTAGACCTTAAATATTATTTTCCTTTGCTTTTTTCTTCTTCTGGAGATACCTGGGTCTGCACCATTTTCTTCTCATGGTAACTGTTCATAGAATGAGGGATGATTTTCCTGCCAAAGATTTATTTCTATAGATTCCTTTCAACATTTTTCTCTTTCTTATTATATCTGGAAAATGGAGCTTGCTGGTAGGTGGTTCTCAAATGCCACTCTTTTGAACTTACTCCTAATGAGTAGCTGTAAACAGTAGAACTGCCTAATTCTGGTGTTTCAAATAAGCATCTTTTTTAAACAAAAAGATTTTGATCATTTTCTTATTTAATAGTTACTTTTCAGAGGAACAAATATATTCAAATATATATTTATTCTGAAAAGGGCAGATATGGAATAAAACAGAGTGGGTGTGATATTTGATTATGTTGGAAATAGAGGTGCTTAAGAGAATTAGGTAGATTTGCTCACTGCTTCATTTTCCCATGTAAACAAAATCTAAGTGGTCTTCTATGAGTTTGGGATTTTTAGATATTTTTAGATATAAAAGTGGTCTCATACCTTCATCTTTACAGACTTCAACAGCCTCTTCCGAAGCAGGGCTGGGCCCAGTTGCAGCATTGACTCCATCTATACAGCAGAAAGAGAAACATTGGCTCAGATTTAATACTGTCGAGATGAGTTTCTCTGACTGTGGAAAGTCCCTCACTACTGCAAGGAAGCCTGAGCCTGTTTAATGCTCTAAGACACTGAATGGTCTTTGAAGGGGCTAGGGTTTGTGACTCTGTTTTATAATTAATGGACAAGTATCTTCAGGGAACACAGAGCCCAATGACTACAACTATTTTTGGTGAAGAATACTATTCATTGGTCCTCCTATTATGCTTTGGCATTTTGCTTTTTCCCATCTCTAAAAAAATGGTACATTTCTTTTAGTGAAAGCTTGTGAAAGTATTTCCTTGCAAGTTTCTACAAAGTGCTTTCATGTGTGTGTTTTAAGGTTTGGTTTTTCTTAGCATAGCACTTCTGCTCTGTTATGCCAGCCTGTCAAACTGCAGGGAGCATATCTGATGGCTGTCAGTGCAGAGGCCAGGAGATGGGGATCAGTTGTAGGAAAGCAGCAAAAGCCAATTGGAGATTTCATGTCACCCAAGCACAGAGTGGGGACTAAGAAACTTGGAAGTCCTTTCCCCATCACAGTGGCAATGAACTTCATTAAAGTTTATCTTTCCTCTCAATATCATAAGCACTACAGTGACCCCACTCATATCTGGCTTCCAAGATAATAGATAATTAACTTACTAACATTAAAATAGTAAATTTAATATATGAAAGATTATAAAAATCAGTTAGAATGGTTAATGCTTAACAATTTAAGAAAGAATCAAAAAGGAGTATACGTTCTTTGTTTAGTAACAGGGTTATGGGACTCAAGAGAACTCACACACCCGTGACAATTAAAATTTAAAGACAACTTGCATATTTTCTAGTATCTCCTTCATTCTTAATGTATACGACTATTACTTGCAGGTCATGCCTTTATTGAAAGAATAAAATTTTTAGTAGGGGAATAATTGGAGAAGGATAAATCACTTTCTTTTGGCAGGTAACAATCTCCTATAACAACAACAACAACAACAACAACAACAACAAACAAAAAACAAGACTATGAACCTTCCCTTGCTATTACATCTTCCCATTTGTCCTTCCTTTCACAGTAAAACTCCCTAAAAGAGCTGTCTATGTTATTGTTCTATACTTCCTCATTTCATGGTCTCTCAATAACCCACTCCACTGGCTCCAATACCCCTCTGAGAATTCTCTGAGGAAAGATGCCAATGACTGCCCTTTGCCAAATCCAATGGTCATTTCTCTTTTCTCATCTTACTTGATTTCTTGGTAGAATTTCATGGAGTCTTAACTGGTTCTTTCTGAAACACTTTCTTTTTTCTATCCTGTTGTCACATATCTAGATGTCTTGGTGTCTCAAGCCCATTGTTTTCTTTATTTTCATGTTATTTCTAGTGAATCTTACCCAGACCCATGGTTTTATTTATTTTATTTTCTAAATATTCGCTTTTTCCAGAACTATGATTTTAAATCTCATTTATATGCCAGGGAATCTCAAACCTGTATCTTAGTCTACATCTCTCCAGAATCATATATCTAACTAGCTAGCTTCTTAACATTCCATATGACTAAGAGTCCTCTCAAATTTACCATGGAAAAAAACTGAACTATTAACCTCCTCAATAAAAACTGTGCCTAGTGACTAGTCTTCTATATATTAGCAAATGGCACCATCATCTACAAAGTTACTCATGCTAAAAATCTAGGAAGTATCCTAGATTCTTCTTTTCCCCATATTCCACATCCAAATCCATCAGCACATCCTGTTATCTTTTTGTCTGGAACATAACAGATCAGTCCATTTTGTCTCCATTTCCAGAAACTGCCATCATTTTTTCCTGCTATAGTCTAACCAGTTTCACTCTGGTTCTTGTAACCACTTTTACTCACAGGCAAAGTGAGCTCATTAAAACTTCAACACTTCCACTGGCTTCTCTTTGTAGTTCTAATAAAATAAAATCTTATGGGAATCAGACATTATCTGGTCCTATGATTTTTTTAACCAAATCGTACACCATGTTCCCCCAAATGCACCATGCTCCAGCCACACTTTCTTTCTCCAAGTATGCTAAAATTGGTCTTGAGGCATCTGCATCATGTTGTCTCTCCATCTAAGAATGCTCTTCCACCATCTCCTCATTGCGATTTTATTTAATATCCCTTCTTCAGGGAGTCCTTCCCAAATCCAGACGATGGAAAGTTGCCTTCCCAGTATTCCTTCTACCTACCTCATTTCTCCACAAGGTATTTATCACCATCTTGTATTTTTTGGTTTATTGTTTATTTCTGAATTTTACCTCCCTCCACAGCCAACCCCATCAGAATATAAGCTTCAAGGAGGCAAGGATGTTGTTTTTTTGGTTTGCTATTATATCCCAGTGCCCAAAACAGTGCCTGAGTCACAGTAGACTCTTGATATGCATTTGTTAAAGGACTGTTTGAGGAATATTGTCTACAACTTTGATTTGATTTGATCATGACAGCAGTCAAAACTGTGCTGGTTTGAGATTGTGTGTTCTTCACAATGTAGAAGAGGCCTGCAGTTACATAATCAAAATTGAAGTTGGAAATCATATTAAATGTAAAGGAGGTATTTATATTTTGGAAGAACAACAGTAGGTCAAAAGGACTTTAATGGCTGGGACCTCATCGTTGATTTTTGTGCATTTGGATTAGGGAGGCTATGAAATGAGCCATAGCAGACATAATCATGTATATTGACAATAGCCAAGATCAGAGATGGATCCTGCCATGACTTGTCCCAGCCAGTGGGTTCACTTGGAAGAGCAAGAGAAGCCCCTTCGGGGTACATTTAGGATTATTCTTTACATTGACAGGTAAACATATTGTGATGATAATGCTATTGATCCAAGAGGTGGAGAAGAAAACTTACATATTATACTCAACCACTCTCTGCTGACAGGCAATCCCAAATCCAAAAAGAAACTGCTTGTTCTCAACTTATTAGCTTAAAAAGGATGAATTAATAAAACATGGGCAAATGTGTACGTGTGTGTGTGTGTGTGTGTGTGTGTGTGTATGTGAACAAGTGTGGGAAAAATCTATGGTGATAAAGATAGCTGGGGACAGAACAGTGAGTGAATAAAACCTGTGAAATCTCACTATTCAGAGAATGGCCTCAGCTGTCAGCAGTTAGTTGACTAATACTTGTCAGCCACAAACAGTGAAAACAATGACAGCTTCTCACATTAGATTCATATCCATGGAGCATAATGATGTGTGTGTCAGGAGCTGGGGTGGGGGATGTTGGATAACAACAGTTCGCTGTATCAGAAATTCATTTCATTGCAAGGACTATGTTTCGGCCAAGGGAGGCAGCTGACCTGGTGGCAGCTACACAAGGTCCTTGCTGCTTTGCTTCAGTGCTTTCTCTGATTGGCCTTCTTCAATTCCATCTTCCAGGTTAATAATAAAAGATTCCAGTTCTCTTGCAAAAGTTCCAAGGTTAATGTAGGAAGTTTTCGGTGAAAAACTTATCACACTACCTGGTTGATTTCCAAAGTTCAGTATATGGCCTAGGACATGCCTGGTACACATAGGATGGAGCCCACTGTTTAAAAAAATGCCCCTCCATGGGGGCTCATTAGGACTTGGAGACTAAAGGAAGGATATTTTGATTTTGGTGGTGGTGTTGACAAAGGCATAACTAGGCCTATCAGTCTTTTAAAGAAGAATGTGCCTGAGTACAAAAATGGCTAAGAAGAAATGAGATGTTAAAGGTGGTGACAATCTCTTTAGAGCCTTAAGTGCTACTTTACTTAAAGATGTTCAACTTAGAATCTACAGCAGAGAATCTATAAACATTCAATAGACACATCTCTTCTTAGGGCACAGAGGAAATGTCAATAAGTCTTTGGATCTCACTTTAGCTTGGGTTGTGGGGTTACCAGGTTCCATCTGCTACAACATGTAAAATAACAACCAGAAACACAGCTCTTCAAAGTGTAATGCAAAACAGTGAAGAACATTCTACTCCTCATGGAGGGAAAGCCTCTTATTTATTTCCTTTTAACATTTTTTCATTTCATTTTTTTTCTCCCAAACAAAATCTGCTAATTTTGACCTGTCCTAATGCAGCCAAGTTCTGAGCTGGCCCTTCTAACCTCTGCTGGTCGCTCTTAGAGCATTTCGAAGCAAAGTGTTGTTAAGCAGAAAAAAATGGAATTGGTGAATGAGGAATGAGAATGTACCCTTCTGAATGGAAGCACTCTCACCTGTAGTCAGTGGAATTGATGGCTTCTTGAAGGAGACCTAAATGAATACTGAAGTCAACTGGTGAAAAGGTATATGCATTTCTAGAAAACATTTGAGTAAAGTTATTGTTCACCTCTGTGGATGAGGCCTAGGAGACTCCTCAAAAGAAATCTGAGCCCACCTGTTTCTTGACTCTGCCCTTCTGTTTCTTCTGTACTTTGTTTTTCCTCTGGACCATTCTCATCTTTCAAGAAAACCACAGAGAGGGAAAAATACATCAAGTCAATTTATGAAATATCTCTTTACGGCTAATATGCAGCACTGAAATTAATTGTAACCAATGTAGCATGACTCCCAAAGCAAGGCAGAGAGATGAATCAGAGGCGCAAAACAGAAAAATTACCCACATAAATAGGTACATTTATACTTGTCCCTTCTCACCTGATTTGCTTGATGAAATGTTGAACCACAGTAAACAAAATTCACTCAGCACTCTTACAACATTTCTCTCCCTGCACAGCATTTCCCAAAATGCAGTACTGATCTTAATTCAAATCTGCTTTTCTGCCTTGACTCAAGCAATATGCACCATGTAAGGAAATTTGGTTGATTGAGTTTCTATGGCATCTTTCCCTGTTTGATAGACATTGCTAAAAATATCTATTTGTACCTAAGTTACACATGACAGTCTAACACATCTATGCTATGGTATATTTTGTCTTGAACAGATTATGTCAGTCAAGTTTACACCATAGTAAATAACTCCTTGAAAAATAAATCACTAGGCAGGTGCAATGATGGCTAGATACTAGAAACTAGTGAACATTTTCTTTTGGCTTAAAATGTGTAATATATATATATATATATATATATATATATATATATATATATCTGTGAATTTATGAGTAAAAAAATAAAATTTTCAAAGGCAAATAAAGGCAGAATTTTCTACCTCACTGCTGGGAGAGTTTCTAAATCTCTTCTTATTTGGAAAATTTTTAAAAAGAAATATTTATATAAAGACACAGGAGCAAAATATAAAACATGTAGTTAAAGTGCAGAAAACAGAGAAGTGGAGTGACTGGAATATATTACTATGGGTTAAAGATGGCCACAGATCCTTTATCTCTCAAGAAATGGAATCTCTCTCCTTTCACGGATCCAGACTGGTTCCATGACTTGTTTAGATCAATGAAACATGTAAATGATGTTCTGGCCCCTCTAAGCCAAGGCCTCAGAGGACGAGCAGCTCTACTTTCTCCCTCTGGGAGGCCAGTCACCATGTTAGAGATGCTCAGGCTAGCCTACCAAGAAAGAGGCACATGTAAAGGGCAGGGTGCCATATGGCAAAGCACTGAGGGGCCAGGCATATGGGTGAGTCCTTCTGCACCTTCCAACCCTGCCCAGCTGCCTGCTGCATGCAGCCAAATGGTGACCTCAGCCAGTGCCTCAAGGAGCAGAAGAATCACCCAGCACAGCCCTTTTCAGTTCCTGACCTGAAACCAGGCTCAGATTACTTGACCCGCTATCCAGTACTACCAGCTCTTAATCCAGAGGCAAGAGGCTGGGGAATCCTCCGCAGAGGAGAACTCAAATAGTAGAGGCACAACAAGAGCCTTGGAAGTAATGGGGAAACATCTCACTAAGAAGCTCTGAAAAATAATCGACTGAAGAGAGTTGCAGATGGGAAAACATTTGAAATTGACTTGAATAAAAGAAAAAGTTTATAATAGTATGACAGAAAGAGAGAAAGAAAGAGAAAAGAAAGAAAGAAAAAGAAAGAAAGAAAGAAAAGAAAGAAAGAAAGAAAGAAAGAAAGAAAGAAAGAAAGAAAGAAAGAAAGAAAGAAAGAAAGAAAGAAAGTTTCTGAAGTAGGGAAGGAATGTTACCAATGGAGATGTAAGTATGTGTATGATTCCCTCCGCCCAACAACGCCTGTGCTATTTGTCCTGGAGGATAGAGTATAGCTTTTAACAGAGGATCTGGGACAGGGCAGCTCCGTAGCTACCTACACCCTGTGTTCTAAATGGCACGTTCATAGTACCCCATAATGTCTGCCACTTGCTCTGTTCTAGTCCTCCAAGTAGGCGACAGGCATTGGCTTTTGCTCTAGGAAGCCATCCTTGCTGCTCTGGCTCACTTAACAAGGCTAAGTTGTGCTACAGCATGTGTCAAAAACATAGGTCAGTATTTTCTTCCCCCTTCTTCCCACCAAATGGAGTCAGAATCAAGCAGGAGAAAATGTCAGCTTTTCTGTCTCCCCCTGACTCCCACCCCCAGCAGACAGTCTTTTTAACAGAGATTTCACAATAGGCTTGAAGTCTGCAGTGACAGGCTGCCTTTAAAATTAGTCTGGTTAACACATCTCCTGTAGAGTAAAAAGCTTTCTTGTGGAGAGAGGAAGATAAGAAGGGAAAGAGAAACAATTAAGTCACAGGAAGGTGAGGCATTGGTTCTTGCAGGTCGAAATGCATGAGAAGGAAGTTTCCAGTCAGATTCCCCAAGTCCAGCTTTACAACAATAAAAACCAGTCTTGTTTTCCTAACATATCTGCTCCTGGGTTTTTACCCATATGCATATGCATGCCGGCCCACTCCCTAACACAGCCACCCAAGTGGTATGCTTTTGTTTCCGACTTTGACTCTTGACTGCAGGATCCAGTTGCAGTCTTTCTGCCCTTAGGAAGCAAACTCCAGAAACAGCTGGCATGTGTATTACTGAGTAAGTGCCTTCTCGAAGAATGCCGGATTTGCCGTTTGAAAAATATGCCCTCAGATGACAAGGTTTAGGTACATTGCTTTCGTCAATCTCCAGACAAGCGCATCCTAGAATCCAGCAGGGGGAGCCAGTGTAGAAGTCTTGCTTTCAAGGCAAGCATTCTCTGGCAATTAGATTAACATTCATTTCACTCTTTCAGAAGGACATTTTGGCTGGCGTATAGCTTTCCATCCATTAAAATGCCTCAGATGAGTGGGTTCTTACTGAAACAGTGGTCTTCCACTGGTAGGGGAAAAAAATCCCATTACACAGTTACCGGTATTTCATAAGGACAAGCTTTTCTTTTCATCAGCCTTGTCTGTCTAGCTATCTTCACAGGAAGCCCATAAACAGTAAAAAGTTAAGTAAAGTGGTGAATATAAACTTACGGTTTTTAGAAGGGATTTTAAAGGCTTACAATAAATGTGAAGAAATATAGGGAAGAGACAGGCTATTTTGTTAGCTTAAAAAATGTCACGCAGAAGCTATATCCTCATAGTTGGTATGCCTTTAAGATCACATATTTATTTCAGATAATAAAGTGCCATTGCATTCACAGTGGGAGTCACATAACACTTTATTTTCTCAGGCCAAAATGCTCAGCAACCTGTGAGAATTCTAGTTGTTGCATAATTTTTGCTTCTCCGTTATTAGTATCTTGCTCTTCACTCTTCCAACCCATATTTATTGAGCATATACTATATGTAAGGATATTTCAAGAATTTTATAGAAATAAAAATAAGAGACTCCTGCTGCAAACTGAATTCATGAAGGTAGAAGGAATGCATTATTTATTGGATGACAAGAATGTAACCCATGTTTATTTCTGTATGAGATTTACAAGGGCAAACTCACGCTATCGTGGCCACAGATTGCCATCCCAATTCTGTAGTTTGTGAATGGTGCTTGGGGATGGGAAGAGAAAGGGGAAGTAAATCAGCAAATCCATTCCTGCTACCTGAAGAAACAACTTGATGTGCACTGCTTGCTCATGGATTAATATACTCTTTTTTTTTTATAGAGGTGTCAACATTTCCAGACACAGACAGAGCATAAGCAATTGAAATACAGGTTAGATAATGCAGATTAGATTGTTGGTTCCAGTTCTTCAGTCCCCTGTCATGGAGTATACAGTTAGTGTTTCTCTCACTGTGGGCAGAGAATATGTCTCAACCCACTGCTGTTGGATTTGACCAAGTTGCCTGATTTGGCTAATGAAATATTAGTGAATATAATGTGAGCAAAAGGCTTAACTTTCCAACATAATTGGACTTGTTGCCTATACTCCTGACATTTGCTATGATGAGAAGATGGCCCTATAGCTACTGGCTTAAAGAGAATGCGAGATATGTGGAGCAGACTTAAACCCAAGGTACATCTGGAGCTAAGCCCAGGCAAGTCATAGCTTGAAACAGAACTGCTCAGCTGAACCCAGTGTACATCAGCTGAATGACAATCAACTCACAAATCTGGGAGCACAAGAATAAATATTTTCATTGTAATGTACTGTATTTGGGGATTATTTGTTACACAGCATTATTGTGACAACAGCTGACTAATACAATGGTATATTTATTTTTCTCAAGTGAGGAAGGCTCAACTTTTTTTTTTTTTCGGTCAATCCTCTTTTATTTATAAAGAATTCAGTCTTTAATTTTTACATTTTGCCATCTAATACATTCCCAAATTCTCTAGAATATACACACATGAAAAATTACCTTATAAAAGGGAGGAATGGTCTAAAAAAGTAGGCACTTTCATCAATTATACTTATGTTTTATTTAATAGAGCTATAGGAGTAGCAGGATAATACTGGTTAATACCAGCTTATATTTATTGAATATTGGCTATGTTCTGCTCAGTGTCTAAATGCTTTGCATAGGCCATGACATTTAATTCTCATAGCAACCCAATGGGTTTGGTATTATTATTATTATTATCCACATTTCATGGATAAGGAAAGTGAGACACAGAGGTATTATTAGGTAATTTGCCTAAGATGCTATAGCTAGCAAGTGGTGACAGCAGGGTTTGACCCAGTCAGCTGATGCCAGAGCCCACTATTCCCTCCTTAGAAATATAACTAATGGGATCCCTGGGTCGCGCAGTGGTTTGGCGCCTGCCTTTGGCCCAGGGCGTGATCCTGGAGACCCGGGATCGAATCCCACATCAGGCTCCTGGTGCATGGATCCTGCTTCTCCCTCTGCCTATGTCTCTGCCTCTCTCTCTCTCTTCTCTCTCTCTCTCTCTCTCTCTGTGACTATCATAAATAAAAACTATTAAAAAATTAAAAAAAAAGAAATATAACTAATATTTGTTGTTTTGATAAGATAAATTATGGGTCAGCATAAATGTGAAAAGATGGTACTGAATATAATAATAGCTAACAAGTTAAAGTATATCGTCATGCATATTAACACAGAACACTAAGAACATTGAGAATTGAGTTTGTCCTACATTTAAAGCCAGATGAGCATAATACTACAATTCTAAACTTATTTTTTCAATGCTAAAAATAGTTTTATTTTGGAATAATTTTAAACACTAGAAAGTTACAAGAATGGTCCAAAGAATTTTCCTTTTTCTCTTTTTCTGAACCTATTAAGAGTGAGTTGCAGGCATAATCACCTCCATGAGCCCTGAATACTTTAGTATGTATTTTGTACAAACAATGACATTCTCCCTCATAACCACAATGCAACCATCAAGATCAGGAGGTTAGTTCTGATGACATTCCTGCTATCTAAACCACAGACCACATTCAAGTTTTGCCAATTTTCTAATAATATCTATCATATTTTTCTAGGATCACACCGTGCATTTAGTTGTCATGTCTGCTCAGTTTCCTTCAGCCCAAGGTGGAGACACCCTCCTCACTTTGCCTAAGCTCTGTGCTGGGTGTTTGCCACCTCACCCTTACCTCCCTCATGCGAATGCCTACTCGCTCAGCTCTACTTCCTGGCTTGAGAAAGGAAGAAAGGAAAGAAGGAAAGAAGGGAGTGATGCTTAGTTCCAAAAACTTAAAAACT
Source organism: Canis lupus familiaris (assembly GCF_011100685.1). Classification (NCBI taxonomy): domain Eukaryota; kingdom Metazoa; phylum Chordata; class Mammalia; order Carnivora; family Canidae; genus Canis; species Canis lupus. Next base: position 7,254,699 of record NC_049245.1, read on the forward strand.
TTGTTCTGGAGGTGTCATCAGCCAATTAGTCAATTTTAATAGATTAGTCTGAGAAAAATAAGTTCCCGAGTTGGCTGCCTCATTATTCTAATGGAAAGCTTCACACGCATCTTTCAATGCAGATAAAGAGATGTCCAGTTGAGTTCCTCACCATCTAACATGAGTGGTAGATGCTTTTCCAAATGCCTACCTGGCACTAGGCACTTACACTCTTACACACCTCACACCTATTACTACGAATCCCACAAGAGTCCTACTGAGTTGCACTTTTGTCTACATGTTTACAGATGAAGAAATCAAGGTTATGGGAGGACAACTAACTTCTCTGAAGTCTTATGAATAGTGGCAGAGCTGAATCTTAAACTCAGGCCCAGATGATGCCAAAGCCTGAGATCTCTCTTCCTTGCAGATTCCTGTGACCTCTTCTGACCCTTGGTGGCAAAGTTGTAAGTCCTGAGAAGGAGGGCCTTGCTGTGGTGTCTTCAGTTCATTAGGGCCTCCATAAACACTTGTCAAGGAATTAAATAAGAAACTTCATTTTCCCCTAAGCAGTAATTACTATTATTATTATTATTATTTTGCTTGAACTATATTTCAGTTCTCAATGTAGAAAAGGTATGTTATCTATCTGAGCCTCTGGTTGAATGTCATTAAACTGTGGGTTTTGATTTGAAATATCGTGTGTCTTTGATCAAGAGTAATGGTTGCTAAAATTCCAATGTGGTGATGTGTAGAGAGCACAGGTAGCTAGAGTTCATCTGAGTTCACCACCACTCAAGTCTGGCCTCCTTCCCTCCTCTCTCCTCTGGGTTGTGACAGTAGTTTCATCTCTTCTTCTCTGGACGTCTTCTCAACTTAGAGGCCAGACAATTTGTTGTTTTCAAGTCAGATAATACCACTGCCCTGCTCAAATGCAACAAAGCCCTGTGTGGTGGAGAATTCTATGGTTTTCCCACCCCGACATTTTTCTAGAACCCTTCCATGCACACTGCTCCAGCCACACTGGCTATCTCTCCTAAGGTTTCTTCTTCCCTGGTATTTCTACTTCCTGTCCCCTCTGCCCAAATTGTTTCCAGGTCCTTCAAGTCTTGGCTCAAAATGTTTCCTTTTCAATGAGGTCTATGCTGAACACTCCACTTAAAATTACATCTCTCCACCACTACACCCTCCTACTCTCTTATCTGGATCCATTATCTTCTAATATATAACGTAGGTAGGTATTATATTATTTATGTATGTCTGTCCCCCACTTGAATGTAAGCTCCACCAAGGCAAGGATGTTTATTTGCTTCATTGCCTGAGTTTGCCTAAGTACCTAGAATGAACACCTGATAGGTGCTCAATAAATATTTGTGAATTAATGAAATATACTCTTTTTGATCTGACCTTGCTTGGCTAGTTCACAAACTAATCAGGAAAAAAAGGGGGAAATTATCTCCTATTTCAAGAATCACTTATAAAATCTGAGGTTCATACATCATGTAGGGCAGCATTTTTCAAGGAAGGTGACTACAACACAGAACTCAGGCTCTTGTTACCATATCCCATTACCATTTTGTCTTCTTACTGGAGGAGTCACCTTAGAGAATGACTTCCTTCCTCAGGAAGTGGACGTTATGTATAGAACTTTTTACAATACAGTCATCCAGGCTAATAACTTAGCACCTCCTGGGAAGGTGGTGGAGCACACATAGCCCATTTGAGGAAATGCTTGCTTTCCTGGCTGTCAGTACCAATTCTACTTGAAATAAATACTATTATAACTATGCTTCATTTACAGAGGGTCTGCAAGATTCATGGAGGGTCTTCAATTATAGGACAGAGAAGACAACCATCTTGGTCCTATTTCTTTTTTTTTTTAAATATTTATTTACCTATTTTATAGAAAGAGAAGAGGGGTCACATGTAGAGGGGCAGAGACAAAGGGAAGAAAGAAGCAGACTCCCCACTGAATGTGGAGCCCGATGCAGGGCTCAATCCATGACCCATAAGATCATGACCTAAGCCAAAAACAAGAGTTGGATGCTTAACCGAGTGAGACACCCAAGTGCCCCTGTCCTTTTTCTTTTTTTCTAAGAATGTCCCCAAACGGCATTTGACCATGTAGAGGGAAGAGGAAATAATTGAACCTGTTATTTTTAAAGCAGATATGTCTGTTAAGGGAGACCCAAGTGTAACACAAGTTCAATGAAAGGAAAGACATGAGACTATAGCCTGCAACTATCCTCTCCATATATTTTGTATGATGGCAAGTATTCAATAAGAAACTCAACAAATACCTGCTGAAGGATTGAACTTTGTAGCATTTCACAACAAAGGTATGGCCCTGGCAAACCAAAACTTGCCATGACATAATGTGGTATAAAAATAACACAAGACAATGCACCAGAGAGCTATTTTCAGTATCACGCACACCCTCTAAATAGACAACATATGGTTCTCCCATATGGTGTGTTAATACAAATACTTTTACCCTGATATGGTTAGCTTTTAATCCAAGGATTTCCAAGTACTTTACAAACACTATTCATTAGCACAATCTTCCCAGGGGAAGTTGCGGTGCCTCACAGAGATACAAAGCATCCTGCATATAATCAATAACCATTAAGGAATGACAATAATTAGAAATACATTAATGTGGCCTTTCTTAAAAAGATTAGGAAACAAATGGGAATTAAGCAACTTTCCCAAAGTCTTCCAATGACTTCACAGTACAACTGAGGCTACAAATCAACTTATGCTGATGCATACGGTTCTCCTACCAGTTGACCTATCTTGGTGAATTGACCCTGAATTATACCAGTTTTCAGGTATGAACTTGTGTCTACATCGTAACTGAGAAAATTATGGCCGAATAAGCTTAGCATAATAGCATTACAATGCGGTTTCTTTGTTCTCTCTGTCTTAAACAAAACAACAATTGCGCCTTCTATTAACTTTGAGCCCTAAGGTTAAATTTCCTTCTAAAAATTCTATTTCTCTCTATTGTCATCTATGCTTCTAAGTCAAGAAAACTGGTGTGCCCACGCATTTGTTTAAAACATTCACACTTTGTGCTCTCTGCAGATGTTAGAACAGAACTGGCAAGATGAAACACAGTTTCACTTTTTTTTGTTGAAGAGAAGAGATATAAAGATGTTCTTTAGGTAGAAGAATCATTCCATAAATAAATTCAAAAGCTGCTAGGTATCCCTGCCATCAATTAATGTTTGGTGAGTACCTACGAAGTTCAAGGTGGTGGAAAGGAAATAAACTAGGCTATGAGGAAGACAAAGACCTTTCCCTTTGGGAGTTGATGGAAGAAAGCTGGACCTGTTTCAGTTCTCCACTTGCTTTGCTCTTGTGGCTCTCTGGGAAGTCAGTCTTTGAAAATGTGCATGTGCTAAGAGCTGGTGTCTCTCAGGGAGGGCACGATTCAGTATACGATTCAGTATACAGTATATGTATGCTTGATTGTAGGCTGTCCTACATGGTTGCAGGAAGTAAAATCCTTCATCTTTCTGTTTCTACCATGTCCTCTGGCAACATAGTTGTTCTGTTAGTGTTGAAACATGCTATATTTTAAGTGGTGAAAATAGAAATTTTACCATTTACCTAATTTTACCATTTACTAGATTTTACCGTGAATTCAAGAACCTAAACTTGGAATTTTGAAGTTTAGGATGAAGGCAATGTGTGGGTTTTCCATAATTCAATATGAACTTTTTATAAAAATGTGCTCTTATTCAAATTATAGTCCTATAGATGATAAAACTTAGCCACTCCTCCTGAGCTTACTCAATACTATAAAAATAGCAGGGAAATATATGTGTTTTATCTTTCTTTAAAAACTGTAGAATTCCAGTAATGGTATTGCTTAACCCCATGTTTATTTAATAGCTATTTGAAATTACTATACTAGAATAAATTTCAACATATGACTTCCTTTATTTTACATGAAAATAAGTCCTAAGTGCAGAAATCATACTCACTGAAATGTGGCATGTCCAAACGGAGATGTGCTGTGAATGTCAAATACACATCCACTTTTAAGGACAGCACAAGAAGGTACCATATCTTGTTAACAATTTTTATATTGATTACATGTTGACATGCGACACTTTGGCTGTATGGGTTAAGTCAAATAAAGTGTTAAAATTCCTGTTGCCTGTTTCTCTAAGTTTTTTTTTTTTTTAAACCATTGCTTCTCAAAAATTTAAAGTTACACGTGCATCTGCAACTCATGCTGTGTTCCTATTACGTAGGTTGCTTTAGAGCTGACTGGTGAAGAAACGGGCTGCTCCAGTGGAGCAGGTGGATGTTGAGGCTGAAACTTTAAAGTCCCCTGCATTCAACCTGCATTTACCAGTGGCTTCCCCTCATGTACATCTATAGCACTCTGCCTTAGGGTCTTTTCTAGTCTCAATAGGATGCTTGTTCTGTACAGCAAATTTGGAAGCAGCCCCTAATCAGTGATGGATAGGATAAGGTAATTAATACTTTGTCTCCATTCCCCTTGGGTGGGACAACTCTAGGGCACATCCCATAGAGTTCCCCTGCAGGACTCAGTCCTGACCACCCACAGGATAACCTTCTTGTTCATGGACCTGTATTTGTTTCCTTCCTTTCCCTGTCTCACTTTCCTATTTCCTCCTGGTGCTTCCTGGATTATTCCACAAATCAACCACTTGCCCTTGAATCCTTATCTTAACATGGGAGACCTGATCTAAGGTATTTTTAAACCAAATAGTTACACAAACATATTATCCCCAATTGTGTTAAGTGTTAATGGAGGGAAGTACAGTTTGCCAAGAGGACTTCTATCTAACACGGTCATCAGAGAGGACTTGCCTGTGCAAAGGGTATTTGAGCTGATAAGTTTAAGGCATTTACTGTGTGAAATTAATTGGCAGAAATTAATGAATCAAAAAGGGAGAGATAGATGAATTTTCCAGATGGAGTGAAGAGCATGTCCATATGACCATATGAGGAAGACCATGGCACCTTTGAAGACTTGGGGGTAGCCAATGAGGCTAGAGTAGAGATTGAGGACTGTGAGATGGGCCTACAGGAAAGATATCTAGGCATATGGGGTAGAATGAGTTGAGAGGACAGAAAATGTTCCAAAGGTCGGGGAACAAGATCTAGAAGAGAGAGTGAGCATGTATATTTGGAGAGTCACAGTGATTTAATATTGCAGGGCCACTGAAAACCAAGGGAGTGGAGCAAAGAGAGAAGCCAGAAGAAGAACAAGTGGTTATGTGACAAAGGACTCTGTACCCCTTACTAAGGAGGGTAGTGTAGGGTAGTAGGGATCCATGGCTTTTCTTTCACCTGGCTGCTCTGTTGGGCCTGGATTGATTGGGGTAGGGGCAGAAGGGGGACATAAGTGACCCACATGGAACGGATTAAAATACTCCAGATAAGAGATGATAGAAGTCTGAGATGGTGGCAGGTGAGAACAAAAAGAAGAGGATGAATTGAGGACATAGTTAAGGGGTAGAATCAACTGGCTGTGGTGAGTAGTTGGATGGAGGTATGAAGGATGAGGAGCAGTGCCAGCCTCTACTAGAAAAGCTCTGAATTATCCCATTTAACAACACTCATAACAATTTTGAGGTAGAAATACAGTAAATAATCTATTTTATAGGTGGAGAAATTATTTAGGATAAAAAACTTTTCCAAAGGTCCCATAGCTAATAGAAAGTAGAAACAGGATATGAGCCTTGGTCATCCACTTCCAATATGAAATCTATTGATCATCGTGCTTTCATATTACCTGGAATCCCATCCAGGCATTTGGCTTGGGAAAATCGGAGCTGAGGACCCATGACCAGCCTGGGAGCAAAGGAAGGCATGTTGGTTTAGGGGCCCAGAATGGATGTTATGCAGTAGAGATGTTTCAGTAGAAACAGTAGAAAGGAAGGGAAATCAAATAGACAGGAAGGAAAAATAGACCAGTAGAAAACAGACCTTCTAGAATGTTATCTAGAGGGTTTGTATAAGATATATTTTTTTAAATAAAGCACTTTGCTTTTACAAAAGACCTACATTAGTACCTGCTTTCAATAACCAAAAGAAATCTGAAGAGGATTTTCACTTTTATGAAATAGTAATTGCTTCTTTGCTTTGAGCCACTTTGGCTTACAGAAGGTTTCACAGGAAACTTCTGCTTTAGAAAGAGAGGGAAACCTGTAATGGTCATTAAAATATGTATACATATATATTTACTTGCTGAAATTCCTGATTCCTGGTTAGCTGTCTGTTTTCTTTTGTGATTTCATCTGGGTTGTATTCATCTGGTCTGAAATAGTCGCTTCCAATATCTGCTCCCTTTATGTTACAAGTAGGACACTATCCTACTGCAGGCCCTCCTGCCAGCTGAGTAAAAAGGCTCTAGCCTCCGTTAACCCACTTCTGCACCCATTCTGTGATGTCTAGTCCTACCATACTTCCTCCTTCTCCTACTTGTGTCCAGTACCACCACTATTTCTTTCTAATCAGGCCATAGTTTTAAAAGCCTGTCACTTTCAATTTAGTATAAATTACTTTTATTTAATAATTAAACTGTCACCTCTCCCAAGACTACTGATAACACTCTATTTATCTAGTACTCTTAACTGTACCACTAGTTCTGTAATTACTATACTGAGTGTCAAGACTTCCTGGCCTTGAATTTAAATGCCCCCAAATTTCTATTATGTGTATTTCAAAAAGTTATTGGGGTCTCACTTCACTTTGAACAAATAAAGTTTTATGTATTTTTGTTGTTGTTATGTTCTCTCCCCAATGGTATCCGTTTTTCCCTTGTACTAGGGCAATATCAGCTGGCAATGGATCATTTTCCCGATATAATAATCACATACTTAATAGCCACCTGAAACAATCAGTCCACAGACTTAAGGCGAGGGAAAACTTGTCTAGGGTGGCTGATGTTAGTTTAGACAACCAAATATAAATATCAGAAGCCACATCAAAAGACAAATGAGAATATCTGGTTCTCCTCTCTTGATGGCAGAGGAGGCCACAGACAATTTAGTATGGCCAGTTTGTACAATGCTGTAGACATAAAGCAACACATGAATCCTTAGCTGCATAGTACTGGCATGTGCTTTGTTCTTTCTGCCAAATTGGTCAATTTGCAGAAGTCTGCCCTTATCTGATGCAATGTTTTGGGATAACTCTAAAGGAATTCCAGTTGTCTCCTCTCCACATCTCCACAGAAATATGTTTGGTTAAATATATATATATATTTTATCTATCTATCTATCTATCTATCTATCTATCTATCTATCTATCTATCTATATCAAACAGTGACCTACTCCCTCTCATGGGTCTAGGGGGAGTCTTTTTTTTTCACTGTAATATAGTTAACAGTATTATACTAGTTTCATGTGGACAACACAGTGATTTGACAACCATATACATTACAAAATGCTCACCATGATAAGTGTAGTTGCCATCTGTCAGCATACAATGTTATTACAATTAGAGACAGTCATTTACTATGTAGAGCCCCTTCCTACTTAAACTAATGGAACCCTATGAAGAGGGAGTGGATGTAGCAGGGAGCAACAGACAGAAACAGTTTGATGGTGGAGGGATGATGGAATGCTACCAACACAGAAGATCACAGGAGAACAGTCTCACAGTAATGGCTTGAGAAAGGTTTTTAGGACTTTCTATCTTCTTGGCAGTTTGCTTATGAGAACAAATTACTCCACCACTCCCAGCTCTCATTACAAATATCAGATGATCCTGGACTTGGTGGAAGCAATTTCTCCCTCTTTACCTCAGAAGATCTGTAGCTTCTAGAAGTGTCAAATGGCCTTGGAGTATTTATTTATTCATTTAAGTCCAGATGACACACATTGTTCTATTGGTTTCAGGTGTAAAACATAGTGATTTGGCATTTATTTACATTGTGAAATGCTCACCATGCTATGTCTAGTTATCATCTGTCACCATACAAAGTTACACAAATGTTTCCTTCAGAAAATCCCCAAAATAACACTATTGTAATGAATGCTGCCTTGTGATTCTGAACATCAAACAAAACGTGTCAAAATATATCAAAAGTTCTTTTGATCACATGACAGTGGCCTGGACAAATGCTCAAATATATGCATACACCTCTTGAACCATTCGAAATGGCAAGTGAATAATTTCCTCTAAAGCTGGTTATTAAATTTGTGATTGGAATAATTTACAATAACAAATAATTATAGGGAGAAACATCATGTATTCACAATGAAAGATGACCCTCCAAAGCTGTCCTATTAAGGCTAATTAAATTATGATTTGGTCCCATTTTAATTACAACTAATAATGAGTTCTACAAGGTAAGCTCTAAAAGGGTGAAACAAGGACTTAAGACTGCAGTTATTATGATCAGGAGACAGAGATCTCTAGCTGATTCATTGCTTCTTTAAAGAACTTCCTTCATTCACAGAGCAAATTCCCCACTCTTGCAAGTGTTCCACATGTTTTCATGTATGATTTTCACATAGCGCTTTAGGTTAGCAGTGTTTAATGCTACAACTTTGGGCAGAGTAGTAAAATAAGAAAGCTGTGCTACTTATCTGGAGCTATCTGAAACATTGAATATGATGAACAGCTTTTCATTTCTTCCTTCAATTCCCTCCTGCTTTTTGCCTCTCCTCGAATGAATTCATCAATCATATATATATATATATATATATATATATATATATATATAATATGTTTATATATATATATGTTAACACATTAACTTTTGTTGACTCATGGGCCCAGTAATACATTTTTACTAATGCTCTGGTAAAATTAAAATGCAGACTTTTTTTTTTTTAAGAATTCTTATCCAAGGATTTTTTTTAATCCAAGGATTTTGATTCCAGTTGCTGCTGCTGAAACCACAGGAGGTTTTCTTTTTCTTTCTTTCTTTTTTTTTTTTTTTTCTGGTATGTTCAATGTCATTCTTGAGGAATGCTGATATGAGAGAAAACAATGGAGATGCCAAAGTCAAAGTCTGAGACTGGATTATTTTTCCCCATTAAAAGCCAGAACTGACACAAATTCCCTACATGTCACCGTGGCTACATAAAGCCCTTGTGGTGCCAATATTTAGTGAGCAGTGAGGAATTCTTACTGGCAGTCCATACATTTTTCACTCTGCTTGTTGGAGAAGGTTATTGTTATTCACGTGATGGATAGAAACACAAAATGAGTTCTCTGAGAGACCATGGCCCTGTAGGTCCATAATTCTCCTCTGACAGGACCACATTAGTCATTTTAGTGACTCAATTTTTGAACCTGTTTCTGTCTCCCTGAAGGAATGAGAGAAATCCTATGTAAAATGTATACAACCCTAAAAGAGGACTCTCAGCATTTTACCTCAAGTAAGATAAATTAGACACATGGAAAAGAGCTCTGCTATCATGGCTGGGAGGGGTGAAGAAGCACATCTAAATATTTCCCGAGGACACAATGGGCATCTTTCTATATAATGATTTGAGAGCAGGGGTCAGGAAACTCTGGCCCGTAGGCCTGTTTTTTTCATACAGCCTGCCTGCTAAGAATGTTTTTTTTTTTTACATTTTTAAAGGGTTGTAATAAAAACAAAGAAAAATATGCGACACAGACCATATGTGGCCTATGAAGCTAAAAATATTTCCCATCTGGTCCTTCACAGAAGTGTGCTGACTCCTGTTTTAGAGCAACCTAATGGAATAAATAGTGGGAGATGACTCAGCCCACGAAACCACACATCTGAATGCCTCATGGAGAGGCGATTACCTATATGGTATAGGAACTGGCCTGACCCCTTATTAAGATACCCCTCCACTACTTCTTGCCCACAAAGATATCACTTTCTGCAAGGTGGCAAAGTCCATATCTCTGACACGTTCTCACTGATTTCAAGACTGCAGATGGTACTGGAAAAGATTTTTGACTTACACATGGGCTTAAATCAATAAGAGGATTTAAGATTTGAGGGGATCTCAAAGAATCCAAGGGCAGAGACACAGTGAGGATGTAAGATGTCTTAGAATAGGAAACAAGAAGAACATTTGGGATTATGGTGGTCTTAGGAACATGCACATGAATTCTTAGATCCTCCTCCTTTCCAGAGACTGAGCTTAATGTGCATCCTCTTGATTATGTAATGGATTTAGGGACTTGCCTAATTAACAGAAGCAAGCAATGATCAGCAGCAATGGTCTGTCACCTACTCTGGAGGAAGCCAGCCACCATGTTGTGAGACTAGAGATAAGCCTAGGGAGAGGCTGACACAGTGAGGAACTAAGATCTCTGGGCAACAGTCAGCAAGAAAGTGCCTAGAGCCAGCCTGCCCCAAGAGAAGATGTGTGCTGGAGGATATGGTGAGTACATGGGGACACTGAGCTGAGTAGGTGCCACATATACAATGTTCCATAGGTTTATCTCACCTTCAATCAGCTGTAGGGATGAAGGACTCCAGAGGTTGAGTTAGTTTTAATGTATAAAATGTATACATTTTATTTTTTATTTACATTGTACCTCTTCATGGTCCAGCCCCATCCCTCAAATCCTTCCACTCTTGTGGAAACTTATTTTTAGTTCCTAACCCAGAACAATGGGTTTCCTTCCAAGAAATCCCAATATTGCCATCAGAAAACCTCCTTTTAGAAATTTAAGTTGTTCATCCCTCCCTGGCACACTCCCTTGTCTCCTCCTTCTCCTCTCCACTTCATACTTGTTCCTCTACTTCCCAGTTCGTCTTCTAGCCAGTACCTTTTTTTCCTGCCCTATGCACTTTGGGCCATCTCTGCTGGCAGGTAGCATCCTGACCTGGCTCCGTCCTATTCCCACACTCCTACACCTTTAGTTCAGGGAGCCATGGGTGTGAAACGCCACTCCTTCGGGTCTGATCAGGTCCTTTTATGTGTACAAAGGAGAGAACTAAAATTTTATGTAAGAAAGTCTCAGGAATCATCCCAGTTGACACTTGGCATCAAAATGTATAAAGATTGGTTTGACCAACATTATTTTCCATTTATTGAACACTTAATATGACTTAATGTAAGACTATGATGTAATGAGAAATGCATATTTGGTCTTTGTCTCCAGTTCTTGGCATGGAGCTCCTAAAACCCCTATAATTTCTGAGTGATACAATGGATGGGAGCATCTTTTATTATTCATAATAAGCTCCTTTAAATCTTACCTGAGTTATGGTAATAGGATGAGTATTGGTGGGCTCCCAGATAACTTTTAGGAGGCAGCCAGTTGCCAGAGGACTCTATCATGTGATTAGATGTTGAAAGTTTTAGCCCCACCCCTGACCTCTGGGGAGGGGAGAGGGACTAGAGATTGAGTCAGTCACCCATGGCCAATGATTTAATCAGCCATGCCTATGTCATAGAACCTCTGTAAAAACTCTAGACAATGGGGTTTGGACAGCTTTCAGGTGGGTGAGTACATCCTATAAGCTAGAAGGTGGTGCACCCCAACTCCACAGAAGCTCCTGTGCTCAGGACCTCACTCTATGTACCTGTTCATCTGGCTGTTCATTTGTGTCCTTTGTAATATCTTTTATCATAAACCAGTAATAGTAAGTCAGGTGTTTTCCCTGAGTTCTGTGAGCTGCTCTGACAAATCATCAAAGCTGAGGTGGGAGTGGTGAGGACCCATGACTTTATAGTCAGTGGCCCAGTATGGGTGGCCCAGACTTGCAATTGATGTCTGCAGTGGGCCAGTCTTGTGGGACTGAGCCTTAACCTGCTGGGGTCTGATGCTATATCCAGGTAATTGGTATCAGAGTTGAAGTCAATTGTAGGACACTTAGTTGGTGAAGTTGGGGAGTTGGAGAATTGATTGGTGCCATAAATAAACCCACATAATTGGTGTCAGAAGGGTTTTGAGTAGAAAGAAATCATAGCAGAAACAGCACTTTGGCATTGTGCTAAATGCTGTACAGTTTTATGTCATTTAATCTCCCCCAAACTTATGGGGTGCATACCTTCCTTGACTCCTTTCTTTGATAAGGCAATTGAGGCTTTCAGTCAAGTAATGCAGCCAAATTTCCATCAATCAAGTGAAAATTTAGACCTGGCTTAACTACCCTAAGATTATGTCCATACTCTGAATCCCATCTCCTTTTCAGTATTCAGAAAACACCCTAACAAATTCATTGCTGGTTAGTTCTGGTCTGAAATGACCTTCACCTCCTAAAGATCTTTGTTAATAAAGACAACAGAAACTGCTCTGGGGTAGATTTAGCTGTTGTCAAATAACTACAGGTCTGATATTCTGGGGACTATTTTCTGCCCAGGAAAAGGAAGAGTTCAAAACCAAAATTACACACAGGACAGGCAATCCTAGAAAAGAAAGGGATTAATAGGCTTCCTGTAACTGGAACTACCACCTTCCTTTTTTAAAAAATTTTATTTATTTATGATAGTCACAGAGAGAGAGAGAGAGAGAGGCAGAAGCAGGCTCCATGAAGGGAGCCCGACGGGGGATTCAATCCTAGGTCTCCAGGATGGCGCCCTGGGCCAAAGGCAGGTGCCAAACCACTGCGCCACCCAGGGATCCCTGGAACTACCACCTTCAGCTTTGGGGGGCAATGTTTTATTACTACGTTCGCTGCTCTTTTAATTCCCTAAAGAACTCTCTCAACAATGATTTATCTTAATTTAACTTTTTTTTTCCCCCCAGGAAAGCAAATAGGACACTTCATTCCACTTCATTCAAGAGACATTATTTGCAGTTGTGGGAAATTCCCTTTGTTCATTTGCTTATGTGTTTGTTCATTTATTAGGTTACCCAGAAATGTTTACTAAGTACCTAGTATTAAACAACAAAACAAAACAAAAACAAACAAATGAAAGTCATTTCTCTAAAATACTACAAGCTTTTTCATTTTAGAGTTTCATATATGAGACCATGGCTGCATTTGTGTTCGTTATATTTTTTATAACACATTGTCTGCTTTGACCAGAGTTTAAGTTTTATAGTAGAAATCTGTTACCTTGAAGATGCAAAAGTGTTCAAAAAGCCAGTAATCCCTGACAGTTTTTAACATAACGAGCAAAGAGTGGTCTACAAACTAAAAACGAAAGACACAAACAAGTACACTTCAAACATATATATATATATATTCTAATTTTCAGGAAACTGGCTTTTTATTTCTTTTCTCAGCTGCAACTTCACTGTTAGCTCATAAGGGCTTAAGATTCTTTTGCTGGGCACCTGTTGAAGAAACAGTAGCAGACTTCTTGAAGGGATCATGACACATAGATGGCTAGGAGTGTTTCTAAATAGAAGGAAGTAAAAGTTATAAATCTCTCTAGGGAAAGACTACACGCAGCAGAGGAAAAAATAAATGACCATACTTTTTCTGGGAAGCTAGCAAAACTGCCCTGCCCTCAGTTTTCAATTCTATACTCAGGCTATTTAAAAAGGCATTTTCGGGTGCACCTGGGTGGCTTAGTGGTTGAGCATCTGCCTTTGGCTTTGGCCATGTTCATGGGGTCCCTGGGATCAAGTTCCGCATCAGATTCCCCGCAGGGAGCCAGCTTCTCCCTCTGCCTGTGTCTCTGCCTATCTCTCTGCATCTCTCATGAATAAATAAATAAAATCTTTTAAAAAAAAAAGATAAATAAAAAGGCATCTAGATTTTTTTTCCTTGTGGAGAGGAAAACTGAATATCTATCACCTAGAATAATTAATAATAGTGATAACAGCTATCATCTGGGGGATGCTTACTATATATTTACATGTCAGACCTTAGGCTTACTCTTTTATACATTTTACTTCTAATCCTTGCCCAAATCCCAGAAAGTAAGGATTATTACTCCTATTTTACAAAAGGAGAAAACTGAGGCTTAGAAGAATTTATTAGAGTCCAGAGCTCAGTAAGTTGGGAGAGTTGAAATTCAACCCCAGTCTGGCTGCCACGGGAAGCTGTGCCCTGTCTGCCACCACCCGTGGCACGGTGCTTCCCCACTGACTTCGGGACCGGAAAATGTTCTCTACTTACTGTATGAAAATGCTCACTGTCATGTAATTAAGTTTTATGCAATATTATATTTTAATTATAATTTAATTAAATTCGGAAGGATAGACTCATGTGAAATCATCACTCTCTTTTGTTCCAGAACTTCATTTGCTTTTCATTCCTTGTCTCAGTAAACATCGTGTTTATACACCAAGTGCCTCCTTTAAAGGCATCTGCAGGTAGTTGAGGGATATAGTGTTTCAATCACGCTTTACAGATTGCCAACCCTTGTGGTTGGTGGACAGCCTGCTTCAAACCTGTTCCTGTGCAACTCAGTGGTCGGAAATCTAACTCCGTAAGGTATCAATGAAAAAGTTGAAAAGTAAAACCTCAAGATTCAGCCTCCTAACATTAGTGTCTGAATTTCAAAATCATGTCTTCCACCCTCAAACTGGCTCTCGCATTATTTCTAAGATCCACTTTTCTAAAATGCATCCTAAAGAAAACTTGACCTGAAGAAACAGCACAGAAGGACACCAGTTGTGGAAACTCGGAGCTGGCTAAGCGGCCAGAAATCCACACAGATGATAAAGCCCAACCTTCACTAAGTAATGAGGGGTAGATAAGGAAATTGGGCAGCAATTGAACACCAAAGAGGAAGCAACGCCCTGTGGCTGCCAGTGTATAAACAGCAGGCTTCTACAGAAAGGTTAACAGGCAATCCAAAGGATTTCTGAGTGTAAACAGCAGCTCAAATTTCGCCCTTGCCTGGGGCTGCCACTGAAGGAAGCCTGTCATCAACAGTACTTTGAGCATTCCTTTGACCTACTGTCCAACAATTTAGAAATGTGGAAATGACCATTAAAAAGTGAATGCACCAATTTAAAAAATTGAATTCCATGTTGCCTTCCAATGCATTCTCTTTTAGACTAAGGTTACTGCTTACTTTGTAGAAGTTCTCTGTATTTTCTGTGGGAGCTCTTTCTCCAAGTCACATCCCAGTCACCAAAGATAATCACAAAGTGCCTTGTCTCTCCTTCCTTCCTCCCTCCCTCCCTCCCTCCCTCCCTCCCTCCCTCCCTCCCTCCCTCCCTCCTTTCCTTCCTTCCTTCCTTCCTTCCTTCCTTCCTTCCTTCCTTCCTTCCTTCCTTCCTTCTGCCTTTATTCTCCTTCTGATGTTTTATCACATCTCCCACCACATTGATTTCCATTTTAAATATCCTTGCTCCAGGCACTTTCACTTGATCTGCTTCTTTCCCATTCTTGGCAACTATCTCTGGTTGGGTGCCCCTGAGCTACAGCTTCTCTCTACACCTACCAGGGTCAAGGTGGGATTTAAAGGTAGTGCCAACACTTCCCTGCAAATTCACTGTGATACTCAAGAACTGGCTTGTGCGACCACATGTAGTGGTCACCATTTCAGAGTCTCAGACATGTAGAACTCTGCTGTGATCATCACCAGAAAGTGCCCACTGAGTGTATCATCACATATATGAAGATACTTTCTAGAGAGAACTTCATAGGCAATTCTAGAATTGCCTTTTAGTCTACTTTCCATTTCTTTTACATCCCCCACCCTGAGGATTTAGCATTTTTATACCCTTATCTACCATCAAAACTGTCTCTTAGAGAAGACTTCCAGATATATATATATATATATATATATATATATATATATATATCCTTTGACTCGGCTGGCTACAGTACAATCCCCAATTTCCTATTGCTCCTCTGTTGGCACACATTCAAAATGCAAATTTTTATACACAAAGGAAGAATAACTCTTGAAATAACACATGGTGCCATCGAGGACTTGAAGCTCACACTTGATTTAGTAGAGCTGCATAGACAGCAGAGTGTGACTGTCTGCTCAGCAAAAGCAACAGAATTTAGAGTTAGCAAATTTTGTAGGAGAGTAATTTTAAACAGGAAACAGAAATGGTGAGTATACGATGGCATAACTGAACTTCAACCTTTCATGGAACTAGGGGCTCTGGAGGAGCCCATCAAGATCATAGAGATTAAATTTTTCATTTGACAGAAATCAGAGACTTGCTAAAGTTAATCAGGCAGGAATCCAGAATTTTTATTCCCTCAACTGTACTCATTCTTGATATCCCCATTCTTGAATCCTAAGCCCCATGTGATTATATAAAATAGGTATTAATAAATATTAAGACTTCCATATTAATATCTTCCTATCTGTGGTTGCTTTCCATTAGTAGTCTCCAGTATTTTCTTCAGAATCTCATTCCACAAAGTTTTAAAAGTGAAATTTTATGTATGTATATATGTATAATGGGTACTGAGCAGATCGTCCCATTCCACATATATATATTTTATGAGACATTAATAATCTCTCCATCAAGAGGTAGGGTCCTTGTACTCTCCCCTTGAGCCTGGAAGGACTGTTAAGTGTCTCAGCTGATGTGATTATGATGAGAATGTGGTTAAAATGACACTATATAGCTTTTGAGACTAGGCCACAGATATGAATTCCAATTGGCTCTTGCTTAGAGATATGCACCTTGGGAGCTCTAAGTCAATTGTCTAAGAATGCAGTGAAGCTCCTCAGGTTCAGGTAGATCACATGGAGGGACTACATCAAGCTAGAAAGATGCCCAAGGAACCCCAATTATTCCAGCCTCCTATTATTTGAATCTCCTCAGCCCAGGGCTCCAGAAAGTGAGTGAGCAAACATTTGATGATTCCATCTCCCAATTTCCAAGCTACTCTAGCCGATGCTGAATGGAGTTATAAACAAGCTATCCCCACTGAGCAGATTTGTGGACAGAATAAATGTCATCATGTTAAGCCAATAAATTTTATGGTAATTTGTTATGCAGCCATAGTACCTGGAACAGACATTTTTCCCTCTTGCCCATTGAGAGCACAAACTTATGAGGGAAAAGTATTCAGGAGCCTGCCCATCAGGGTGATTTGGTGTTTGCAAAACTCAGGAGGAGAAACTTCAAGCATGCAAGCGCTTAATATTCCATGGCTTAATATCCAAGCATAAATCTCACGCAAAACCAATGAAGATGCAACAGCAAGGGGAAAAGTAAGATGAAGAAAACTGAACAACCACCACAAGAGTGCATTTCAAAGAGTCAGCATTGTTGCTAAGTAAGTAGTGAGAGGAGAGCAAGACTTCCAAAGGGAGGAGAAAATAATAAAAGACAGAATGTGTGGTTGAAATGGTACTGTGTTGTGGAGGCTTGGTCAACAAGGCAATAGGAATTCCAACTGGAAAAGGCCAACAGAAGTGCCAGCAGGAAGCAGGGGCACTTTCAGACGGTATGAGGGGGTTAACAATATTTTAAAAGATGTGCACAGAATCAAGGGAAGGAATAAAGGACAGTGAGACTCCCATAGGGGAGAACAACAGAAGGGAGCCATTACCATCTCCAGGCCTGAGAGGAGGGTGGGAGTGGTTGGTTAGCTGAAACCAAGCGAGAGCTGATGGTGCAGAGGGCCACCTGCAAGTGGTGTGGCCTTGGTGGAGGAACGCAGCTATTTCTGTCTGCCAGCGAAGGTCCAAGAGAATAAACGCTGTACTCGTTTATGTTTCCCCCACTCTCCAATCTTCTGTAAACACCTTCACTGATGCAGGCCATGCTTTCTCAATGTGGGGCAAACATTTGTTCCTGGCAGGGGCAAAAGAAACCTCCAAAAGGCCATAGTATATAAACAGATAAACAGCAAATTTGTGGTACTAAATTTGCAAGAGAGACTTAGGAAAGAATGTCCTAAGACAGCTCCTTTAGGGAGTATGGCAATGAAAAATAGAATTAAGGCATTGGCTAAGCAGCCTGAAGCTCATGGGCAGGAGGTCCAGTCAATGTAGCGCCTTAGCAAGTGAGCACACAGGCCTTGTTAAAACTATTCCTGATCACTACCCTTTACATCTCTGCATCTATGCACAGGGACAAATGGTAGTTAGTATGTGTGATCTGGGGAGACCACCTATTTAGCAGAACAACGGATGGGGAAAATTAGCAAAATGACTATCCACAATTACAACTCTAGGGTATACCTACATTGTTGCTTATGTATTAATTTGGTATTACACAATGAACGAGTCAAATCTGACAACAGGGAGGAACTAAGACTTTCAGAAATCCTAAACACCAAACAGATTTTGGTGTTCCTCCCCTATCCTCATATTAAAATAAAATTTAAAAAATACACACACACACACACACACACACACACACTGTATTTTAACCTGGCTGTGGCCATATGTGTTTCAAAAGAAAACCACTCTTTAAATTATCTGATTATAATATTCTGGATGATTAATCAAAGTATTTCTCATTTACTTTTGATGCCCCTGCTCTACTGATACACAAAGCATATGTCTGTGTCTCTATTGGGTAGTACAATAGCTTTGACCAGAAATAGTGGTAATGTGTGTCTTCTGATCATATAGATCTTACTATCAAATGCATTATTTCCATGACTTGCTAAATAGAAAATGTCTTGGTAAGATTTTCTGCCGGGTCTAAGTTTTAGGATCTAGCTTTAATGTACAGAGCATCACCGTATGTTTCATATTAGGTTCACACAAGGAGTCCCATGTCTACTTTGATGGTGACAAAGCCCAGCATGGCTGCCGGGTATCAGTAAATAAAGTCCAGACTCTTCTGCTTGAACTCCTCAGAGTTCTTCCTATTCTAGCCCCAAATTTACATCTACCCTGAACTCCAATGTCTCTGTCACTGGGGCCCTTTGTTTCTTTCCTGTCTGTCAAGCCCTTCTGTTTCATACCTTCCTCTGACCATCTTCATACCACCTCTCCCCTGTGGATTCCCTGTTCTGAGGACAACCCAGGAGGCCTTGGTAAGACAGGCCCAGTCTCTATCCTTCTTCAATGAGCCTGGGCCTCCGTGTTCTTTCTTAACCCTCTAGATGACTCTGAAATCAAACACTAAAAGAACTTTGTGTTCTCAAAAGCAAAGTTTAAGAAGCGCTGGCATTTGGTCTGGCAATGCACTACCTTCAAGTCTCCTTTCCCAGAGTTCCTAGCCATGTGAGGATATTCTACAATTTTTTCACTTCTCTGTGCCATAGTTTCCTTATCTGTAAAATGGGGATATCATTGCACATGCTTGAGTGTATCATTCTAAAGATTAAATGAGTTAAATGTGAAGTGCTTAGAAAAATGTCTGGCACATAAAGAGTGTACCATAAATGTAGCTAAAGGGCCACTCAGATGTCTAGAAATGCTAATAGTGCTGTCTCAGTGACTGATCAATACAGGCGGGCCAATTACTTTTGGCATTGAAAGCATCTGTGATCCTGGACCAGATTCTCAGGAAATGGGATGACCAACCTTCACTGCACATGAGGTTCAGCCAAGGTACTTAAAGAATACTGTTGCCTGAAACAAAAAAATTCTGTTACCTGGGTTCCTCTGCTAGAGATTGGACTTAAGTGGTCTGGAGGTGGGACACAGGAATAGGATTTTTAAAAGTTCCCCAGAAAATTCTAATGTCTAGAATTAGACATTAATTAGACATTAATTAGACATAATGTCTAATGTCTTCCTCAGGGCTGCTGAGGAAGCTGGATTAACACTGGTTTAGGCAGTTGATTAACAACCTGAAATAACGGTCTTTTTGTTGTATCATGATCACCAGTAATCTCTTGCTTTTTGAAATACTAGTTACCAGCTAATTAGCCCACTATCTGTAACCATGCTGGGCTGTAGTCTAGAAGGTTTAACCAAAAAAATGAGCAATATTATCTTGGGCACGGCTGTAATGTAAGGTGCATAGGAACACCATTTTGGTAATTGGAGGAAGTCATGGAGAGGGCTTGATCCCGTCAGCTGGTTCCTCACACTTAACCATCAAGATAATCTCATCATTCTATTTTAGATAATGTCTCTCAAATTGTGATCCACACACTTAGCACCCAGATCTGGCTTCTAAATACTATTCTGCACTGAAAGGAGCCAAAGCTCCTTGAAGAAATGGCTGATGTCATGACTGGGGCAGGGAAAGTATACAATGAAGTTGAGCATCTGGTTGACCAGAAAGTAAGAAAGTGCTCAGAGAACGACGGGAACATGTCAAAAGATCACTGAAGCCACCTTAAAGGGGCCTTTGATAGTAACCAATTATAATCCATTGAATAGAATAGAATATCATGAGTGATATTAATGAATACAATGAATAAATGAATACAATGAAAAAATAAAAATGAATACAATGAAAAAAAATAAATAATACAATGAAAAAAATGAATGAATACAATGAAAGACTGATAAAAATAATGAATAATAAATGAATATTAAAATAAATGAATACAATGAAAGACTGATGAAGAATGGGATATTTTACATACTTTCAACATATCTCCCCATAACATATGCATTAACTGTAGAAAAAAGAGTAGCTATACAGTTGAGAAACCTTATGGATACTACTTTAATCAGGTGAAGTGAACATTATCAGTAATGGGCCAAACTGAAATCATGAAATCATGGATGCCTTATAGTATGCCATGAGAAGAGCACAGTATCACCTCCATGATAGTTCTGCAAAGGTGCATAACTTATCCACCAATCATGAAAAATCACGAGACAAACTCAAACTGGGAACATGTACAATGTAACCGGCCTGCAGTCTTCAAAAGTGTTAGGGTCAGTAAGGTCAAATGGAGACTTAGGAATGCCTCCAAACTGGAGGCAGAAGAGTAGAGGTGGGACAACAAAATCAGACATGAGATTTTGAACTGGACGTTTAATTACAAAAGACATCATTGGGGAGATTGGCAAAACTTAAATAGGGTCTGAAAATTAAAGGTAGCAATGTATCAATGTCCATGTTTTGATTTTGATCTTTTTATTCTTCTCACATAGGAAGGCTTGCTATGTGTACAGAAAATGTACAGTAAAATATTTGGGGGTAAGGGACATCAGATATGTAACTTGCTCCTGAGTGGTTCAGGAAGAAAATGGTTCTTTTTAGTGTATTTGCAAATTTGCTCTCAGTTTGAGATTGTCTAAAATAAAAATCAAGTATAAAAAAAATTGGTGCTCCAGAGATGCGCTGTGTCGTGTTAAAATGCAGCTTTCTGATTTGATAGAAGCCTGGGATCGAGGGCAAGAATCCACATTTTTAGCATTCACCGTAAGTGGCAACTTAGACTGAAGGAATAAGAAGATCCCCTGAGAGTAGCAGACATCAGCAAAACCGCCTCCATCTCACCCCACATTCTAGAGCCTTTCACCTCATCCTTCCACCCCTTTCCTCCCAAATCTGTATCTACTTTCTTTCTGCCAGCAGCACAGATTATTAGAGATCAATGGGGAATTCTCAGGATAGAGAATTGAGAAATGATTCAAGTGATCTGCTAGCTTTTTTGTCCAAGGAGAATAGAGTACCCTCTTTTTCTGTGTGTCATTCCTCGAGCAGGGCACTCCCTGGAGATGGAGTCATTTCATCAGACTGCCTCTGATGGCTCTGGAGTGGCAAGAGTTGGGAGTGAAGAGGTCTGCTTGAGCAAGATATTAGGAGAGCGTGCTGCACATCCAGGTAATTCCAGCATAGGTGGATGGTTTTAAGGCTCTCTCTGGTATTGTAGGAAAGCACAACTTTGTTACAGTAGAAAATTGAAATTTTGAAATATAATGGCAAAATCCTAATGTGAAAACCCAACACTGCTCAAATAGCAATAGTTCTCCGTAAAGACAAAACCAAATCAAACCTTTCTCTGTTGAAAAATTAGTATCTAATATTATAAGCCATCAAATGTCCTCTCGGCATGGTGCCAGCACTGAAAAAAAAAAAAAAATCACTCTAATGTTTTAGCTCTATAATCCCAGGGACCAAGTCTTCAACAAAACAAATGCATTCTTTCTCCTCATTTCTGGAAATCAAAATAGGCATATAAGTGAAACATAATAGTCTGAATTACTCACACACACCTATAAGACTTAAAGAAACTTAAAAAAATATTATTAAAAGAACCAGTGTAGATGGCCTGATAAACTGCTCTTTCCCTTTGGTTTTTAGCAGCTCATTTAGGATCACCTTTCATGCGAGTCCTCTAAACAATTCTAGAGGACTTTTAAAAGAAAGTTTCTCCATCTGTGAAATGAGATGTTCTCAGAGGCCTATCTGGTTATTAAAACCCATGATTCAAAGCTTTTAGATTAAGGATGAAAATATTTACTGGGCATGAAGGAGTGAACTCATAAAGAATCAATTTTCATGAATCTGATAGTTATGTAGAATTACGAAATTTGATATTTAGAGGGGACATTAGGGATATTAGGTGAAGGGTTTGATCCTGTGCCTAAGGGTTGAAAATAGAATTCAGGTATAGTGGTTCCTCATGCAGGGCTCTTTCCCCAAGTTTACAGCCATAATTCCCCTTTTTTCTCTGCCTCCCATCCTACTTTCTTTTCTTCTTTACTTTCTTTCTTGCTTTCATCATAAATGACAACCATCATCCATTAACTGGGAAATTACTGGCTGAAAGTAAATAAAATAACAACAATAATAAAACACCTCTTGTTGGGAGAGAACATATTGGAATCCCTAGTATCTAAAGCATTGAAAATAATCTCCTGTGAGTTGTCTTCTTCGTTAACACACTTATGTTGTCTCTCTTTTTTTGTTATTGATGAGCATTTCTTCATGCCTGAATATTTTCCTTTTGCTTGACTGGAAAATTCGCCCCAAGATGGGCTAATATGGCCTTCCTTGGATACAGGGAGCAAGAAATACCTGGACAGACATGATGGAGGGTAGGAATAAGAATTCTTTTTCTTGGAAAGTTTGAATTAAGTGGAAGCAGGGTACAACTTCTATTCTAGATTCTGTAGTTGTGGAGAACATAAAAAAAAAAAAAATTCGTCCTTGACTCCTCCTTCTTTCTTTCAGATGCCACATCTAATGCCAGTGAATTCTGTTGGCTTTACCATTAAGGGATGCCAAGAATCAGATGAATTCTCCCACTTTCCATCCACTACCACTTGGGACAAGCCACCAGTATCTCCCTTGCCCCAATAGAATATGTCCCTGTTTCTGACCTTAGTACCACCCCCTCCCCCTGCCATTCTCAACACAACAACCAGAGGATTATGTCCCTTCTCTGGAACATTTTAGTTCCATCTTCACTCAGAGACAAAGCTTAAATTCTTACAGTGGCCCACTGGGCCCTCAGCACCGATTGTCAAAGTGGGATCTTCAGCCCAGGACGCCAGCATCATCTGTGGAATTATTAGGACTGCAAATTCCTGGGGACCCTGGATGGTCTGAATCAGAGACTGGCTTTAAATACAGTTTAATAAGCCCTGAGGTGATGCGTACTCAAGTGTGAGACCCACCCCTCCAGGAGATCAGCCCTCAATGACCTCTCCAGTGATTCACATTGGCCTTGCTTTTCTGAGAGTAATAAGTCAGACCTCTCATTAGGGCTTTGGGGCTTGCTATTTCCTCTACTGGAATGCTCTCTTTCCACTAAGCTGCTCAGCTTATTCTTATATGTTCTTCAGGTTTCTTCTCAAATATCAACTTCAGAATCATTGAGGTCCAGCATATTTGAAATCTTAAACCATCTCTCTTCTAAGACTCTTCCCTGCCACCAAGTTATACAAACAGAGGCATTCCCTATCTCCTCTTCTTTGGCTGTTTTTTTTCTGCATGATACTTGGCTTGGAGTTTCTCATGCAGTAGTTGTCAAAATCAGTCAGCCAGGTCGGCAGGCCTCTGAGGACTTGCCTGGGGCTAGGAAATCTGATTCTAACCAGGATGCCTCATTCAAAAGAGTTGTAGATTGGTGCTTGCTGTTGGCAGCATGCCTTAGTTTTTGCCATGTATACCTTCTCACAGTCTGGTGGGGTGTCCCTCCTCAGGACATGGCTACCTTACCCCAGAGTGAGTAATCCAAGAGACATCCAGGCAAAAGTCATACTTTTTTACAACCTAGACTTTTATGACCTAGAATGTCATACACTGTCATGGGATATTCTGACCCAGAACCATCAAGGTAAGCCAATCTCAATTCCTGACCCACAGAAAGTCCAATATAACAAATGCTGTTGTTGTTTAAAGTGCTAGGTTTGAGATAAAATTTCAGGCAGCAATAGATAAACAATACTGCATATGTCACCATTTGGCTTACTATGGGGTATGTGGGGGGTGGTAGTTGATGGACTTAAAAATATTGAATAAAAATTTAATAAAATAAGTAAGAATTAAAATATTTTTAAAACCATCAACTAGGGCAGCCCAGGTGGCTCAGAGGTTTAGCGCCACCTTCAGCCCAGGGCGTGATCCTGGAGATCAAGTCCCCCATCAGGCTCCCTGCATGGAGCCTGCTTCTCCCTCTGCCTGTGTCTCTGCCTCTCTCTCTGTGTGTGTTTCTCATGAATAAATAAAGTCTTTAAAAGGTAAAAAAATTAATTAAAAAACTCATCAACTATCACCCCCCACATACCCTAGAATATAAGCCCTGCAAAAGGGTGTGTGTGTGTGTGCACATGTGTGTGCATTGTCAATGCCTAGAACAGCACCTATACTGTCAGATAGTGGGTATCTAACAAAAATATGTGGAATTACTGCTTAGAAAAGTGGCACCTGGGTGGTGGGGAGCTATGCTGATGTGGTTGGAGGAAGAATGCTCTGGGGTGTCTCTGTGACACCACTACTTTGCACAGCTCCATTGTATTTCATGTGAATGGAGACTTCTGAGAATACAGCTCCATGTGAAATTCGTTTTGGCCTTGCAGATCCTCTGAATGGGCTTTAGGGCCCACCCATGGGGCTCCATTGACCACAGTTTGTGAGATACTCATCCAGGAGAACAAGACCACAGGCAGTTTGAACAAGATTGAGCCTCAGAAGAGAGATCCTTGCTTCCAACATCTTACAGAAATACCAGAGAACCACCTCTTCCTTCATGCCCTTGATCGAACCTGGTACCCACCATGACGTTTCAGAGGCAGAAAGGAGAGGCTAAGAAATCTTTGAGGAAGGAAGTTGTGTAAATATAGGAGACAGACCAGTTTCTCAGGAAGCTTGACTTGAAGATAAAAAGAATTGAGAGGTGCCTGGTTGGCTCAGTGGGTGGAACATGCAACTCTTGATCTCGGGATTGTGAGTTCGAACCCCACGTTGGGTGTACAGATTACTTAAAAATAAAATCTTAAAAAAAAAAGAATTGAGATCAGGAGGGAGAAGGTAAATTGAGTGAAAGTTCATTTAGGACAGGAATTAATGTGGCTGGTCAGGAGAGTGGAAAGTTAGTGAGCCTAAGGGAGAGAGAAGAGGAAAAACACCTAGTGAGAGGAGATTCAGTCAATGCATTTTTAGTCTTTTCTCTATTTGCAAGTCTTTTGTTCATATTGAAAGAAATTTCAAGCATTACTAAACAAGGTGGGTGAGTTTTTGATGGGAGGGAGCTCTTCCCGTTTCCATTCAATATGCTTAGACTGACTGGCTCATCTGTCCAGAGATTGTGCCACACAGTTTCCACCATAATCTTGTTTAAATCTCCCACACTCCCACAGGGTAGGTCTTTTTCCCCTTCATTTAATAATGAGGAATCTGACTTTTAGGTTAGAAAAACTGCCAAAGTAAGGAGGAACTTGTACAGTCAAGAGCTCTGTCCACACTTATGCTAAACTGTTTTTTCTCCACGAGTAGGAGGGTCCATATATGTTGTTGCCCAAGCCAGGACTCCCCCAAGAGTGAAAGGGAATATTGCCAATCATATGTCAGTGACAACAGGCATACACAGGGATCATTCTGGGTCACACAGGACCTTTGGTTACTCTGACCAGGTAGGTTTGTCCTTCTCACTATGGAAAATGCCTCAATGTATTCTGTGAGCCCCATTTAAAACCCTAATACTAACTGAAACAGGACTCTGTGGTTAGAACCACAGCTCTGTTTAATGGATGAATGTGGAGAGCGTGACTAGTGGGTCCTTCTCCTAATTTGCAGCAGGGGGATAGCTCCAAATGGCCCTGAATCATACAGAACATAAAGAGTATAATTAAAGCAGGATGGTAACATGAACTTTTATTATATTCTGATTTCCACCATGGAAATTTTACATTTTGCTTAAATTCCTGGTATTTTAAGGTCTGGAGTATAAAACAAAGCTTTTCTTCATGAGAAAGCCACTTTTGCTCATTTCTGCTTCTTTTTTTTTTTTTTTTTTTTTTTTTTAAGCTGGTCAATCACTAAGCTCATTTGAGTGATGGCTAAGTCAAAATTATGACTGCCTGATTTTACCCTTCACTGCACTTATCAAAAAATTAAATTAAAGATCATGCTTATGAATATAATGCATGAACTACCGCATGGCATTCTGAAAGATAGTATGTCCCTTCTGTCCAGCCACTCACAAAGCAGAATGTCACATGATATGTTAATATGCAGGCAAAATAATAGGGCAGAGAGAAAATTCTGCCTCTTAGGAAATACGGAGCACATTCTGCCAACGGTTCATGTGTTTGGAAAAATTTATTTTAGTCAAGACAATAATAATAATACCTCTAATAGCAACATTAAGTCCTTCAAACTTGTATAGTGCTTTCTAGTTTCCAAATGTAATTTCATCTGACAAAAGAAGTCATTAATTTTTAAAGTGCAGGATAGGGCTGCATGATTTAGCATTGCAAGGGCTCAGGTTCCTGAAGAATGTGCATCCCATGTAGGCTTGTTGAATATTCTATGTAGAGGCAATTGTAGAGTGAGAGCCAAAGTGCTAGTGCTTCTGTGAAAAATATAGTGGAAAAAATAGCATTCATTACCTAAAGCCACTGAGGGCTTTGAAGATGAATGTTTGGAGAAAATTACTGTCTATATTTGCTAGTGAATCTTAGAAGCATAACGTCTCTAGTTTTTAAATGAAAATAAAACGTATTTTTGTTTTACAAATATAAAACAATTCTCACCATATATATTTTTTCAATTATGCACAAATTTAGAAAGCTGAACATCGAACTCTCCCAAATCTGCCTCTGCCTCTTCTCCATTCCTCTAAGATAATTCCTGAGATCAATTTGATATATATCTTTCCAAACTTTGTATTACATATGTAGGTATGTATATACATACATATATATAGGTATGTATGTATGAATATATATATACATATATATATATATATATTTTAAAGATTCTATTTATTTGACAGAGAAAGAGAGCAAGCACAGTGAGGGGAGGGGCAGAGAGAGAGGGAGAAGCAGACTCCCTGCTGGGTAGAGAGTCTGAGGCTGGGCCAAATCCTAGGACCCTGAGATTATGACCTGAGCTGAAGGCATATGCTTACCCAACT
The DNA here is from genome assembly GCF_011100685.1 of Canis lupus familiaris. Classification (NCBI taxonomy): domain Eukaryota; kingdom Metazoa; phylum Chordata; class Mammalia; order Carnivora; family Canidae; genus Canis; species Canis lupus. The sequence continues at coordinate 7,281,947 of NC_049245.1, forward strand.
GAGCCACCCAGGTGCCCCTGTATGTATCTATTTTCATATATATATTTGTAGGTATTTACTATCTACCAATCATTTGTCCTGTCTGTCTGTCTGTCTATCTACCTACGTAGACAGAATTAGATTCTCTTAATTCTTGAATACGTGGCTGAACTGGTGCTTTTGTAAAGGAACTCCTTATAAGCCAGAAATGATGAAGGAGATTTAATCAAGATTGGTAAACAAGCACTGAAATTATTGTTTGATTGAGACATTTGCCAATACCCAGATGGTCTAGACTCTAGAATCGTGGTTCTCAAACTTGAGCATGCATGTGAATATCTGGAGAGCTTTTAAAAACACGGATTACTGAGCCCTAGCTCAGCATTTCTGATTCAGAAGGCCTGAGATGAGGCCTCTAGAAATTGTAGTTCTAACAAGTTTCCAGGTGATGTTGGTGATGCAGACAGGTATACTCTTTGATAACTGCTAGCTGGAGCTTGGGTTTGAATGAGCCACACATGTGAGGCACAGGACCTGGTACTTTTGTCCTGGGTATAGAAGGAAATTCTCCTGTCTCAGCATTGGTTGGAGAGGAGGAGAAAAGTCTCTGTTGAGATTTCCTAATCTTATATATTTACTAACGTGGGCTTAAGGACAAATAGCAAATAAAACAAAACAAAAAACTCTAAGCCAAATATGTAGTTTAAGGTATCCATAAATGAACAGTATCATCAGGTACCTCAGAAACAAAGGGTGAATAAATAAACTATTAATCCAACTTCAAAAAGTCCCTACAAATAAAAATCTAAAGAACATGGCGGTAAAAAAGACAAAATATATGAGGAAATAACCATAATCATGAATCTGCAAAAGCAATAAACCACAGTATTTGACTTATACAAACAGACTGGAGATACTGAAATTTCAGATACAGATTATTTTTTTTCAATATTTTATGTGGTTATTAAATAAAGAATGGCCAGCTATATTTGAAACAGAACCAAATAATATAAAATTGAAGATGATAACAATGGAAATCAGATTAAATAAAGTTAAATAAAATTAGCAAACTGAGTGATAGGCTTAAAAAAAGTAACCAGAAACCATAAAAGAGAGATAGAGACATAGTGGGGGGAAAAGAAAGAAAGAAAAAAAACAATAAGAAATGTAGTTTAGGAGTCATGAAAGAGAGAGAAAGTAGGAATAGAACGTAGTGGAGATGTAGTATCTGGTGAGGCAACAGTAGAAAAATTTTCAGAACTTTACTAAAAAAATGTCCACTCCCATATCCAAGAAGTACAGCAAATCCGAAAAAGGATAAAGAGAAACCCACATTGAGGTTATCATACTGAAACCGAGGGACAAAAGAGGATAAAGACCAGATTGTTGGTGGAGCCAGAAAGAAAAGACAGACAATCTAAAAAGAAACAATTAGACTGGGCTATTACTTCCTAACCACTGCAGAACTGGTAAGATGGGGAGAAAAACTTTAAATGCTGCAAGAAAATAACCATCAACTCAAAATTTTTACCCAGAAAAACTGCTTTAAAAAACTAGCAAAATAATCATGATTTCACACAAAACCTGGAAGAGTTTCACTAAAGGAACTTCTAAAGGATTTCTTGGTGAAAGATGGAGGAAAGAGTGCGAGGAACATGTTTTCTTAATGGTGCTAAGTTTTCTATAATATTCTTTCAATGAATTTTTTTTGTAAGAAAAAAATTGGTCCAAGGTCCTGAGAATGCTGGAACTGCCATTCACCAGGTGCTTTTCCAACAATTATGCCTATAATTTGCCAGCTCATTGATAGCTTATCATTTATATCAGATGCCAGCCAATCTGCAATTACTAATCATTTCATTACTGGCATGGTGCTGCAGTGGGTCAAGTCAAAGTATACTCTGGTCCATAAGAGTTAAATCGAAACAATAAAAAAAAAAAAACCCTCTATATCCAAAAGTCCACCATACAAAAAATGCTAATAAGTACATGTGGGAGTTGTTTATTTTGTTGTTTAGTACTTTGTAAAACATTTACTTAAGTACTACAGCTTTCGATCAAGGCTCCAATGATGGCAATATTGCCTCCTTCAATAAAACGAGATCTAGTTTCCAGAAGAGAGAAAGGGGAAAGGATTAGCAAAATTATGTTGTTTCTAGAAAAAAAAGAAGAGATTCTGACATTAACAAGCTGCATAGACCTTGGGCGCATTAAAAAACCATTTGCAGTCTACTTTAAAACAGATCTGTAGAATGAAATAACTTTCCATATGTTCGTAAAATTCTTCTGGATCAAAATACAGTTATTATGGTTATATATGCCAGAAAAATCTAGGTGAGTTTGTGTTCCAACTCAACTCTCTATTATCCATCCTGTCTGAGAATGGATATTGTAAGGTAAACTGAGGTAAGCAGAAGCACCCATAAGGGTTAGGATCAGGCCTGGGAACCCAAAGATAGGGAGAAGTAAGATGAGGCCAAGTGATGAGGAATTAAGCCAAGTGATCTATAAATAAAAATACCAGAAGCTTCTTTTACTATATATAAGTATATCAGATACTTATATCAGATACTTTTATCTGTAAGTATATCAGACTTTCTCATTATATATATATATATATATATGCATCATATATGTGTGTGTGTGTGTATATATATATATGTATATATATATATATATATATACATATATATATATAATGACCACGTTGGAAAAGGACTGATAACTCTAGAAATGGGAAGCCTACCACAGAGAAGGAGCATGATGTGTATTACCCCTCCACCCAGGGATATAATATTCCGTTTGAATAGTGGGAAAGAATTGTCACTCTTTACCAGTCCAAGATTGTAACTCTTTGAATCAGGAGAGGAGGTGAAACATATGAAACATGAATCCAAGACATAGTTTGTTTTGTCAAAATAGAAGCATCGATGAATAATGAGTGCCTATTCTAGAGTCATCTACCACTAGCATGTGAAATTATACTCCCTTTCCTACCATTTTCCCAGCCATTTTTCCTTTCTTGTCCCAAAAGTCATTTTAGGAACAAACACACAATTCCCGTGTCTCTATAGAGTGGCTAACATTTAGGTTTCACCAAGATGCCACAGACAGAATGTCCTTGGTAACTAATCCACAGTGATGGCACTTTGGTGCCTCAGAGCATATTCTGAGGCCACATATTTGGGTAAGGTAAAACCATATTATCTATTCATCTTGAGATTATGGAATGATATTCCCAAACAAAGCAAATTATTTAGGAGGCAAAAGAAGTTTGTAGTCATCTGAAGGAATAACTGGGAGGAATACCTTTATTCCTTTATGGAGCAGAACTGCTGTAGTTCATCCCTCACCATGTGACACTCAAAATGACCACAGGTGCAGGCTCTGGAAAGCAACCCTTGATGTGAGTTGGACATTTGATGGGAACCACTGGGTGAGGTAGGGTGTCTCCAAGGAAAAGGCGATTATTGTTTTGCCCTTAACCCATTTTCCAATCATGGCCTGAAGAGACTGTCCAAGATATGACTTCATTAGAGTAGAAGGTGAAAATCCCATCTACTCTCTTAGGGCCAAAGGCCAGTTAATGCTGCCGGCCTTCTCCATGGTTCAAAGTGTTCTCTGTGAATGATTCTAAGCTCTTAAGCACATTTAAGGGAATCAGGGCAATGTGCACCCTCTCATGGTGCTGATTATGGTGGCAATTCTAATAGCCATTATGAGTGCCGGACCTGTGCTAGGCATTTTATGCAAATCATTTCTATTGTTTACTGTTAGTTGGGAATGTTTATGTGTCACTCCTCAACCAAAGGGCAGAGAGCGTTTACTGCTGTGCCTTTCTCCTCATCCCCTCATTTATCCAAGCCTGGGGAAAGAAATAGTCCCATCTCGAGTCTCTCTCAGATCCACCTGTACAGAGAGGGCATGTCCTGGTCTGGTCTTTTTCATACAATAAGCTCACCAGGGTAGCCTCCATCCAGGTACCCATAACACCAAGGACAATGATACTTGCTCCTGAGAGGCCAGAGGTTACATCTGTCATATTCAGGAGTGAAGTCCAGCATTAGGAAGCCCACCTGGGGGCAGGGCCACCGGATGTTCTAATCTAACCTCACTAGTAACAAAGCTAATGTTTTTGGTTTCAAACTTTCTTACAGCTTTGCCTTCTCAGTTGGTCTGAACCCAGGCTAGGGTGCAGGCAGGTCATTACTTATCAGTCGGAACTTTGACACTCATGCAGATGCTGTGCTGTCATGGATGAGAGATGGTCAGGATCTCCCTTCAAGGGAGAATGTGCTGCTGGGAATGAAGTTAGCTGACAGTGTCCACTGGCCACAGTGTCCACACTTTGGGGGAACAACTGCAGTATCATGTTCACACCGAGGCCACTTTCCCCCCAAGCTGTTTGCAGCCAGCAAGTGAGCTGGAGGAAGGGGATCTTGGAGCAGGGCCCTTCCTGCCCAGTGCAGGCCCACTGTGATGGCCAGTCTGCTCTGGGCCTCCCCAGACTTTCTCAGACTGTACTGCACACGGGGCTCTTCCTACTAATTTTTCTTCCTTCTCTCCTTCACCTCCCCCTGCTTCTCCTCCCTTCAGTCTTCAAGGCTTCCCCACCCCACACATTTCCTGCACTTCTATTTCATCCTGGCATCTTCTTTCCCAAAGACCCCAGCTGACACGGCCAGTATTATCATGCTCTCCATTTCACAGTGGATGAAGTGAGGATCCAACGCAAGAAACTAAAAAGCATAAATATGTTTTCCTTTAGGAAGTTCATACATTCAGGCAGCCCCAGTGGCTCCGCGGTTTAGCGCGGCCTTCAGCCCAGGACGTGATCCTGGAGACCCAGGATCGAGTCCCACGTTGGGCTCCCTGCATGGGGCTTGCTTCTCCCTCTGCCTGTGTCTCTGCCTCTCTCTCTCTCTCTCTCTCTCTGTGTGTCTCTCATGAATAAATAAATAAAATCTTAAAAAAAAGAAGAAGAAGTTCATATATTCTCCAGAAGTTACGGGCTCCCTTAAAAAAAAATACCCGATCTACATTTTAAAAGAAAAATTTGAATATCTTGTAGGTGGCATAGTGTTGTAAGTAAGCCAAAGACTGGCTTTATTTCTCAGAAAACTGAGCCCAGTGGAACCTGTCCATTTAATGTAAAGATACACTGGCTTCTAGAAAGTAGAAGAGAACATGAAAGACCAGAAGCATCTCCAGCACCCATTGCTCAGGTAGACCCTAGGACTCAGGATGTGTCTGTGAACAAAGCCAAGGATCCCGATAAGGCATTAGCTACCCGCACTGTTCATCACACCCAGGTCTCCACCTTCACCCTTAGGCAATGATGGAGCCCAGAACTTGTAAGTGCTTTGCAGGAGCAGAAAATACATCATAAGAAAAAAACAATTTTTTTTTTCAAACTTGGTTTTTACCTTTAAAAATTAAACCTAAATCTGATATTTTGTCGTCACATTCAGAGAGGAATAAACATATTAGGAAAGGATAGAGAATTTTCCTGTGATTTTTGAACCCTTAGAAATATCTGAACATGAGAGCACACATCTAATTTAAAAGTTAACCAGAAGTTTCCTTTCATGGAGTAATTTTTTAAAGACAGGAGGAACCGGACTCACCTTCACTGGAGTCTTTGGAACATTCTGGCTTCTTTGCTTTGCTCTTCTTATGGGGTGGAGATAGGCCTTTTGGCTCTAACCCCTCTGGAAGAATACAGATTTAAAACATTCTTAGTTAGATAAGAAATATTTAAAATTATTTTGAAGTTTAAAGTTCTTATTTTCTTTCCTCAGTAAATCCACATGTACAGTGAAGCTTGATCACAGATCCACTTGTCATTTTGGCTGAGCTGAATTTTGGCAAGAGTCTTGTGACTCTCCAGTATGCATAGATTGACATTAAAGCTTCAGCTTAAACATCTTCTTGTGATCATAATTAATGATGTACACATATGTGAAATCTTAAATGCTTTATTTTAATTAAAAGAAATTCTCCATAAGGCAACCCCAAATCATTATTTTTTTTTTCTTCATAGGAGTTTGATTTAAAACTTCACAGATTAACTGGCAGTTGCCAAAATGCACTTTTGTTCTATTAAATCCTCAAAGTAGGGCTAGATGAGCTGTAGTGTCATCTCATTTGGAGAGGTGGGGTGGAGCTTGAAATTATCCTCCTTCTATTTAACAGATTTCTTTAGTCATCCAAATTCTAAACAACTTCTAGATGACCCAATTAAAATAACTTGTTTCCCGTATTTCTCAGTGCTTCCCAATACCCCCAGGCCAAGTCTATCCAAGGAGGCTGATAATTTAAATTCTGAAGACTGAAAAAAAATTCTGAAGACAGTTTTAGGAAAAGTATCTCTAAATTAATCCCCTTCAGATATAGATACTTTGCTAGGCACTAATTTGTATTTCCAGTCCTGGTCTCTCTACTAAGCTCAGAGCTTATATCTTCAACTGCTGCTTGTGTGGCACCTTGTTTGGTATTTGGACTGGATGTCTTCTCCTTGCACCTCCAGATCCAGTCTCCACCCTTTACCCTACCTTCCACCCAGCTCCACTGGGAGACTGATCTCTACATACCCATGAAATTTCTGGCTTTCTTCCTAGGCTACCAGTAGCCTTCGAGGGCTTATTGTACCCCTCTATCTCAGGTCACAGCTCCAATTAGTTGGCTTTTTCCACATGACCCTCTCTGTCTCCTGGGTCCTGTAACTACCACCTCCCCCATTGTCCTTTCATGGCTGGGATTTCATGGTGCCTCCCTTCCTCCAGCCCTAATGATTTCTCTTCACTGGGCTCTCACCAAGCATTTCAAATTTATGTAAAATAATCCCATTAGGCATTTCAAACAGCACAGCTGGAACAATACTCTTGATGTCTGCAAACCTGTTCTTTCCACAGTATTTCACATCTCACCATCTATCCAGGAATTCAAACCCCCAAACTGGGATATTGTCCTTAATATTTCCTTTTAGTCACGTTTCCAGTAAGGTAACTGTTAAGTTCTATCAGCTCTGTTCCAAAACATCCCATATTCATCCACGATGTCCATCCTTTGCAACCATCACCCTAATCTAAACCAACAGCATCTCTCACCTGAGTTCCTACAGTAGAGTTCTGGCTTTCTAACCTCCCTGAAACTATTCTCCATGTAGCAGCCAGAGTTATCTTTTAAATATAAACCTGATCCTGTTGCTCACCTGTTTAAATACCATTGGTCTTAGAATAAGATCCAAATCCAATTCCCAGACAACATGCCACTTGGGCTCTACCTGCTACTCTTGCCTCATCTCCTATTTGTGCTTTGGCTTCAGATTTATTGGCTGCCTTTGTGTGTTCTTAGGTCATTACGAGTCTGATTTATGTCTTAGAATCATCACATCTGCTGTTCTTCTCCCTTTCTCCTCCAAAAACATACATTCCTATGTCCATCTCCTTCTCAGCTTTTAATCTCAAACCAAATTCAGCTCCTAAGAAAGGCCCTCCATGAATTCCTAATAGGAGGGGTACCTGCAAGGGAAATGTCTCTCAAATACATCACTTGATGTATCTGAAATTATCTTGTCCCCTTCTTTTTTTTTATTGTAGGTCTCCCTTCTCCATCCCACCTCCTAAGAATGTTAAGTTTCTTGAGAAAAGGACATTTGTCTTTCCTAATCTCTCTTGTGTCCCTGGTACCTAGTAGTGTCTTGAGAATTTCATTTCCAATTCGGTTTTATTCCTCCCTTAGCCAGGCCTTTCTTTAAGGCCAAGTTATAATGGGGCCCATGCCTAATTCTTACTCTCTTAGCAGCTGTCGCCTTATGCCAGGATTCTAAAATTACACTGCAGAGCTATGGCGACTCATTTTTCTTTTCCTATTTATTAAAAAATGAACAGAACAAAAAATTGCATTTGATAGATGTGCTATTAAAAACTTTGGCATTATGGACTACAAAGGTTTTTGGGCACTAAGTTAGGCTTTCTGTGGTTGCAAGTAAGTCACATCAAAGATCATTACCATGGCCAGGGTGAAAAATTCTGCCAATGATTACATTAGCAACTCCCTCAAACTTCTGTCACCAGGTGTGAGATGAATGTTGACCATTCGGAATGGGTTCAGCAAAAACAGAAATGAGATGCTTGGAACAGCTCACTGAGCACCGATGCTGTGCTCAGAAGGAGTCATAAAATGGGCAGAGCAATACTTGCAATCTCTCTGGAAAAAGAAAGACTCTAAGACTCTCTGGAAGATGCCTCTGATGCATCATCTGCAACGGGGACTAAGAGGAGGGTTTCCAATGCTGGGGAGTCAAACCCAAAACAACATTTTCTGAAAGTGAGTTTTTGGTAGTTAACCTGATTTCCCAACCTGAATAGGAATTTTTGGAGAATTGGTGAGACATCTCTGAAAGACACCTATTTGTCTCTATTTGTCTACATTTTGAGATAAGTACCCCAAAAGACTAGTGCTTCATTTTTGCAAAGAGTGACAGGGCCCTCCTTGGGTAGTGGGTGGGCATGGATACATGTTAATTATGAAGTCATCTACAACATTAGTATCATTTCTTAACACCCATGGGGGCACTTGAATGAAAGTCATTGATACACATGGCCTTTGTGCCCAGGTTTATACTGTGGCTCAGCAGAAACAACTCTCCCTCTTGATCTAGGGAAGATGAAGGAACATTCCTCCAAACTATCCCATTCTTCTCCTTAACAGCATATCATATTGTCTATGTTGCCTCTCTTTCTGGCAGAAGATGGAGACCTGGAGCTTTGCCATGAGCATAGCTTTGCCACTTGGAGAACTCAACTGTGCTCCTCTCTCTTATGTAGCTGAATTGCCTAGGTAGCTGTTGATTTTCTATCTCTTGTTCAGGCGCATTTCAACAATGCATGGTCTTGGGAATGGAAGGACATGAGGAAACCTTTTCTAAGCTAGGATTAAAGAAACTAATAAAGGCCTTAAAGAGAATCCTAAGCATTTCAGCCAGTCTATCATTCTCCATGGAGGCAGAGCCTCACTTTGAGGATGGCCTTGTCTCACACCACCTGAGATGCTCCTGCCTATACTTAGAGTCTAGGGACAGGAGTATAAGGGTATGAGCTTTGGGGTCAGACAAACTAATAGCTCTGCTATTTAAGCCAGAGAACTAATTTCTCTTAAGTCTTGTGTAATAACAATCCATGGCTCCTAGAGTTGCATATTTTAAATGAGTTCATGTATATTGAGTGATTGGCACAAGGTATGTGCTCAGTTAAAATCTGGCTCAGGAGATGTATGCTGGGGCTGACGTAAGCCAGCTGACTATACCTATCTCTCCTCAATTCCCACATTCATTGACCTCATGTTTGATAGCTTGAACACCATGCTGGTGGGTGTATTTACACTAATGAAATTGTAAACACCCCAAATTGGGGTTTCCTCCATGCAGAGAGTCCGTTTGCCAGCACCTCACTGGTTTTTGGTATTCAGATTGTTATTCACTACCAGTCACTAGCATTTTTTTTTTTTTTTTGACAGTTATTTCTCCCAAGTAGCTCTTCACTAATGTCAGCTGCATTCTTAAAAGTCCCTCCAGCATTTCTAGTTGTATGAAGAGAAGAGGTGGTACAGGGGAAAGGCAGCACTTAATGGCCTGGTTAGAGACCTGTCTTAGAGACCAGCATGCCTGAGTATGAGATCTGAACTGAAGCCAGCATGTTCACCAATGTCTGGCAAGACACATGATGGAACCATTCCATGCAGCAATCCCCCATGATTTCAGCACTCTGGTATTAGGAAATGGAGAGCAGTTTCCCAAGCCCATCATTCTAACCTAAGTGACTTAGTATCCTGGGGCCATCGAATGTGACTTTAATAGCTGCATCCAGCTGCTGGACCTAAGACCTCCAGAAAACCTGACAAGACTAAAATCAGAAATGAAGATCCAATTAAAGCCCCCTCCCTCCCGCCGAACCTCATATGCTGACTCTAACCTTATGGGCTCTGCATTAGCATTAATAATGATTTCTTTAAAATCACTTAGTGGTTTGGATAGCTAGCTGTATCTCATTAAGAAGTCAACTCCCCCTGCCTAGAAATGTGCACTTATGGCACTTAAGCAAATGATCCTTAGCAAGATAAGGTCCTTAAGCTGGCCAACTGAAAGGGCAGTATTCTCCATGGCTGAAGGATATTCCAAGGATACTTCATGTGAGCAGGATAAAGGAGAATAGCAGAAATTAACATTAAATTCATGGAATTTAATCCATGACAGGGGTGACCACTTAAAGTCTTTTTTCAACATTTAAAAAAAAAAATAAGGCATCTCTCATGAGTATAGGAATGGATATTCTTTTTTTTTTTCTCTCTCTCTTTTTCTTTTTCTTTTCTTTTCTTTTTTCTTTTTTAGGAATGGATATTCTAATTGAAATTTCACCTTGGGCTTCATGTTTTACAAAAGGCAAACAGAGTCCTTGTCTTAGGTTGTTGGATTTTCTGAGACAAGGGTTTGAGTACAAATACTTAATTTAAGAAATTATCCCAGAAAATGGCAGAGAGGAGTAGGGAAGTGAGACAGGAGAGGGAAGGCACAGCCAAAACTGGGTGTGAGCAAGTTCCACTGGGGACCTCTGGGTGATGGTATAGAATCTTGTTGTCCAATACCACACATTACCAAAAATACGTGAAATGTATCTAGTCTGAATTGAGAGTTGGATATAAAATACACACACATTTCAAAAACTTAGTATGTCAAAAAGAGAATGTAAAAATCAGGCTAATATAATTTTTATATGGATTATATGTTGAAATGGTAATATTTTGGATATATTACATAAAATATAATTAAATTAATTTCACTTGTTTCTCTTTACTTTTTCCATGTGATTACTAGGAAATCTGAAATTAAACATGAGGCTCCCATTTGAGGCTCCCCTTTTATTTCGATTGGACAGCACTGCAACACACCTGCCTCAGATGTGTCCTGCTGGGGTCAACCAACTCCTGCCCATCATCGACTGAGGGCTACTCCAGGGAAATTAACTCCCTGGCACTTTGAGTTTTTTTCGTGACCAGCAAAAAACACTCAGCTGAGAGTCACAAGAACTTTCCTTAGAAAGCTGTTGGTGTTGTCAAACAACAGTGAATACACGGATATACAGGCAGGGAACTGCTATTACAGCAGTAAAACCTCTTTCCTTCCTGCTCCTGGCTTGTAGATCCTTCCTCTACTTCTCCTGCCCTCTGAATCCAATGCCCTGGGGAGACCAAGGGAATCATATGACTCAGGCATGTTCAGGCTGGAAAAGAAGCTAGAAGCTAGACAGATGTTATGATCACTGCTCCAGTGAGCTGTTAGGAAGAAAAGAACTGCTGGTATTTTCTACGAAGACAGTAGAAGATCAGGGGAGAGAGAGATATTTAACTTAATAAGGAGAAGGACCATTTTAACCAAAAACCTTGACTAACAGAGATTGTTTACCTCAGAATTTAAATTGCTCCCTGTTAATGGAGATGTTCAGACTGAGGTTGCCGGTGATTAATGGATGGCATTAATCAGTTCTGGCATCGACTAGCAGGTTGCAGAAAATTAGAACCTCTAAGATATCTATTTTAATTTTGAACCTGGCCCCATTTCATGCCTAGAACAAAACTGCCAAAATGGGGAATAGGGATCTCTCATACTATGGAATTAAGTTCTATATCTGTTAGAGGAGAAAGAAAAAAAGTGATATTTTAGTGAGTGTTTACTAAGATCCAAGAAACATTTCAGGTATGATATCTCATTTAATTCCCAAATAAGACTGTATGGTTACAACACTGTATGCTGAGGCTTATAGAGAAAATGTTTACCCCAAGTCCATAAATGGAGGACCTAGTATTGAATTCAGGCCTATTGATTCACACATTCATTAACAAGCACTTACTGAGTGGCCACTTTAGGCCAGATCCAATGTCTGCAACCACTAGATTTCCCTCATCAAACACTAGTCTTTCTTGAGGGGTAGGCACGCATCTTAATTTCTGATAGAACAACATATCATATGTACCAAATATAGTTTCCAAAGATGGCCACAGCAAGTTTTCAGGTCTTCCATGCTCTACAAAACCTCACTGCTCCCCATCAGGAGATTGAGCCTATTTTCTCTCTCCATGAGCCTGGGCAGGCTTCTTAATAACTATTACAAAAAAAGAATTTTGTGGAAGTTTTCTGTGCAACTCCTGAGGCTGAGGCTTAAAAAGGGTAGAGTTCCTGCTGGCTCACTTGGTCTCTCTAGAGAAACCACTTTGGAGCCTGGCTGCCATGCTATGAGGAAGCCCAGATTATAGAAAGAGGTCATGCAGAGGTGTTTCAGAAAGCTGCCCCAGCTCGGGTCTCAGCCGAGAGCTGGTATCAATTGCCAGCCAGACATGTGAATGAGCAAATCTTCACATGATTCCAGCACCCCAGCCACTGCGGCTCCCTGATGAGGCCTCAGACCTCGGACAGCAGCAAGATCAAGTCAGCCTTGCTGTGCTCTGCCTGAATCCCTGACCCACAGAATATATGAGCATAATAAGCAGATGCTTTTAATCACTAAGCTTTGGGATGATTTGCTACATAGCACATAACATCAGGTTCCATTTTTACATCAGCTTTCAGGAAGCTCAAAATTTACTTCTTAAAAACACGAACTGTATTAGCCATAAAAGTTAACACAACTACTTTCTTATTTTATGAACTTGAATGTACATTTCTATTTCTTTCTTTTAATTCTGGTATAGTCAACATGCAGTGTTGTATTAATTTCAAGTTTACAATACAGTATTCAACAATTTCAGGTGGTACTCAGTGCTCATCAGGATAAGTATCTTCTTAATCTCCTTCACCTATTTTATCAACCTTATTATGTTTTTCTTTGAAAAATCGTGAGGCATACATACACAACAAAATGATCTTTGCCTATTCTTTATGAATAAAATCATAAATTTAATACCTGAGTCTTCTTTCATGTCAACACCTTCTTCTTCATTATTATCATCTATTTAGAAAAGGGAAAAGACAAAGAAAAACTCATATGAAAGCTAGCCAGAATTCTCCAATCTAATAAAAATTCAAAGGCAAGAAAAAACTCAGTAGAAAAGAGAGTCATAGACCATACATTTCTATTGTCTTACATTATTATGCTAAATTAGTGTAATGTAAATAGGCATTGGAGCACAATTTTAACACTTAGGGTTTATGTTTCCTTTTAAAAATTGTTATATATGTCTAACAAAACTACATATGCAACAAATAATGTTTTGCTTTTAAAAGTTATGTTTGGTCACTTTGGTCATTTCAACTCCTAAAAGGACAAAAAATTAAAATCACACACTTTAAATGCTGCACTTTTTGTATCAATGAAAGGGATGCACACTGGCCTCAAATATCTAAGAAACGTGGAGCTCACCATTTGAGTGTAGGCTGACATGGGGGCCAATCCCTGAGCTGCACTGTGACAAGTGCTAGTTTGCTAAACGCACGAATCCAAACCTTAAACCAGGAAATTCAAGGGCAGCCCACCCCCACCCCACCCCACCCCACCCCAGTTGTGTCATTCCCACTCAACTCCCCTGATCCCACTGAAAACCCCTGTAACTGGGCAAGGATGCATGCTTCATCTGCACTCTGACTGATAGTGGCTTTTTGAACTTTTGACGTGTTGTCATCTCTTTTCCTTCACTGTTGCTTACATCCAGGCAGTGTCAAATTCTGTCTTTTTTTCAAAGATTTTATTTATTTTTTCTTGAGAAACACAGAAAGAGAGGCAGAGACAAAGACAGAGGGAGAAACAGGTTTCCTGTGTGGAACCTGATGCTTGACTCGATCTCAGGACCCCGGGATCACGACCTGAGCCAAAGGCAGATGCTCAACCACTGAGCCACCCAGGTGCCCCAAATTCTGTCTTATTGTCATGTTTTTTCCTCTCTATTCACGTGGTACAACTCAAATTCAGACTTCCCTATTTTGTGGTTTCCTAACTGCTCTTCTCTTTTTTCCACTCCTGATTCCAACTCCCTTTACATGTAGCTGCCAAATCAGTCTTAAAATAGGGCTCTGATCTGGTCCAGGACCGTTCAGTGACTCCTGTCTGCCTCATGAGACAGGTCTAGATTCTTTATGGGTAACACTCGAGGCCAAAAGTATCTGGTCCTGACCACTTTTCTCAGTTTCCCCTCCCCTATTCCACTGATGCTGCCACCTTCACTCACGCACTGCCTGATTCTGTTTTCTCAGATCTCTTGTTAGTTTCCTCTATCCACCCCAGTCTTGGAAGCAATGCCTTTCTCCATGTCTGTTCACACTCACCCTTCAAGCCCAAACATAACACGATAATGTCTGCTCCATCCATTCCAGTTTGAGTAAATAGTCTCTTCGGTGTACCTTATTTTTAATGACTTCTAGGTATCAACTTTAAGGACTTTGGTGCTGAGGTCTGCATACAGGCTCCTCCACTCACCCATTCCTTAGGCATATGGCCTTGGAGAAGTCACCCAACAGTTCTGAGTTTCAGGTTCATCAGCTATAAGATACTGGGATGATAATGCTTCCCACATAGAGCTGTTGTAAGGACTAAATGAGATAATGCCACATACAGTACCAGGACAGCTACTAAAATATTAAGTGCTACCTAGGAGTTATTATTATCACTAAATGAGAAATCTACTTGTTGGCACATCTGTCTTGCAGATGCCCATCTCTCAATCAGAAATTCTGCAAAGTTAAAGACTATGTCTTATGTTCTTTTGTATTCTCTGGTACCGAAAGCAATTAATTTTATATACTAAAATCCATTAAAAAATTTCCCTTGAATAAAATCTCTGAGGTTTTATTTTTAATTTTCTCTGATTTTTTAGTCAAATTGGAGAATTCCCATGTTTATATTTCCTATCTATCTTTTACATACCAGGACAGCATGTATGCATATGATGATTTGCAAACAATGAGGACTCAGTAAGGATTTGTAATTTCCTCTCAGATATATGTTTTAAATTTAGTAATTTCTTAGCCAAATTTAGTCAATGTGACACTCTTCAAAGTGCTAATTACAAATGAAGATTATAGATCTACCAGTCACTGGGAATGAAAATGCATTTAATTTGAGGTCTTAGGAAGTAACTCTTGGTGGCCTTGGTTAATTTTTAAAGAAGTAAATTTTCTTCCATTTAATTGTTAGAAACATTAGTGATTTTCTACATAATTTATTTCTTTTTTTCTATGAATATAATTTTGGTAAAAAGATTATCTTTTTCTTAGAAATATAATTTTTTAGCTAAGGGATTTTCAAAATGTTACAAAGTACACTCTTCACAGATTTCTCCCTGAACTTAATATATTTTTTAACTTAATATATTTAAGCAAAATTTTATTTTTCAGAGCTATCTAAAATATAGAGTACCATCTCTATGACAACAGACTTTCTGGAATCTCAGAGTAGGATAAAAAAGAGTCTTCCACAGTTTTCAGGGAAAGATTAAGTAAGAGTCAAAGTTCTCTTTGCTTGTCAACTATGTATCCTTTTTACATGTGGCAAACATTCGTTGGTAACCTTTTTGTATGTGTGGCTTGATGTCTGGGGAAATAGAAAAATACCAAGACGAATCAGATTATACAGATGTCTAGAAATTTATCATTAGTAAGGAAAGTAAGACACACAGATAAACTTGAACATATAATAGAGAGTAGTCAGCATTACAAAAGGTGTCAAGGGAGGGCTAGCTGTTTCCAGTAGGCAACTGGGAAGGGTTTTTGGACTATGCGACATTAGAGCTGATATTTGAACTTTATAGACTCCATTGATAGCATCATCCTTGGAATGTCCCCAGGTGTTGAAGGATCAGACTTGCTTAGTATCCATGTGTTCATCCATTTCACTCATTTATCCATACAGTGGTTAAGAGTGTATCCAGGATCTGGATTCAGACTGCTTGGATTTACTTCCAGGCCAAATCACATATACATGCGCAATCTTGGGCAAATTATGTAAACCTATACCTCAGCTTTCTTCTCTGAGAAATAGGGATAATAGAAGTACTGGCTTTCTAGAGTTGGTAATACAGGTACAGTGCTTACACGGAATGAGCATTCAATAAATACTGGCCATTAGTGTTACAGTGTCATTATTATCACTACTTTTACTACTTAAATAACCATTTATTGACCCACACCATATGTGGGAACTATGAGAGACCCTGAAGATAGAGTTGATTATCTATTATGTCAAGAAGCTCACAAATAAGTGGAAACAACAATCAGAAGAGGAAGGAACTGATTCTCTGGTACAGGTAGGCAGAGGTTTTACTGGGAAACAGACCAGAAGCAGCTAAATCAGAGAGAAGGTCTCTGAAGGATTTCCAGAAGAGGTGAGACTTTAAGTTGAATCCTTTTTTTTTTTTTTCAAGATTTTATTTATTCATGAGACACACACACACACACACGCACACGCACACACACATACACACAGGCAGAGACATAGGTAGAAGGAGAAGTAGGTTCCCTGTGGGGAGCCCCACTGGGGACTCAATCCCAGGACCCTGGGATCATGCCCTGAGTTTAAGGCAGATGCTCAACCACTGAGCCACCCAGGTGTCTCTTAAATTGAATCCTAAAGGGTGAGTTAGAATTAGC
Organism: Canis lupus familiaris; assembly: GCF_011100685.1. Taxonomy (NCBI): domain Eukaryota; kingdom Metazoa; phylum Chordata; class Mammalia; order Carnivora; family Canidae; genus Canis; species Canis lupus. Next base: position 7,298,556 of record NC_049245.1, read on the forward strand.
TGGGGGGAAGGAAGGGCTTCAGTGCATTCCCCACAGATGTGGGTGACCTGCCTACACCCTCTTATTCCTTGACATTTTGGTGCTTGCCAGCCTGACTTCCAGCCCCCAGCCCCTGGGTCTCTGCCTGAGGGCTTTCTCTGGGTTGCCAGAGGCCACTGGAGAAATAGCAGAGAGTTAACACCCCCAAGAGGGCAGCTTTTCACAAATGACTGCCAGGATTTGCATTTAAGTAGACATTTCCCTGCTTCTCAGGTAGTCTAATTCTGAAGCTTCTCTGAGAGAAGCTCCCCCAGATCCCAACTTCAACCTTGGGATTGAGCCAATAGTTCATTTAATTTATGATTTAGCCCTACTGCTTTCCTTCCCTTTCCAGTCCTTCTTTCTCACTCCTTTCTGGTGATTCCTGGGATCATCTCCCAAATAAATGACTTCCATTTGAATTCTTGTTTCAGCTTCTGCTTTTTGAGGACTTCAAACTAAGAAAAGGGTCATCACATGGAAACAAAGGGAAAAACATCTTTGAAAACACATTGTTATGAACAGTCAAGATGCTTTAAAGGAAATAAAGTAGTTTCTAGGGTGGCTCAGTCGGTTAAACATCTGTCTTGGGCTTAGGTCATGATCTCAAGGTCCTGAGATCTAGCCCCACATTAGGCTAGAGTGGGGTGTCTGCTCAGTGGGGTGTCTGCTTCCTCCTCTCTCTCAGCTTCTCACCCCACTTGTGCACACACACTCTCTCTCAAATAAATAAAATCTTAAAGATAAATAAAAACAAATTAATTAATTTATTTATTTAAAAACTAGCTTCTGAATGACTGAGGGGAGGGAGTTACAGGGGAAACATGGGTATAATGGCCTATTCTAGCAGGATAATGAAAGACCTTCCCTCCTGGGTATGATGGCAAACTGTATGTGTCAGTGTAACTGGTCCATGGAATGCCCAGACATGGGTCAAACATGACTCTGGGTTTGTCTGAAAGACATTTCTGAATGAAATGAACATTTGAATTGGTACACTGAGTAAAGCAGATAGCCCTGGTAATGTGGGTGGGCTTCATCCAATAGGTTTAAGATTGACTTTCTCACAAGGAAGAGGGAACTACTGCCAGAGTGCATTTGTTTCGGGGTATTGGGTTTTTTCTGCCTTTGGACTCAAACCGAAGCACTAGCTCTGCCTGGGACCCAACCTGTACATTTGGATGGAAAGGACATCATTGGGTTCTTAGGTCTTCAGACTCCCAGGGGAGCTCAGCCATCCCCACTTCTGGGTCTCTACCTTGCTGATGGTAGGTCTTGGGATCTGGCAGTCTCCATAATTGCTTGAGCCAATTCCTTATAATAAATTCCTATCTATATCTATATTTATACCTACACCTAGATCTATATCCACTATTGGTTCTGTTTCTCCAGAGAATCCTAATGCCTCAGATTGAAGAATTTAAATTTTAGCCTGAAAATTACAGGGTTACTAAACAACTTTAAGCAGAAAATGACACACCAGCTTTTGAGAGAGAACATTTTTCATGAGAGAAATTTACTAATAAACTATAAAATACATGGCTTAATATTTTTGTATTATTTATATTAAAATCCAGCATAGAGTAAATTTGGTCTACAAAGTACCTAATGTGCTGTTACTTATTAATGAAATCCACTTTAGTTCAACATTATTCTATAAAATGTATTCACTTGAGCCATAGTTATGCAGCACATTTCCAGCAAGATTTTTTTCCCAACAAAGCCAGAGAACAAAAAAGCAATATATGAAAGAAGAGGATAAGCTATGAAGATAAGGAGGCATGCCATTCAAAATTTGGAAGCAGTTAGGGGACTGATGGAGCATGGGCACAGAGCTGCTGCCCTTTCAACAGTTTTTCAAGCATCATGCTTCTTTGTTAGAGGACAGAAATCAAATAAAAGGTTCTTAGCCAAAGTGATACAAATATCATTTTGAAATCGAGAGCAATCCATCAGGTGGTATTGTTCTGTGTGTTCAGAAACGCCGATTCCAGAAAAACTTCCCTTCCTCCGCAGAAACAACTCAGTGGCTAAGGATCCATTTCATCTCACGGGGCCTCTTTGATGTTAATTTCATAATGGGTGCTGGTTTTATTCCCTGCACCCCTCTCTCAGATTACTCTGTTTTGCACAAAAAGTTCAAATATGACTGAAGTTCTTATTTTGATCACAAATGACTGTGAAAACTAACTGGTTTCCCATGAAAAATCAGTTTTCAGTAACAGCTTTGTACACTTCAGAAACCCCTTTAAGGACATGTCTAACCTACTTTGAAGTCTATATAATATTTACTTCACCTTTTTAAAAAACAAAACAAAACATTTATTTATTTGACATAAAGAGAGAAAGAGCACAAGCAGGGGGAGCTGCAGGCAGAGGGAGAGGGAGAAGCAGGCTCCCCCCCGAGCAGGGAGCCCAACATGGAGCTTGATGCAGGACTCCATCCCAGGACCCTGGGATCATGACCTGAGCCGAAGGCAGATGCTTAATTCCCTGAGCCGCCCAGGTACCCCCTCTACTTCATCTTTAATGGAAGACAGAATTTGAGAGTTTGCTTAAAAGCAGAGTATACCGGGGATTTTGCAAGGACTTGAGATTAGACTTACTCCTTTATTTAGAGTTGCCATAATTCATGCAGTCTTTTGGGAAGTAAATGGTATAAAAACAAACAGATTACAAAACCTCACAGAACTGCAGTCTAAAGTGTGGTCTCTGGACCAGCATCATCCTTATCACCCGGGAACTTGTTAGAAATGCAAATTCTCAGGTTCCACTAAAGATCTATCAAACTAGAAGCTCAGGGGAGGGATGCAACACTCTTTTAACAAGCCCTCCAGGTAATGCTCATGCAAGCTGTGGTTGGAGAACCATTGGTGTAAAAAATAGTGATATTTGTATGCTGGAGGAAAAGCTTTCAAAAACATTAGATGTCTCACTTTTAGATATCCAAGCTGAGCTGCTTTATGATATCTAGCCAACACTAAAGCTGGTTTCCACACCAGGTGTTTGCTGGAACTGAGGAAGGACTATGTTCTCTTCATAAGATATGTTTCCTTCTGTGTTTGAAATCACCCATCTATCATGTGGCTGGATGGCACAGTTATGGTGGCCCATGTAATCCTGGGACCATAAGTTTGGCTAAGCGACATGTACATGGATGGAAACTTGTTTCAAAGCAGCCTGTAGGTTGCATGGAAAAAGGAGTGTGTTATGAAGGAGAAAGTTACCCTTATGGGTTATCAAGGCAGCCTCTCCATTCTCCAAGGCAAAAAAGGATGGGCCCCTAAAATTCCTTTTTCAAAATTTCAATGGACATCCATACAAATGGGGGTCTGTCAAGCAGAACAATTATGACAATCTTGTGCCTTTTGTTTCATATGCTCTTCAGTCGTCTCTTTTAAGGCTTAATTTCTTCACACAAACTTCTTCTATATCTCTTATCTTTTAAATATTTCATTACAAGGGCTTCTAGGAGCAATTTGCATTTGCAGAGAGAGGAAATATTATTAGCCAAAATAAAGTACTCTAAGCTTTTCAGGATTTCCATGAAGTACAGAAGATGTTGGTATGCTCATGGCTTTGTGAAACTCGACAAAACAGAAATGTCAAGCAAAGAATGACTGATAAAGGGGACGTCATTACAGAGTAGAGCTCTTCTATTAAGTTGAAAACCTGCACTTAGGGAATTTAACAAATTGCTAAACTTACTTTCCGCAAGGCAATTGATAGGACTAGGAGAAATTAAGAAAAAAAAAAGCCAAAGCTTGTCCCCCTCCACCCCACCCCAACTGGTTCTTTGTCAAGAGGAGCACTCAAATCTCATTAATTTATAAATAAATCAATAAATAAAAGGCACTGCTTAAAAAAACTGTATGGTTCTGCTGTTTCTGGCTTGGGAAACTGGGTACATTATGGCACCAATTACTGAGCTATCAGATTCAGGAGGAGAAAGATAGGATGAGAAGGATTTTGAATTTAGAAGTGTTTGAATTTAGAAGTGTTGAGTTCGGAGATGCCTAGAGATGCCAGCTGCAGATGGTCTACATACAGGTGAATTTACCAGAGAGAACTGGCAGGAAGAGAAGTAGAAGACAGACTGGTCAATGGGATAAAGGCTTTCCAGTTAAGTAAGACAAGGGCTGCAAAGAGTCATGTGGAGGCACATGATCAAATATGCACCGGTTTCATAACCAGGCTGGACTCATCAAAGAGTTCTCGATGACCTCAACAGTGACAGTTGTAACAGGGTATCAGCAATCATTAACTGCTCTGGATTATGGAGTAAATAGCAGCTAAAGGTGAAAACTTCAAAAATCTATAGCTGAGAGTCCAAGTTGGAGCCACAGATAAAGAAGAATAAAGGTGGGAGGATTTCATTTACTCTACTGTTCATTTTCTATCTTTATTATTACTTCTGTGTCTTATTGGGAATTATTTCAATCATATACTATACCTCAAAAGGGCTTTTTCTCCTACTGCATTTGCCTCAATGTTTTCACCTACAGAACAGAAACCAGTCTGCCCAGAACGTTTGGAGGGTCTTTTGGAAGCACTGTGCAGGGGGCTCTGTAAAGATGCCTACCACATCTCCCTTCTCCAAGCAGCATTTTGTCTTGGCTTTGTTTTATCAGACCCTCCTAATGAGATCAAACTCTGCTTAGTCAAGGTTTGGGTCCCCAGGTCTTCATGTGTTCTGCTGTTTATAAGCATTTGCTACACACACAGCACATTCCCCTCTTTGAAGGGATGGATTGCTTTCACTCTATGCTTGCTGCTTGTTCCTGCATTCAGGTTGCTTGGTTACAGCAACACTTCACTGGATTTTCATTGAAGGCAAAATGTGTTTGTAGCTTTTGAGGCCCATCAAGTGGAAATGGTTAGCACCCAATTCCTAAGAAGGCAGTCAACTCATTTATGTCACATTACAGAGAACATGTCTTGTATAATTTTAAACATCAATGGGATCCAAACATTAAATGTGTACAAATGTGCACAAATGTGCCAAGTCACCATAAATATTCATAATTAAAGAAATTTCTGAATTCTTTCACTTTGTAGTTTTTTTTCTATACAACAAATGTGCCATTTGGGGGAAAATGTACAATTCAGACTGGGTAGGCAGGTGTTTGTCTGTGTTTCTTTTACTTATGCAAAGACAACTGGTGAATTAGTTGGCTAGTGCTGCTGTAAAAACTTTCACACATTTAATGGCTTAAAACAATGCAAATTTGTCATCTTATAGTTTTGTAGGTTTGAAGTCTGACTTGGATCTCAAAGGGCTAACATCACGATGTCCACAGGGCTGTGCTCCTTCAGAAGGCTATTGGGGAGACTGTTTCCTTGCCTTTCAGGCTGCTAGAGACTGTATTCCTCAACTCATGGTCCCTCTTTTCCATCATCAAAGTCAGAGATCCACATCTCTCTGAACATTGTTCCATAGTCATATCTCCTACTGACTCTCTTCTACCTCTTTCTTCTAACTTTTCCGGATGCTTGTAATTATAATGAGGATAATAGGATAATAATAGATAATATAGGATAACATCTCCATCTTTAGGTCAGCTAATTAGCAACCTTAATCTCACCTGTAATTTTTTTAAGCTTTTATTTATTTATTAATGAAAGACATAGAGAGAGAGAGGCAGAGACAAAGACAGAGGGAGAAGCAGGATCCCTGCGAGAAGTCCCATGTGGGGCTCCATCCTAGAACTCTGGGATCACACCCTGAGCTGAAGGCAGATGCTCAACCACTGAGCCACCTAGGCACCATTCTCATCTGCAATTTTATTTCCCCTTTGTAAGGTGACCTAACGTATTCACAGGTGCTGGGATTTAAGGTATGTTTGAGAGAAGAGCATTTGTCTTCCTACCATACTTTGTAAATCAAGAGGCAGATTGCTTTGCCTAAAAAGTGAGGAGTAGAACTAAGAATAATCCTATTTGGAAATAAAATTATTTCTTATGGGATCAGGTGCATAGGCTTAAAATAAAGTTAATCTTTGAGTTTTTAGTTTTTAACTTCATTCTCTAATAAAAAGGGTTTCTTCCTTCTTTTTTACCTTTATTCCTCCTTCCTTCCATCTACCCTGTCTCCCTCCCTTCTTTCCTTCCTTCCATTTTTTTTTTTACATTTTTCTTTCATCTTTTTTAAAAAAGATTTTATTTATTCATGAGAGACACAGAGAGAGAGGCAGAGACATAGAGGGAGAGGGAGCCTGCTGAGACTCAATCCCAGGACCCCGGGATCACTACCTGAACCAATGGCAGACCCTCACCCACAGAGTCACCCAGGCACCCCTTTCTTTCATCTTGCTTTTGTTTTTCTACCATTTCTCATTGATTTGGTTATAAAGGAATAATACCACAAAGACAAAGAACAAAGTGGGAAACTCCTCCCAACATACTTTTGAAAGAACTAAGAACCTTATTATACAAAAAGTTATTAGGGATCAATAAAAAAGGTAAAAAATTTGCAAAGGAAATGACTGGTAATTTCTCATAAGAAATTTGGAGATTTAATAATTAACTGAAAGAAAGGATAAGCCACCCTCTAAATGAAAGAAATATACATTGTTACCCATTAAATACCTTATTTCATGTATAAAAGTGGTAACATCAAAAGATGAGAATGTGCCCGATTGGGAAGAGCAGGGGCAAAGTAAACTCTCATATACTGCTCACAGGAATGTGAACTCAATGCAAGGGGCTGAATGTTTGTGTTCCCCGCAAAATTAATATGTTGAAATCCTAACCCCCAAAGTAATTATATTTGGAGGTGGAACCTTGAGGTAATTAGGTCATAAAGGTTGAGCCCACATGAGTGGAATTAGTGCCTTTATGTAAGGAACCCCAGATAATTCTCTTTCCACAATATGAGGGTACAATAAGAAAATGGCCACATGCAACTCAGAAGTGAACCTTTACTGGAACCCCACCACACTGACACCCTGATTACTCAGGATGCTTAAGGAGAGGTATGGGTCTTCACATTTTTGATTCTGGGAATGATAATGGCTTCAACTGTTCAGTATAGGACACTGACACATAATGGTCAATTTGAGAATTAATATAAAAAGTGTCTTGGCTGTGTATACGTTTTGAAAAGTAATTCCACTTCTAGAAAAGTATTCTTAAAAAAAATTGTGGTTGTATTCCAATATTTACCTATCAAGATACTTTTCTGTAAGTGTTCTTTATAAATAGAGAATAATTTGCAATAATAATTCCACAGTTCATCAATATGGTTTTGGATAAACACTGGGTCCTTTAAAATCATGTTTTGGAAGAATATATAATAACATGAAAGAAAGTTCAAGATTTGGGGTAAGTGACACACAGCAAGTGATAAGACTGCATTTATGATTGTTTGCATTTTCTATCTTAAAGGACCTATAGGACAAGCTGCAAAAGGTAACTCATTTTCAATGGTTTGTATCTTCTTAATTTTGATTATTTATTTTTACTATATATCTGTACTATTTTTTGTAACAAGAAGTTATACACTTTTTAATTAAGATGGTCACACTGATTAAAGTACCTCCTTAAAATTGTAATAAGAAAAACATGAAAAAACAAAAAAGTTGTAAGAAGAAACATGGATATTTTAAAATTTATGATGGTTGATCTAGACACCTCTCTGAATATTCATTTGCATTGTTATTTATTCTATTTGGAAGTGGCCCATTACTGTGTTTGCATGATAAAAGTGAAGCATAAAAAGGTTAAACAACATGCACAAAGTCATACAATTACAAACTGATGAGTGTCAACATTTCTCAATCAGGAATTCATAAATGGGAGATAAGCATCCTACTATTTCACAAATTCTTCCATCTGAACTGCCTGTCCTCCTTACAGCACTTACAGAATACTTGACATCACTTCTCTGCTCCTGCTGATCTTGAAGTACGTATTTTTCATGAAACTTGCTGCAGCCATCTTGGTTCTCATACATATTTGGATTCCTGGGTACTTTGATCATACCAACACTATATTTGATTATTTGCTTATATTGTCTTCCAACTGTTGTGCATAATACTTACCTCTCAGGCATATTATGAGAACTAATTTTTAAATGCAGCTATGACCAAAGCCTTGGGTATATATTAGGCATATAATAAATTACTTGTTGATTGATGGACAGAAAGATAATGATTGATGTTGGATGAGAAAAGCTTATAAAATTGGTGAGAAGAGAAGATGAAGAAGAGGTCATATGAATACTTTTCTTTTGTTAGATTTAAAAAGAGCAAATCTAAATAAATTTTTTTAAAATATCATGCCCATTTGTCAGAGGATATAACTAAAAAAAATATTTTGGAGAAATACTCCTTCCTGAAAAATATAGTTGAGAACCATTGCAGTAAACAAGCCTAGGCTTTCCCTAATGTGGGGGAGGGGCCTGACCATGATATTTCTTATTTCCAACATAAGGGTTCTTTGATATAGTTCCAAAACTATAAATTTGACATTGTTATTATGAGGAAAATTAATATCCCTAAATTCTCTCTTAGAACTTAGTCTTTAAAAAAATAACTGATCTCCATATTCCAGATCTATGAAAAATATACATAATAAATCTTACATACTGAAAAATACAAAGAAAACTTTTTTGTAAAGAACAAAGAGATCTCGGAGTTGAATTGTACAAATACTATTTGCTGTAGGCCATCTAATAGTGTACTGTAGCTATAAATTACTTGCAAATAAAGTATATGGTAATTCCATAAAGCTGCCATACTAGACTTCCAAAGAATACATCTAGAAGGGAAAAGTCAAATGTGCTTCACCCACAACAAGATATAAAACTATTGGAAAAAAACAATGTTGTTGGTTTTTTTTCTTTGTGGTTGTTGATGCATTTTCACAATGGGTTCTGTTAGGGGTTCAGTTGTGCCCTTCAAAATATTTTGTTGAAATGCTACCCTCCAGTACCTCAGAATGTGACTGTATTAGGAGACAGGGTCTTTAAATAGGTGATAAAATTAAATGAGATTATTATGGGGGCTCTAGTCCTAGATGACTGGTGTCCTCACAAGGAGAGGGAGATTAGGACACAGACATACACAGAGGTAAGACTTCATGAAGACACAGAGAGAAGGTGACCATCTATAAGCTACGAAGAGAGACCTCAGAAGAGATCCAATCCTGTTGACACCTAAATGCTGTACTCCTAGCCTCCAGAATTGTGAAAAAATTAATTTCAGTTGTTTGAGCTCGGTGGTCTGTAGTGTTTTGTCATAGCAGCTCTAGCAAATGATTGCAAGCACTTTTATATCTCCCCTTGTGGTCATGAGTAAGGCCTTTTGGTTTTGCAGTGACCATTCTCTTGCTTACCCGCCGGTCAAAACCCCACACAGCCTAGATGATGATTTGGGATTTGATTTTGAGAACCATGATAAAGTACCAATTTGAATCATATTAGAAAGTTTCCATGAGGACATTTACAGGTATTAGAAGGAAGAGAAGCATGGCAGCTCTGAACAATGATGAGCAAGCAGATGAAGTTAGTAATGAGACTTCCTCGGTGCTCCAAATGCATCCTTGAAATTGAATCCATCCTTGTCTGGAGCCGCTCTAAGGAAAGGAACCTATTATCACTTGTGCAATGACAGATGCTGTTCTCAATTTTGAAATAGAGCACTGCTTCTTCCTAGCCATATGCCTCATTTTCTCAGGTATGCATCATTTTCTATATCAAAAAGTAGGGTTAATATAATGCCTGCTTTCTTAGAGTTAGCTTGAAGATCACCCATGCATTTGGCTGAGAGAAAGCAATCCATAAAGGTTAGCTATTATTCCTATCATTAATAGTAGGTAGTGGTTTTGCACATGTTTTATCTTTAATGTGATCTTTCCTGCCTTGTTTGTATTGTTTTCTTATGTATTTTGTCTCAGATTCCCGATTATGAAATGTTAAGACACAGGATTAGTACACCCCCAAACATAGAGATTTAGTTTAATATAAAATGACTTTTTTTCTAAATTATCATTATTGCATTGGCTGAGGGTGTGATCCCAAGTCCAGGGATGGGGTCCCGCATCGGGCTCCATGCGGGGAGCCTGCTTCTCCCCCGTCTATGTCTCTGCCTCTCTCTGTGTGTCTCTCATGAATAAATGAATTTTAGAAATCTTAGAAAAAATAAATTGCATTTCCCTGATGATTAGCGTTATTGAGTATCCTTTCATGTATCTGTTGGCCATCTGAATCAGTCAGTCTAAGGGGAATATATGGCAAGTCAGAAAAATTATATTCTAATCAAAGATGGTATGGATATGAATTAACCATAAATTCAAATTATGGATAGATAATGTATATCATCTATATTGGCAGTCACACATTCCATTAGAAGTCACCTTTATTTCATATTGCATATTGAGAATTTACAAATGTCTGATGCTTCAGCGTTGTGGAAATACTCAACAATTTGGGAGAATTTTGACATTTAGTTTAAAAATGTGCTTACCATTATAAATATGCACTGGAAATAATTTCATGAGCATGCTACGATTCAAAGTTTTGATAAGAAACTCAGGATGATTTTATTATTATTTCATTTGCTCAAGTACTAAGATGCATGTGGATTTATTTACAGTAGCAATTTTTCATTTATTTGCATAATTATTAATACATTCTAGATTACTAAAAATGTTCCATTTAGAATAAATATATAGTATGACTTTTGGTTTTGCAGCACTGAAAATACCTGCTGATGGGGTGAATTTGTTTAAATATCAATCGATTATACTTATGCAATTTTTTTTATCATATACTAGAGTGAAAACAAGTTTTTATTTTAGAAGACATGAGAATGAATGTTACATCATAATTTCTAAACACTTAAGAAGCCCAAAATGATGAAAGCTTATGAAATATGTCATGATATTGACAAGACGAGAATATTTGCACTGGACATCATGGCAAGTCACATTTTTTTCATGAATGAACATTTTCTTTTAAGAATACTTAAAAATACAAAAAAAGAATACTTAATAAATACAGAAATGCAGGCATAGTCAACTTACTGTGGTTATATAGGAAATAAAGGAAAAGGATGAAATAAAGAGATCGAAACAAAAAAAGCCATCATATTATGGGGAGAAGAATTTGTTAAATTTAGCTCATGTACCAACTACTCACTCAATAGTCACTAGGTGCTTTACATGCTGTAAATTACGGAGTTGCCTAAAGCAATTTTAAAGGGGTATTAAAAAAAAATGAAAAGAGAGAAAGAGAGAGAAGGGAGAAGGAAAAGGAGGAAAAAAAAGACCACAATAACAATCTTCTCCATCACATGCAGAGTCTCTCTGAATTTACAGTATGTCCCAGTTAGGGAAATACTGTAGCTAAAGGCTCCAATTAAATACACTTGAAAGATTCACTTTTCACTTACAAAGCTAGAGAACAGGACCTCACATTACTCAGTGGAACTTAGTCCTTGAACATTAGCACAAAGTTCAACATTCCCAGCAGTTTTCTGTGGCTGTTCTTGACAGCTACCTGCATCCTACTCTTCTCTCTGGGCAAGGAATCCTGGATTTACACTTACTGGATGCCTTTTACAGATTGCCAAGACAGTGAATGTGCACCACTCCCTCCCTCCCACCTGCCAGAGTACTGGGCATAGGGAAGGCCACTTCACCTGGCTATGGAAACCTCAAAAGAAAGCTCCCAATAAGGCAGACATCAACAACGCTCAAAGTAGTTTGACATTTCATGGAAGCCATTCTTCCCATGGCTGACAAAAGCACCTTGATCACTGTGACTTTAATGGTATCATCAAAATAACTAGGTATTAAATAAGCCTAGAAGAGGAACAATGGGGGGAAATATTCAAATTAACCAGGCCAACCAAATCTAATGACACATTCAATCAATGTAAACAAAGTTCTTTAATAACTCTGAGATTTTGCCTACATTCTCAAATGTGGAATAGGATGAATAAGCACTTTTCTCGGATTGTCCTCAGAAATGCTGCTTTCTTCATTGCAATTTGGGCCACGAAAATTGGGGGGAAGAGAGAGGCAGTGCAGGAATTGTTTGAATTTTGGCTATAACCATAAATGGGCTCCTCACAATTTTCAATGAAGGTGTTGAACAGGGTGGACGGAGGCACAGGTTTGGACAACCTACATGTGTGGGGATCCAATCACAGAGCATGCAATTTAGGGCCAGAAGAAGAGTCTTTAGAAGCCATTCTAAAATGGTTCAGCCCCTCACTTTTGATGCTCAAGAGATTTTGAGATTCAAGAAATGAACCAACTTCCCCAAAATGACATGATGACCTCCTGAGACAGAGAGGTTGAGGGCTCAGATTTCTTGTAACCTCCTTGAGTTCTTGAAAATTATGACAAAACTTGCCAGGGGTTACTGGTGTATGCTGATCATATTTGGAACATTTCTTTAAGATAGGAAACGAAATAGAAATATACCCAATGCCTGCACTCCAATCCTCAATTCCAAAGAAAACAAATCACTTTACTCACCTGCAGGGAAAAACTCGCTCATTTTTTTTTTGTAGATTTTGAAGTCAACTTCTAAGAAGACACAGAAGATGATCCGATCCACCTAGAGGCAAACAATAAATACTCAAAGTGAAAGGAAATATGATGACCCCAGAATATGAGAAATATTCTAGAACATGGTTTTGGAGCAAGAAACAAAACTTGTAGATTTTTGGTACTATATTGCTAACTATATGACAATAAGTATATAGTTAACTTCACTTGAGTGAAGTTCAAGTGACTTGGTGTGTGTGCCCTCTTTATGTAAATAAGCCTATGGGCTCTTTGGTGGAAAGATTTTATATAAATCAAATAAGAAATAATAAATGACAATAAGCCACTTTGCAGCAAGCTATAACTAAGATTGGAGATTCCGACAGGATACCTAGACTTTATGTCCTATAAAACAACCATATGAGAGGCGTAGAGCAGAATGACAATAAACTATGTCAGTAAACAAAGAGCTCTTTGTCCTATCCTTCTTAGACGAATAAATTTAATCAAGCCTGTTAGTATTTGAATATGGCCTAAAAAGCTTCTTGCAGTTTAATTTGCATCAAAGTCACTTGCTTGTAGCTTAACATACTCAGAAATGCAACAGACATAAAATATAATTAGTTGACAGTGACATGAGGTCAGTATAACTTTAATCTCGTAGATATTATTGAATAAATGTTACCTCAAAAGTAAAATATGCGTGTAGTCCCCTTTTCCTGTTTTGAGAGGGCTTCTCTATGTAAGGTGTTTCTTTAAGACATTCAGATATAGTATGGTAAACAGAGAAGAGAGATGGAGTACATCTGATAGCTCACGTATATCTCATATTAAATCAGTGACTTAATTACATGTCTTGAAAATAAGCTTCCCTTTAGTTCCTTTATTTTAACAATCTATCAAAAGTTAAAAATTACTCGATCTATCAAACTGCAACTGGCAATTGACTAGAACATCAAGTGTGGCATTTCTCATGGCAATAGGGAGTAAAGTGGGGAGTGCATGTGGCAGGACATGAACCAACCCAAATGGATGTCATCCGCTTAGCCTTTCAGCTCTCCCAAGCCTGTGGGATACAGATTCACACTAGGCAAGTTCAAAGTACCCAGCAGGAGAGAAAATCTACAGGGGGGGGGGGGGGGGGGCGGGGCAGGGACGGCTCTGATTCAAAGGATGTTCAGCTTCCCTGTTGGAAGCTCAGAGACGTGGCTCCCTGATCCCTGCACATGTCCAGATAGGCTGCCTCCTGGGCCGTCGCTGGGCATCGATGATATAATCACCAAATACCGTGCAGCCCCAGTAATCCTCCCCCCACAGGATGGATTATAAGAGAAAGCATCTGGCCTTCGGAAATGGAAGGACTGGGTGGTAAATAAACCTTATTTTCTTTTCTCTGTGTTCATTTGAGTTTCTGGTGTCCAGTGCTGTCTGCATATCATTAACATTTTCAGCAAATGCAAAAACTGTCACCATCAACTCACTCTTCGGGTGAAATATAAATTTAGTTGAATAAATGATTAGCTATCGGTGCATTACTGAATGCTCGTCTCTGCTCTCCTTATGGTGTGTTTATGGCCTGTAGCTAAAGATAAAAATCGTAATGTTGAGCACTAGAAAAGAGTTAGAAAAAACATATTCTCTATGATACGGTTTAAACAAATTTTTAAAGCACAAAGATATAATAAAAGTGTAGAATTCATTCATAAGCACTGATATTCAGAAACATAACTAGAAATGTCACACATGAACTCCAGCAAAAAAAAAAAAAAGATTTTAGAGAAATGTGGCAGAATGGGTAAAAGCTATTAACTATGGGGGTAGGTACCTAAATATCATAATATTTTCTATGGTTTTCTACATATTTGAAAAACTATAATTTAAAATTCTGACACAAAAAATAAGGTCTGTGTTAGACATACTCTACTCTCTGGCTGTATTAAACTATTTGTAATTCCTAACACCATAATTATTCTTACTTCTGTACCTATGATGGCTGACTTCTCCAGGCTTCAAAATGGTCAGATTGTTTCTAAAGTCACCTGAGATCAAAACCAAAACAAGAAAATTTGATTCAAAGCAGGTCTAAGGGGACCAAACTGGACAGTCTCATTTCCCCCTATTTTTATGGTCATGCAGTATAAATCACAGTATTTTATTTTATTTTTAAGATTTTATTTATTTATTCATGAGAGACACACAGAGAGAGAGAGGCAGAGACACAGGCAGAGGGAGAAGCAGGCTCCATGCAGGAAGCCTGATGTGGGACTCAATCCTGGGACTCCAGGATCACGCCCTGAGCCGAAGGCAAATGCTCAACTGCTGAGCCACCCAGGGATCCCTAAATTACGTATTTTAAAAAATACCCCTGTTGCCTGTATGTGTGTTTGCATGGGGGAGGGTTAGTGGTAGAAATGCTACTCATTGCTGTTAAATGAACTTTTAACCACCGTAGAAACTAAATACAGATTTCTTAAATATTGCAAAGAAGTATAATCCACCTTTTGGCATTTTCAGCTTTGTTACCATGGAAATGGTAGGAGTCCAAAATTTAGCAGTCCGATTTATTTTCCCGGAGAGTAGATGGCTGATGGGGGAAAAGTACTTTTATTTTAAACTAATTGAGTGGCCCATTTCCCTGCCTGACCCTGGGGCTTAACACTGAAAATATCTTGGA
This sequence comes from Canis lupus familiaris, assembly GCF_011100685.1. Classification (NCBI taxonomy): domain Eukaryota; kingdom Metazoa; phylum Chordata; class Mammalia; order Carnivora; family Canidae; genus Canis; species Canis lupus. The sequence continues at coordinate 7,313,746 of NC_049245.1, forward strand.
AGCAAGTTGAATCCAAGAATTAACCCTCATTTGCCAAGTACTCGTTATGTATGCACATGTGAATGTATTCATATATGTCTGCATAAACTTATTCTCTGGGGTTATTGTTGGAAAAGAGCTCCATTAGTCAACAATCTTTGTGTTTATAAACTCATAGTGGATATTGATCACTGCCTGTGGTAGATTGTATTTTCCAAGCTGGCATGCAATGAGATACCCCATCCCTCAGACTCTCTTAAAATGTAATGTTGATACTTCTGTCATCGAGAAGTGGGATCTCTATTTCCTTCTCTTAAATCTAGGATTGCCAGTAACTCTGGCAGAAATACTATGTGGTTTTCAAGTCCATGTCATAAGAGGTGATACAATTTCTGTCTGGTCTTTTTGGGGTGTACCCAACCTCCATCCCATGAGGAAGCAGATAGACCACATCGAGAATCCATTTGTTCAAGTTATAGCCGATAGCCTAGCTGAAAGGGAGTAGCCTCGTGATTATTTCACCTCCTGGTTTTTGAGCTACCCCAGGTGATGCCACATGGAACAGAAATCAGCTGTTCCTACTGAACTCTGCCCAAATTGCAGATTTGTGAACAAAACAGAAACACATAGCCAGAAATCTGATATTCTTCTGGTTTCTTCCTGGTGCCAGTTGTTTGGATTCTCACTTTTCTGGTACATGAGCCCTCTTGAAAGGCTCAAACTGAATGGATCAAGATCAAGTAGAAGACACAATGGAGTGACAAGAACACAGAAAGTCTAATTGCCACATGGCTGAGGGATTGGAAATCTGATATATGCAAAGGAGAGAGTCTGGTTATTCATTCTAGCCCCAAATAAATTACCTGAGGATACATAAGAATGACCCACTATTGCAGCTCAGGAGCATATTTTCAATTTTTCTTTTATGTTAGGCAATAGGATAATTTTGTAAGATGGTTGTTCTTGAGAGGCTATATTTATTCATTTATGTAACAGATATTAACTGAGCCCCTCCAATTTCATGGGCCTTGCCCATGTGCCATTCTCTCACAAGAAAACTTGAATCCAGAATAAATGCTTTTTTTTCTCAAGGCCAAACAATTACTGACAAAATCTCAGATATCTTAACCTCACATGCAGTGTTCTGTGATATCACACAGATGGAGACACATGGGACTGAGTTTCTAGGCCTGTCACTAGCTCTGTAACATTGGACAAGCCACTGTCTCTCTGGGATCCAGCTTTCATGTTTCTATAGAGAAGGATTGAACTGAATTATAGTATGTCCATAGTTTCTTTCTCTCTTTTTAATATCCCGGCAATTGTCTATCTCTGTGGTGAGTTTGTACTATGTCAGTTTATCTAAGCTGGAATAACACTTCTCTGAAAGGTTTTGTGTCAGGGTTGGCCACAGAGAAATTTCCATGAGATTTTGAGGGCAGAAGTGCAGCTGCAGCCATTGTACTAGGCAGGTGGATGTAGGACTCTGGCCAGGTGGGGTACATCATCTGCTCCTCAGCTGGGTGCTCATCAGCTGGGTTGCTCATCAGCTGGGTGAGGGGTAGCAGCTGGGCTCACAGCTTCTCCAGCTGCTGCTCTTCCTCCTATCTCAGGTTCTCTGAGTCTAGGCTGGACACACATGTAGCTCTGCTTCAAAGGCACCGGCTCCTTCTGTAGGGCATGGTACCTTAGGGTTCCATGCCGGCGGAGACAGATGCATATGACAGTTAGCCCATGTGGGTTCCAGTTTGCTCTCACAGTTTCCTCTTTCTCCCTGTTCTCCCCAACTTTGCTTCCACCTTTCTCTTTGCCACCTCTGGACCACCTGCCCTGCTGACATACTCCAGACCTTGAAGATGCACAGGCAATGGCCTTCCATATACTCCCTCACTAGCTCCCTCTCATGGGTCCTGATTAAGGGTTTTTCTTTACTCAGTGTCGACTATCCCCTTGACATTTACTTCCCCAGTTTCTCCCACGATTGTATAAGATCTAATCCCTATAATCCATCCTGTATTCCATATCACTCACAAGGTTCTGAATCTTTGGTTAAACCCCAACTGATGTAATTTTTAACAAAAATTCACTGAATGACATGCAAAGGAACACAATGAAGGGAAAAAAATAACAGGTGTTCCTTTTTGGAGGTGTACAACCTGTCAAGGCTACTCAAAGTCCAATTACTTCCTTCCAGACGAATTTCTATTGGCTCCAGCCCAATTTCCTGGTGAACTTCCTAAAGTGTACATATACACTTTTACAGTTAAAGCAACTCCGTGTACTTTTTTTTTTTTTTTTTTTACTAACAAGTTGTTAGTAAACTCAAATGGGTCCCCAGGCCAAAACATAATTACAAATAATACAAAAAGTGACATTAATATTTTTAGTATTAACAATTTTCTTTTTTAAGATTTTATTTATTTATTTGAGAGAGAGAGAGAGAGAGCAGGGAGGGGGGCAGAGGGAGAAGCAGACTCCTTGAGCAGGGAGCCCAATGTGGGGCTCGATCCTAGGACCCTGAGATCATGATCTGAACTGCAGGCTTAACCAACTGAGCCACCCAGGTGCCCTCTAGGATTATCAATTTAACTGTAATCCTCATTATGCCTTAAACTAGAATCCTATGATGAATTGGGTGGTGCTCATTTTTTTTTAATACCTGGACATAGCATAGGTCCTGAGGCAAAACAGGAAATATTTGCAGAGTACATGCTTAGGCAAATAGACTTGACTAAAATATAAGTATACAGCAGATACATTTCAAGTACATGTAGTTTCATAACCAAAGAACTTTTTTAAGAGGTAGACTTTCCTTTATGTTTGCCAGAAGACCTGAGAACAGAATTATAGAGAAGCCTACAGTGATTTTGCAAAGAAGAAGGGAGCTATATAAAGGACACAAGGAATTTGTAACCAATTGCCATCCTATCCAACGGTACCATGCTGAGCACAATGCCCCTTGAACACAGGGCTCATGTTTTCATAGAGGGCTTAGTTTCAGAATAGAAACAACAATGCTGCCTATAAACTACAATGTAATAAAAGTTAAAAGAGCTTTTTCTTTTCTTTTCTTTCTTTTCTTTTTTTTTTTTTTTTTAAATGAAAAGACATTGGGCAGCCTGGGTGGCTCAGCGGTTTAGCGCCACCTTCGGCCCAGGGCATGATCCTGGAGACCTGGGATGGAGTCCCACGTCGGGCTTCCTGAATGGAGCCTGCTTCTCCCTCTGCCTGTGTCTCTACCTCTCTGTCTCTCTGTTTCTCATGAATAAATAAATAAAATCTTTATTTTTTTATTTTAAAAGAAAAGACATTATTGGGTATTGGCAAAAATGTGAATTACCAAGAACTTTCATATACTGTTTTGGAGAGTAAAAGTTGGTGCAGCCAGTTTGGAAAATTATTTGGCAGTGTTCACTAAATTAGCTAAATTTTTGCATATCCTATGAACCAACAATTTTACTTTTAGGTAAATGCCTAGCAGAATATACATATATGTTCATGAAAGGACACATATCACAATATTTGTAGCAGCACTATCTGTAATATCTCCAAATTGGAAGCGACTTAAATGCCTAAAATGATAGAATGGATAAATCATTGTGATCTATCCATGCAGTGGGATATTATAAGTGAATAAGAATGGAAAGTTTGCAACCACATGCAATAATATAAATGAACAAACATTGAGTAGAAGAATCCAGAAGGAAAAGGTACACACTGGATGACTCTATTTCTTTAAAATTTAAAAATGTTAGAGAAATAACCAATCATCTACAGTGTTAGAAGTTAGCACAGCAATTACCCTGGGGTAAGGGTTGGTGAAAAGGAACCAAGGGGAGTGCCTGGGAGATGCTGGGATTTTGATCTGGGTGCTGGTTCCACGGATGTGTTCAGCTTGTGAAATTCATCAAGCAGCGCACTTAGGATCTGTGTACTTTTCTGTATGTTATACTTCAATAGAATCTTTTTAAAGGTTGAAAGTCTCCTGGTGCAGTTGTCTTGGTCAACAATCAAAAATCTATTTTCATTGACTTCAAGGTCAAAAAAGTCCTTTAAAAGCTGACCTTCCAAAGGCATTCCTCTATATATTTCCACTGATGCCAACTGTAGCTCACCCATCAAAGCATAAAGGAGTAAAGATGTATTTCTCTCACCAACATATCCATTAATCCACAGTTGGGGGTTTTATGCCCCATAAACATGATGACATAAGTTCTATTAATCTTTTTCAGCATCATATCCACTGCCCCTGAAGAGGGTTACACAGTGAAGCAGGTTTAGAATATCTACAGCTGACCTCCATTTTTCACGGTTACCAGTCCTAGGGCAGCTGACACAGCCAAGATTATCCTGTGTTCAGCGGGACTGAGAAAATGAATGCATTCTGATGAATGTAATTTGCTTCCCAATGACAAATGACAAACATTCAAAGATCTGGTGTGCATGCAAATACCGCTTTAACTAAGACTGATGGATGGTTATCCTGTGTAAATGCAGCCCGATGGGCAATGGGGGTGAAGTCTCAGGCCTCCTGAAAGATAATCCAACAGCTTCACTATGCAAGCTTGGATGTTGGGGTATCTTCATCAAATAGTGGCTGCTGCCAATAAGTGAGTCAAATTTCAGGGCTTAAGCATCAAAGCTGTAGAAGGAAAGGTTTTGAGGGAGGTTGGAAGACCACGACAATTGGAGCTTGCTTGGTGCTGAGCCCATCAAGGTTACATGGAATGGCAAAGGTATGAGGTCACTGCTGATTAATTAGAGAACAAAACCCAAAAGTTGGGATGTCTGGGTTCTGGTCCTCCCTCTTCCAACAGGTGGAATATTGGAGATCCATCTGCCCTTCTCCTACTGTGTTAGTGCTCTGCTGCATAAATATCACTGGGACCTGAGCTGCTTAAAGCCACAAAGTTACATGATCTCAGCTTCTGTAGGTAGATCAGAGTCCAGGCCAACGTCATCGAGTCCTCTGCTCAGGATCTCAAAAGCTGAAATCAGGGTATTAGCCATGCTGCACTTCCCACCTGAGGTTGAGGTCCTCTTCCAAGCTCATTCAGGTTGTTGGAAGAATTTATAGTCCCTCATAATGGTAGAAGAGAGGTCCTTGTTTTACTTCAAACTGTCAACCAGGGACAGTTTTTAGTTTCTACAGGCCACCTGCAATTTCTTGCCATGGGGTCCTGAAAGGCAGTTCAAGACATGAACGCTTTCTTTATCCCAAGCCAGCAAGAGTGCATCTCTATGACTTTCTCCACCTTCAACTTCTAGAATCATTTTGGAGCTCTCCTAATTAGGTCAGCCAACCGTATCACTCTCCCTTTTAATGAATTCAACTGATCAAATGCCTTAGTTACAGCTACAGAAATCTCTTTTGGGATGCCTGGGTGGCTCAGTCAGTTAAGCATCTGACTTCAGCTCAGGTCCTGATCCTGGAATCCTGGGATGGAGCCCTACATTGGACTTTCTGCTCAGCAGGGAGTTGCTTCTCCCTCTGCCCCTCACCTTGCTCATGCTCTCTCTCTCTCTCTCTGTCAAACAAATAAATTAAATCTTAAAAAAAAAACAAAACAAACCTTTTTCTTAATCAAGGGAGTAACTTATTCAATCATATTTATAGGTGCCACTCATGTTCAAGGGCAGAAGACTGGAAAAGGTGTGCACACAAGGGGGTAGGCATCTGGGACATATCTTAGACTTCTGCCTCTCACACCCAGTCACCTCCATGTAACAAGCTGCCTATGTTCCAATCTGGACTTGAACTTGAGGAAGTCATTTAACCTTTCTTTTTCTTTTTCTTTCCTTTCCTTTTCTTTCTTTCTTTCTTTCTTTCTTTCTTTCTTTCTTTCTTTCTTTCTTTCTTTCTTCCTTCCTTCCTTCCTTCCTTCCTTCCTTCCTTCCTTCCTTCCTTCCTTCTTTCTTTCTTTCTTTCTTTCTTTCTTTCTTTCTTCCTTTCTTTCTTTTTTTCTTTCTTCTCTTTCTTATTCCTTTGTAGGCTCCATGCCCAGCATGGAGCCCAAAGTAGAGCTTGAACTCACAACCCTGAGATCAAGGCCTGAGCTGAGATCAAGAGTTGGACACGGACTAAGCCATGCAGGTGCCCTGCCACTTAACCCTTCTGAATCTCAGTCTCCTCATCTCTTAAATTGAAACATTGATCTTGTGGTGGTCAGTATATTAGTTTTCTACTGCTACATAACAAATTACCACTGTGGCCTCAAACAAACCCTGCTTATTTGCTCACAGTTTGTAGGTTAAAGGTCTGGTGTAACTAGGCTCACTGATCAGGATATCATATGAGTAAAATCAAGATGTCAGCTAGACTGAATTCCTTTCTGGAGGCTGTGGAAAGAAATCCACTGCTAAGCTCATTCTTGCTGTTGGCAGAATTCAGTTACTTGCAGCTGCAGGCCTGAGGTTCCCATTTTCTCACTGGCTGTGGGCTGGGGAATGACTCTCAGCTCCTTAGGGGCCATTATATTATTTGCCAGATGTCTGCCTCCATTATCAAGCCTGCAAAAGTATATCAAATCCTTTTTGATTTTGAATCTCTGACTTCCTTCATGTCTGACCTCTAAGATATAAAGAACTATGATTAGGTTAGGCCCACCTGGAGAGTCTCCCTATCTTAAGCTCAGCTGATTCAGGATCTTTTAAAGACATCCACAAAATCCCTTCAAGCAGTACCTAAGTTATTATTTGAAGAACTGGGAGAGGGTGTGTGTACACCAGATATTGGGACTCTTGGAAGACTCTTAGAATCTTACCTGACCACATGAGATATTTGATCTAAAGCACTTGGTAAAAAAAAAAAAAATTAATAAAATAAAAATAAAAATGAATAAATAAATAAATAAATAAATAAATAAATAAATAAATAAATAAATAAAATAAAGCACTTGGTAAAGAGTCTGACATATAGGAGGTACTCCATACATATTGGTTATCCGTAAATTTGTCATTAATGAGGTGCTTGAAATACCTAGCAAAGTGCTGGCATGTGGGTATAATCACTGTTCACTTGGTGAATCCTTTATTTCTACCCTGATCTTTTCAAACAGATCAAGGAAAAGATAAGCCAGATAGAGAACACTGGAGGCACTTTTTCCAACTGGTCTGCTGAAAGGCATTTCCTCAATGTTGCTGAGGAATTCTATCTTAAAAGAAACATTTACGAAAATGGGCCATATTATATAGAAAATTGCTATTTTTTGTGTGTCTGACCACATCAGCCAGAGAAAGGGAAGAGCAAGGGAAAAAAAGTAAATGAACAGTTGAGCTGCAATAATAAAGAAGATTTCAGAAGACCCTCTAGGAGTCTGCTCTGATATTTTAATATCCTTGTCAAATGTCATTGAATATCATTCTCCAGGTTCTTGGAGATATTAAGTATTTTCATATTTGTGCACCTCGCCACTGACACTAGTATTTCAACCTTCAAATTACAGAACGGGAAAATTTTGTTCTCCATGTTCCGAGAGACTTTTGGATGAGTCGGAGAACATTTATAATCCATAAACATTAAAAGGGCATTTTTGCATTTTGAAATTGCTTCTGCATGCATAAAAAGGATCCTTTATTTTGGGGGGCTTTTTCCACAAACTCAGTTCGTCTGTCACCACTCTGTGGCAGCATGATTCAGTCTTCTTGTTTTGTTTTGATAAATTGCTCTTTTTGACTTTTCTTCAACTCTGTATGAAAAAAATGGCCATGTAGCTGAAGAACCAAGTGTTATTTTGATTTGAGCTGGAGGCTCATTTGTACAAGTTAATTTCCAAGTCTGCTTCATATCGATCAAAATGGACACCCTCACAAATGACACATCTGTCATGGTACTTGAAGCTACTCCATATGTTTAGCATAGAAAAGACACAGGCACACAAGGGCTTAGAACCTACAGTTCTAAATACTGGTATAGCAAGTCCTGCCTTTGTTACCAAAGAAATGATCCTAGGAGATATTGGGTAAAAATTTGAGTGGAAGACAGGACAGGTTTCCTTTTCACAAGTGGATAGAGTACTGTTGCTGTGCTGCTCCTATCTGCTCTCTCCTTTCAGGATGGGAAGATTCATTCTTCCTGTTGCTGGAAATGCTGGTGGCTGACAACTCTGAGGAGATACTTACAGAGGACCGTCCTCTGCCAAAGAGCATCTCACATGTGCTGACCTTCTTTCTGGAATCAGCCTGCACCCAGTGACTGACTCATCCAGCAGTCTAAAGCCTCATACCCCTTTCTTCAATTTGATGCATCTCTGAAGGCCATCAATTATGTGCTGAATGGTGCCCCACCCCAATCCATGTGTTGAAATCTTTACCCTCAGGACCTCACAATATGACTGAATTTGGAGTTAGTCTTTAAAGAGGTAATTAAAGTAAAACGAGATCATTAGGGTGGGATTTAATCCAATATGACTGGCATCCTTATAAGAAGAAGAGATTTGGACAGCAACACATACAAAGTGAAGACCATGTGAGGACATGGGGACAAGAAGGCCATCTATAAGCCAAGGAGAAGTTGATCCTACTGATCTCAGACTTCTAGCCTCCAGAAGTATAAAAACAATATAGTTTTTCTGTTGTTGAAGCTACCCAGTCTGTGAAACTTGTCATGGCAGCCCTGGCAAACGAATTCATCTTGCCAGAATCAGAGCTCCTGACGGTTTCAACTTCTCCCTCTTCTCAGCTGTGTTTCCCTCATTCCATCCTTCTGCCCACCAGGTATTGATCAAGAGCATGAACCACTAAACCTCTGACTTGAAAATCTTCTCGGTTTCTTTCCCAGAAAACTTGACCTATGACCTCTACTTTTGGCAACCCAAATTGTTTTCTTTTCATGACCATTTTTTATGTCATTTTCAATGATGCAAATGACAGTCAGACATGAAGTCAGCTGCCTAATTTCTGCCTACCACCTAAGTTTGCTATCAGCTCCCTGTGGAGAAGCAACCATATTCTCAGCTTGGTCAGACCAATGGTTAAGAGGGCCAAGAGTGGTTTTAAAAGAGCATTAAAAGCCAACATAAACTATACATGTGTCCTAAATAATGTGACAGCAGATTTGTTGAGATTGAAGCTCCATCTGCAAATCATTCTTGGGGAAATGGGCCTCTTAGAGCTCTTTGTGTATTCTGAAGATGGGAAACCAGGCCCATGGGCACACTGCAACTAAATAATGACAGCCATAACAAGTCAAGGTAAGGTCTGTCTTAACATGGCTGAAGCCACCCACAGCTGAGACACATCTGTAGTGTAGAACACAAGATGTAGTTCTTGTTTCTAATGCTAGATGTATCCTTTTATATAAGAGTAGTCAATTTCCTTTGTGTAAGAGGTAAGTAACTTAGATGGGTCTTAACAGGTAAGATTGAAAAAAAAAAGATAAAGTGAGTCCAAGTGGTCAAGAGAGGTGTTGTTGACAGGCACTTTGGTGCCCTTTCCATATCCTCTCAGGAGGTCTTAGTAGTAGAAACCAGAGAATGCCCAGGCATCTGAATTTCTTTGCCTGAAGGTTTTCTTACTGCTAGGAGCTTCTGACCACATATCTAGTTATCTGGGAGTTGGAAGAATTAATGCTTCCTACCCACCACCTCTAGATCAAAGACTGGCAGGAGTTGATGCTTAAATACCCCTGCTTCATTGCCCACAGGTGGGAAAGATCAGGGTTCCCCAAGAGGATACAATTCTGGTTGCTCAGGGTGGTAACTGGATTGCATGCCCTAAGTTTACCTTCTTTACCCTTCCTTCACCTGCAAATGATCTACCTGCCCTCGAATCTTTGTCTCAGGGTGTGCTGTGGGGAAAACCCAAATGAAGAAGAAAATGGGAAACCATTTGGTCAAATATCAACTTATCTTCTCAGTATCCAGCTGATCGAGGGTTAATTTAATATAAATCAGCTTCTCAGTAAAGGTCTAGATCTCCTTCCCACATTTTGCTCTGACTCTCATGGTGCCCTCAGTACCCTTCAACTGAGAAGGAAGTGCCAGAAATAGGTCTTTTGACTCAAAGTTCTTCTTCACAATTTCATCTGTGACATGAAATTACCCTTCCAATGATGGAGCTATTGTTTATCAAGCACCCATGCAGCTTCATGTCAACCCAGCTAACCCAGCTGCAATCCCCTATTGTATATTTCATACTCCGGCTTCTGAGAACACTCTGATTCCTTTTTCTTTTATTTGATTAAGAACATCTGCAGAGGTGGTTCAGCTACAAAAGTTAGTAATTACTCTTTTTTTGTCAACAGTAATTAAAAATTTCAAGGAAGAATTGTCATTCATTGCTGCTTATGAGGTTACCTATGGCGGACAGTGCTTTATAAAGCCAACAAATCATGACCCTAAAAATAAATATCTCTTTTCAAAAATGGGAATGCTATTCCAAGTCTCAAGGTGGCTCTGAAGCCTAGTCACAATGCTTAACGGATGAGGGCTACCATATAACTATGCAAACCATCGTGTGCATTCTCATTTTCTCAACATTTCCATTAGCATCTGACACGCGTGCAGATATCATTTATAGTTCAAAGGAATCTCATTAACATATCATCTGAAAGAGCATTTTGTGAGGACAAAAGCTGTTTTTCTCAAGCTGGTGCCCCTCCCACTCCTGTAAGAAAGACTCTTTTTGTTCAACAGCAAAGCCCAAGAGAACAATCACTCTTGAGTAATTTTCTGTAGGTTCATGGCTCATACAATAAGAAGTAGCAAATCAAAGTGGTTCTATCCAAAAAAATGCCCCCTCGGCGGGGGGTGGGGGGTGTTGGCAGCAGAGATGTGTGTGTATATGGTGGGGGTATATGTGTGGCCGGGTGTTTGTGTGGATGGTATAAAAGACAGAGGGGGGGAGGAAAGAGGGCTTCATCTCCTCTCAGTCACTGTCTTCTCTTAGAGAGCTATAAGCTCCAAACCATGGACTGTTATTTTGTACTTGTATCTACTTGTAGCTACTTCATCTCAACTATTTCTTTGAATGCCAGATAGAGGAACTTGTGCTCAACTAGACTGTAGTCCCTGGGGAGGCATCACCTTTCTCTTTAGTCATCTTTCTACCTAGTAGCCAATGTAGTCAGCTTCAGGTACAGAAGGCTTCCATCATACTGCTCCACCAGGCCAGTAGGCTTTCAATGACCTGATTACAACTCCTTGAGTCAGGGACTTCAAAAAGAAAGTCCATTTGAGAAAATGGTATAAGTGTTGGCCCCAGCTCTCTTTCTGGAAGAAATTACCTTTGCTCTCTTCTGCCCCTCTGTGGTACATCCATTCTTCACATCATCTTTCTAAACCACATTGTCATCACCTTGGCAGGTTTAAAAAAGGCTGAGAGACACTTTATATTTTGAATATCGAACTCACAACTTCCATTGGTCTTATCCATAAATTATCTTCAAATATTTATCAGAGAAAACCCCTGAGGTTGTTAAGTCTCCCTCAGGGACTTGGGTTAGTGCCCAAGGAGCCCTCTGCAAAATGGTATTTAATCTTGAGTTTTGTCACATGATCTTTTGTTTAATGGACTGTGTCAAATGTTCATGCTTGGGTGTACATAAAAACAGCATTTCTCCTCCCAATCTTTCCTGATCCTCCAGGAAGACAGGCTCTGCTGGGTGGTGGCTCCAAGTACTATTCCATACCCACCTCCAAGTACTATTCCATACTCCACACTGTTCCATACTCTTCACGGGGATTGTAATCTCACGTCCCAGAAAATCATGACTTAGTGACATAATGCTAGCATGTTTGCTATATTGATACATTTGCATGATACAAGTAGGTAGGTCAATAGATAAATAGATGTTGGTAATCATAAATCAAGATATTTGAACTTGCAAAAATATTTATCCTTTAAATACTATAATCTTAAAGTATAATTCAGTCTTTTAAACTCTCCTTTTTAAAACCAAATCCATTATGAATATTAAAATCGCAGGGGCAGGGAAAGTAAAGTAAAAGGGCTAATAGTTGCTGAATACTTCTGTATTGGACTCGGAGGCATTTGGTTTAATATGTGGAAGCTCAGGGCAATCAGAACACTATTTGCAAAATAACTATTATTATTCTAATTTCTTACTAGACAGACTTTTTTTTCTATGAAAGAAGACAATTAAAACAATAACAAAGGAGAAAACAACCACTGACCAAAAACAAAAACAAAGGAAAATGCACATAAGACTAGAATATAGAAATGTCAACTGCATATCAACTTTTTTAATTACTGTAGGAGAGGGGGGCATATGAAAAAAAAAAGAACAAAAAAGCAAGGATCCACTAAGATTATTTTAATAAGGATGATAGAATGATGGCTTTCCGAAAATAGCCAACAGATGTCCCACCGTTATACTGAGGCTTGTTATGTAACGTTTGCTGCTGTAATCCTTTAAAAATCTATTTTCCCGACTTGATCCTGCTCCAGCATCTGTGATGCTAAATGCTGCAGTGGCTGTTTCTTGGTTTTAACTGATGTTTCTAATGCCAGTTACAGGTCAAATTTAAGAGCAGTAAAAATAAAGGCCTTGTTTGCATTTTCAGCAGGAAAATGATGCTCTATCCACATCAATGCTGCATCCAATAATGATCCTTCCAACCACGGAAGGAGAGGAAGTGCACAAATTACAAAGATGTATGGGCATAATTGGCATATTGACACAATTTAGAGTAACTGACTCAATAGCTTAGAGAGACACATTCCTCAAATAACATTGCCAGAGTTTCACACTCAGCTTCCCACCTGAAGCATGAATTTGTTCTATGAACGTCACTGGGTGATTTAGTCATTAAAAACAAACCAATTCTCTATGTTATACTTTGGGGGATGGTTGGGAAAGGGGAGTCACATTTTGATTTTGTGGACAGATGTAAGCAGTATTTGGAAAGGCCCACTGGTGATGTGTTCATTGAAAAGCTTTAACTGGGATTCTATTGTTTCTATTTGATTTAATTTCCAAGCTGTGCAACATATACACATATTCTGGAAAACAAATTATTTTAAAGTGTACTCAAGTGTCGCGTCAAATATTTGGGGAACTGGATGTGCAGAAGCCATAAAGCTTTCAACAACGTTGACTTTGACAAAGGTCCTGGTTTCTAGGGAATTGCATTTCCCCCACCCCCACCCCCATGTTGAGGATCTTGCTGCTACCTTATTAGTTTTACCATAAAGGCTAGTCACGCAGCAGCCTCTATGTTTTCTATGCCAGTCAGCAACTCTGACCTTTAGCCATGCCTCTCTAACCAGTGGGTCTAAAATGGTTAATCGTATTTTTCTAGACTGCATGTGTCATGGGCTTACATAAGATTGCAATGGTGCTGGGCAATGGAAAGACCTTTTTTTTTTTTTTCCCTTGGTGCCTAACCAGCAAATTACTTTGTTCTGCCAAAATGGACTAAAACAACTCTTTCATTGCCACCCACTGGGGAAATGCAGTAGAAATAAAAGTCAGGGTGCTCAGATTAAAGAACATCACTACTCCCCATAAAGTAAATAAATTTCTGGGTATGCCTCCATTTTGCAGAACATACTAGAGAGGCAAAATGAGGTAGAACCCAATGGAAAAGAAGTAATTAAAGCAAACTAATAACATGTCCATGTCACTCCAGGCACTTCAGTGTGGGGCAAAATCAGGGAGAAGGTCTGTGAGATTACTTCTCAGTATCAGCCATAAAGTAGCCTAGAATGTTGACAGTTCTAAATGGGGATCCTACCTGGCCCCAGCTTGCCGATGAGGGCCTGAAACATTCTGGTCAATTGTGAAACTTCTTTAAATGTACACTTCTTATCTTAAAAACATAATACATTTTTTAAACTTTTACTCAATTATACATTGGTTCCTATGTTAGAGTAAAAAACGTTTCTTTTCCTAAATGTCTGTGAAAAATCAAAGCCCTCAGAAAAGATGCCATGTCTACACTATGACTTCAAGTTCACTCCATGCATCAACAAGGCTAAATTTCAGAAAAGCCATGTGGCTTTTGCAAACAAGATGCTCTCTTCTGGAGCCTATGGTAGAATGGAAAAGAGTAAAGGGAAGAATCTTAAATCCAGACAGTCCAGATTTTGTATGTGGATTTGGCTATGTATTCACTTTGTCATTTCAGTGGACTGTTTACTCTCATCTCAATATTTTTGTCAGTGAAATAGGATGAGTGATGGACTGATACCAGAGGGTTGTCTAGAATATTTAATGGGATGGTGTGTGTGAAATAATTATCTCACAGGAACAACTGAATAAAATGGTACAGTCACTCTTAACAAAGTTTGGTTTGGCCTGTGTACAAACCATGCAGATGTTATTTAACACCTCTAGGGTGTTCACTGTCTCCTGAAGTTGGGGACCAAAATGAGATTTGTGAATCCTTAACACATTTACCCTATTCACGATGGCATCCACTTCTCTGCACATTTAGAGCAGGTTTTTGCTGCAAGTTAAAGTTACCCCTTGTTAAATGACCTCAGATGACTCAGCTCCATTGACCAAGAAGTATGCCCAGTAGAGAGAATTACTATGTCTTAGACATCTTCAGATCTCCAAAAGTCATTGTTTTCAAGCCTCAAGCATAAGATCTCCAAGTAAAAATGATGAATCTTGATCTCCCTCATAGATACTATGATTTGTAGGTTTGGAGTGGTGCCCAGGAAACAACATTGTTAACAAATATCCCTCACCCCTGAACAATTCCATGCACCTGGTCAGTACTTCCTCACATGGCCTTCACATGGTCTTCCTATGTGAACATCAGTCATTGTATTTAGGGTCCATTCTAACTCAGTATGAGCTTATCTTAATTAATTATATCTGCCAACATTCTATTCCAACTAAGTTCACGTTTTGAGATTCAACGTAGATGTGAACGTTGGAGGGACACTATTCAACCCAGCATATCCCAAACCTTGACTTTGAGAACCGTAGTTGCACTAGCCAATTAGACTATACTGTAATTGAGTGCCATTATGTGTGATCTCTCTTACTAACATTCTAGTAATTATCAAAATGCTATTTGATGATGTTTCCATAAAATACTTTCTTGCAACATACTTTTATGATTTCCATAAAATTTCTCTTTTTCATCATATTTCTGATAAAAAAATCTGCTGCTGGCATGTATCCTAGTTCATTAGTGATGCCTTTTGGTACTACCTTGTAATTTGTCTGATCCTCTTACATCATCACTGTGTATTAAATATAGATCTGGCATTCAATAAATATTGCGTGGAAGGTATGTTTTCATTCTGCAAACAATGGCAGGGTTTATGGAGGGCATGAGATATGTAAGACAGAAATTTCCTGTTTTCAAGATTTTCCTTGAGAGAAGAGATAAGCCCTTACACAAATATCACACTGCCAGGTAGACAGTGTAGGCTCGGCACCTGCTTACAAATGCTGCTGTTGCCACTTACTAGCTATAGAACCCTGGGCAAGTTACTTAACCTCACTAAAGCTCAGTTTTCATATCTGTAAAATGGGGATTATGCTTTCACCTACCTCACAGGCTGCTGCAAGGAATAAATAATGATCTGTATGAAGTGCTAAGCATACAGCAAGTGCTCAATGAATGCTAGTAATTACAGGGACCAATAGGAAGGAGGGATGTTTGATAAGCTGATGATGATATGTGATCATTGTGTTTCCCAACTGGGTTATAAGCTTCCTGACTACATAGACCTTGTAATTATACTACCCTAGAGTCTCTCATAATGCTTTTGGCAGATTGGCTCCTGGCAGGGTTTTGTATCGTCACTAAACGCAGTCCTGGTGACTGGTTCATTGAATGACTCAGTCCCTTTGTTGGCAGCACTAGCAAAACTTCTATATGTTCTAGGTTTCTGGTCCTACTCATAGTTTTCTCTTAAGCAATGTAAAATTTTCTCTTTAAGTAATGCACATTTTTGTCATTCAAATATCTGCAGGCAGATGGGGAGATGGTTGGCCATTGGCAAGAGAGAATACCCAAATGAAGTGGATTGTGAGGGGTGGGGTAGAGATTATGCATATAAAGCAGGAGTGGAGATGGGTGAATAGTGAGAGAGCACCCTTCATATTCCTCCTTTAATGCCACAAAACCACAGTCATTACTGATGTCTAATTCATAGAGGCTACAGCATGACTTGCCATTAAAATTCAGGGGTGCCAGGGAGCAATGAAAATTGCAGATACTAATTACGTATATTTCATTTTTCTGGAGTGGCTGGACTTTTCAGTTGCAGCTTTTTGATCATGCACATAAAGTTTTGTTATTTTTGCTTTGATGTAATTATTATGATATTGATTTTTTAAATGGGCCCATGGTAGAAATTCCATGCATATGCCAAAGAAAATTCTACCATGACTTTTACATTTATACTTTAGAAATTATCCTAAATATCCATCTGGAGCCTTGAATTTAATGGATTTTCAGCTAGTTAATTTGGTCCACAACACCAAAATGCCTCCTGCATAAATTCACTTAACTATCAGTTATTGTAAACAGGCCTATTTATTTAGCAGAAGTCACTTTATTATGCTGTTTCAAAAGCAAAAGCACTATAGGAAAAATATCACGTGGAATTAAAATAACCGTACCAACACATGAACATGAATTGGCATAAACTGTTCACATGAAAAATGTTATTCTGCTCACTCTGTACTTTTAGGAAGTGCAGTAATCATACTTTACCTAAATAGCAAATTAGAGTTAACTTCCAGAAATGAGCCCCTGCCTTCTTTGAACTTGTTCTAACCTAGTCAGTTGGTAAGGATCAGGAAATGGTGATGATAAATGCATAATAACAATGCCAGTTGGCATCAACATAAAACTCTGTTTCCGTGTCAGAGTGTATTTCATGTCCATTACCTCATTTAATTCACTATTATACTTGTGGTGTCCAGAGAAGAGGTGTGATGAATGGCTCCATTTCCTAAATAAGGTGAGTGTAGCACAGAGTTCAAATGGTGAATTCAGGGCCACCAGGTGGTGAAGAAAAGGGTGGAGATTAAGATCTAGTCTTCTGTTTCCTGTCTTCTGTCCAAATAACTCTGCTTTAGAATATAGTTCATTTCTTATCAAATTCTTTTGGGTAATCCATCTTAATATTCAAAAATAAATCAGCTAGCTTATTAAGTAAGGCCAGATGTTCATTTCTTGAGAGATAAAGCAAATTCCTAGCGCAGAAGAGATAGAGAGTATTCCATGTTCCATACAACTTCAGGAAGTCTATCTATCTGTCTATCTATTATCTATCTATCTATCTATCTATCTATCTATCTATCTATCATCTATCTATCATCTATCATCATCTATCTATCTATCATCTATCCATTTCTTTTATACAAGCAATAAAATGAATAATGACAAGAATTATTATTTGATGTTCAAAACAGCAAGGCAACCAACATGATACTTTTGGGGGATTATTTTCATTATTGTGAGAACAAGGGAAATTGAGAAGAAGTAAACTAACATTGGCCAATTTTTTTGGTGTCTTCTAAGTGCAAACAAAAAAAGAGTAAATTTTGGTTTTTAAAAGTATCTGGATTTTTGGCTCATCAGTTCTGGGTCTTGATTATTAACAAAATACAGACTCCCTTAAACCTCCATTTATTTTATCACCTTTGAAATAAAGGGGCTTACGTTGGAAATTTCTAAGGGCTTAGTTACTCTCAAAATTTATAATTCTTGATGTCTTTATCAGTATATGTCCTAGGTACCACAAATGAGTGCCAGGCACCTGCAGATCTAGCCCTGCTGGAATTGGTAAACCATAAGCCCACCCTGACAGTGGTTCTTAATACTTGGGGATGGTATCAAGAAAGACTCAAATCTCTTTCTGCATCACTCTTGAGCGGGAGTGTGCAGCTGGAACCCTGGAAGAGTCTTGCTTCAGACACCTCATCTCATTTACTCTTCTCTTGGGTCTCTCATGTACAATACCTTTTCAACCTCCTCCCCTAATCAAGCTCAACACACTTGTCTAATTTGTTTTAATTCCTTTCCCCCTTGTCTTGGCTTCCTATTTTCTCTCCCTGAATTTAGCTCCATTCTTACTGCACTCTGGGAGATAATGGGGTTAAAATGGAACCCACTCGTTTATTTTTGCCATCTCAATTTTCTAGGGCTGGATGTCCATGTGGACACATTGCAAATTACCTCTCCCTTAAAAACGTTCAACAAAATGCAGTCAAGGACCACTGTCTCTGTCTCCCATAATCATTCTAAGCCTTCCCCCTTTCACACTGAACCCCCCCCCCCCCATCATGACTGGATCCCAACACCTGAAAAGATGATAAACTTTGTTCAGATTCCTGCGGGCACTGGATCTTTGATCTTCCTCTGCCTTCATATTCCTTCTGTTCTCACGTATTACCTTTTGCTCAGCTCATTCTCTGCTCACAGCATTGTGTGGTCCACCCCACGATCAAGGCCAACATGTAAAATGCAGATAAAGCCATTCTACCTCACCAGGATGATGTGGGGATAAAATGAGATCACAAGGATGGAATGCTTTGAGAAACTTAAAAGTAAAATACAAATATGAGGTTTTATGATGCTATGAAAATTTTTTATAGATTAAAATTTCAGCAGGATTCAGAATATTTTCTGTTGAAAAAAACATTTACTTTTCTTTTTAAGACCAAAACCAAAAATTTCAGACTTCGTGTGCATGTGTGCATGTATATATATGTGTGTGTGTGTGTGTGTGTGTGTGTGTGTGTGTGTTTCTGTCTGTGTGTCTGTGTGGACTCTTACAATTTAGCCAATGTAGGTAACATCTGCCATGTTCTAAAGTCTTTCATGGCTTGTCCTAGAAAACTATACTTAAGTTTGGCTTTACCTATTTCTCCTTATCCTTTCTGGACTAACAAGTTACCTGGGGAGTATTCTCAAGGTAGTAGTAAAATTATTAAGAAGAGAGAGTGAAAACATTCAAGGCCGAGCCTTGGAAATGACAAAGGATCACTTCCTGTGTCTTTTCATTGGCTAAAAGAATCCAAATGGTTGAAGCCAAAGTCTAGGAACAAGAACATATTTTTTTCCCCTGCTCTACTTCTTCTCAAGAGATGCTTCTATTTCATCTCTTCATGGAGACATATATTGTAAGGAGCTTGTTTGTGGAATGAGATATCAAAAAATTAGGTCTGCCCTAACATTTGAGATTTAAGCTGAAACAAGAAATGAGGTGAATGTTACACCTAAACACATCAGGAAATAATTAGGCAAAAGCTCATATATCTATAGCCACATCCATAAATATATTTATATATAAACATGTATGTATGTGCATGTATATATAAATATACAAAACATACATATTTATATATATGTATGTGTTGAGTCTCCAAAGCAAGTCTCCAAACTGTCTAGCCTTGCCATTGTACTTCTTACATCAACAGCTGACTTTTAGGGAAGCATTCTTAGTTTTACAAATGCTTTATCAAATAAAATCAGACTGCAAGTTCACAATTTTCCTGATGGATTTATTTTAAAAGTTCAATCTGGGCAGCCCGGGTGGCCCAGCGGTGTGGCGCCACCTTCAGCCTGGGGCCTGATGGTGGAGACCCAGGATCAAGTCCCAGGTTGGGCTCCCTGTGTGGAGCCTGCTTCTCCCTCTGCCTGTGTCTCTGCCTCTCTCTCTCTCTCTGTGTGTCTCTCATGAATAAATAAATAAAATCTTTAAAAAAAAATAAAAAATAAAAAAATAAAAGTTCAATCTGCCTTAAATCAGGACAATTTTGAATGCAAAATGATGAATAATCATTTTTATTTTCATATGCTTCTTTTGTGTGGATGGGATCCAAGAACTCATCAAAAGCTAGCAGGGCCTACTGGATTTTATCTCATAGTTATTGTGATGTGGCTACACTGGGCAATCTCTTCTCATCAAAACAAAATTGCCACAGAAATAGCTAAGTGGATGAAATACAATGCTGAGGAATAATGAAGTAAAATGGACACCAAAGTTGTCTTTCCAGTATAAATCACAAAGTTAAGTTATAATGATGTGAAGACAGAATGTAAGAATGTGTGTAATCCAGAAAAAGCTCAACTGATGCTTAATTTTTGCATCACATTTGCTAATGATGTAAAAAAAGGGCTCCACAAGATAGAAACATTAAACATTTTATGTAGAAAGATGAAAAATAAAAAAAATTGACATTTGCATGAAAGTAACTTCTTTTCCTTTGTAATGTGAAATAATTTCTCAGGAACTAAAGACTACTGCTTGCTTCTTTGTTCATAGTTTGCTTTGTTCCTTATTAGAAAGGTCTAAGTGTAGCTAAGTTAAAACAAAAGAATAAGTCCCAGTGTTCCTACATTAAAAAGAAAGCATAGAATCTATCACAGCTCTATAGAACAATGGGCTTGCTATTCTGTGAGGAAAACTGTCCAACCTTGACAAGAAAATTAACCTGGGCAGATCCTTGGGGGTATTTAATGAAATATTATATACAAGTTTTTCTCAAACTTTGTAGTCCTACAAATTTATGAGGCTGAAGGAAGGACACATTTAATGCAACAAAACTCAACAACCAATAGTCCAAAAAGCTCATTGGCTGATGATTCTAAGATATCTGATCATTTTCAATTTGAACTGCCGGTTCTGGGATTGGAGTGAGAAACCAAGCAGTTAGTGATGAGCTAGGTGTGTATCAAAAAAAGTTACACAGGACTCAAATGCAAGAAGTCTAAATAGAGTCCTGGGACTAACAGCCAGGTTGTAAGGGTCTTCCTTTTTGCACATCATCAGAGATAGACCAGAGATTCTGTAACCAAGAGGAATCTAAGGTGTCTATAGTCAGAAACAGCTCAGAAACCAACACGTAAGTTAATAACATGGTTTTATCAGTGCTTTGAGCAAGCCAAGTTTCCAGAAATTCAAAGAAATTGGCTGTGGTAATCTGAGAAGGAATGGGTACAGAATGGCAAGGTAGAGAGAGCAGATTAGTGGAATGATGGACCAAAAGACAGGCAGGAACTAAGCACAACACAAAGCCTACTTATCAGAGACCTCGAGGAGTTTTTGTAATGGCAAGTGGTAGCTCAACTTGAGCCCACAGGACTGTGGGCTGTGGGCTAATGAAAAAATTGAGGGACCAGCACACTTGACACAAAGGAAAAGAAATCCCATTCAACAAGATTTCTGTGTCTTACTCCCATAGACTTTGTCTCTCTGTTGAAAGACTAGATTACTCAAGCAAGTTCCACAGAGGAAATCACCATGAATATTAAAAAGGCTTCTATGGTTAAATGCTGTTGGGAAACACTGGCCATTTAATGTTGTTTAATGGTTCAAAATGGTTTCTTCAATGTTTTGGTTTTCCTTCACGATAGAACCCTGTCCATCAAAACTTAAGTCTTAGTGAAGAGAATCCTACAGAGCAAGTACATATGTGTATGGGTGCCTACAGACTATATTTTTGCAAAGAAAAACAGATATCCTTATTGAATGCAGGCCAAGTCCCCTTATTTCTGACTCAAGAATAGACATGCAGGGGGCCCCCCTTCCTTCTGGTTTTCATTTACCAAGGCAATCATCATAGACACAATCTCTCTACTACACAACTGGACCTTCTACAAAGAAATAGCTGTGGTCTACTAGCTAAGCTTCTACTCAATTAGAGCCATATTGCTTCCTTGAAAACTGTTGAGGTTTGCTATAATTTGGCATTGCTGTTCTTACTGATCAGCTCAAAGGGGCCATTGCCAGATCACATTAAGTGGTTAAGTCCACAAATCACTTTCCACAGCAACTATTGACCGTCAGTCCCTTTAAATGCATCATGTATTCCCTGAAAGCAATTTGTAACATGAATAAAAGAAGCATTGCAAGTTATAATAAAATCATAGAAACTATTTTAAAACTAAAATACATATTCAGTTAACTGAATGTTTTTCTGGGCAACAACATATCACTAACCCTTCCACAGTAGATTGATATGGTGAATTTTATCTCTTCAAAAAGTTCATGCCTTGATATGAGTAAAAGAGGAAAAAAAACTATGGATAAGGACTCCTAGACTCAGTTCTATATAAAACTGACCTCCAATTAGTTATAATGAGATTGCTTTTGCAGAAAATGGAGGTTTTCAGGTATGTCAATTATATGGGGTCTGTTGCTGCAAATACTTTCCAACTCTGCTTCTTAGTCAATGAGATTCACATCTGCCTCAATTCCATTTATTCTCTCACACATAGAGAAAGAAAAGAGCTCTGTAATCTTTATGATGATATAAAAAGCAAAGCATTACTATTATTAGGTGTCTATTTTGAGTTTGAGAAAGCTAAAAGCAATTGAGTTGAAGCACTGTTTTCTTCTGCAGCAAACAGACCCAAAACCCAAGTTTCTCAATTCCACAGGACACCTGGGAGTCCCGTGTGGGAGGTACAGACACTCAGTCTCTCCCACCTGGGTTGCTGCAGCTAGATCAGCTCAATGGCCTGGGGTCCTGGGCACATCTTAGACTCACCCCAGCAGAAACACTGACACAGTGTGAAGGGGAAGGAGAGAAAATGGCACTTGTTGCCCGTGCATTCTCTAGGCCTCCTGCAAGGAACTGGGTAGATTTATTTAATTCTCGCAACAGCAGTGCATGTTAACTACCACCACACAGATTATGCAATGAGGATATGCAAAGCTCTAGTGCTAGTTTTTACTGTATAAGACAGATCTTGTCTTGAATTACAGCTCAGTATCCTACTAGTTGTTTGCCTTTGGGCAAATTAACTGTTTTAAGCCTCAGTTTCCTCATCCTTCAAATAGGGAAGACAAAATTTTTCTTACAAGCAGACAAAATAACAATTAGTATTAAAAATTAGTGTTTCCATCAAAACATTAGTATTTAATTATATAACAATGATATGATTACTGTTTTAATATATAAATTGCATGTAATAACTTGAACATTAATTGGAATTAATAAATAGCAATGTTATTAATATCTTAATATAGCAATAGGAACTCAAAGACCAGAGACTCTGTGGGGGTTACCCAAGGTTATCTGGAGATGAGAGACACTAGAATTTTAAGTTTGCTGCACATGCTGGCCACCCCTCAGTTTGTATCAGACCATGGAACCAGCGATGAGAATGATTGGCTCAGCAACGATCATCAACCATCTATGTTTTTAATGAGACAAATTCTGGGAACAGCCACACAGGAATCTATTTATAATGATGTTAATTTCTTATATTAAAAAAGTAAATTGGCTATTAAAGATGAGTCAGCTCAAGTTGGTGAATCAAGTACTTGACTCCTCTAAATCTCTGTTCTGTATAAAAGAGCAGGAGCCCTATTTTAAAGGGTTACATTTTCTCTGCTATGCCCATTCCATATTCTTGTTTTCCCTTCCTGGTTACACATAAACTCAAAAGCACGCAGAGACACACTGCAATCTCTTTCATTAGAAACAACTAAGGCCAGCACAGGGTCTCCCCCCCTCCAAAGCATCTTGAGCTCATTTTCCATAGAATTCCACTGGATTAAATCAGAATATTTGTATCGGCTTCCCACACCCTTCTACACATAAAAAATTGCTGTACATACAGATTGCCATGTGTGCTAAACAGGGGAGGCAGTTTAAAAACCTTACGGAAGTTAATTAAGTACAGTCTAGAGCTGAATTGAGAAAAGAGTCAAAGTGCTTGGAACATCCAGCTAACATGCTCCTAGTCTCCGCAGTTCACAATTCATATGAATGTGATTTTTGGACATTATTCTCCTTTGAGGTTCTATTTTCAGCCATCAATTATAGACAATGATAATAATGAGTCCTGGAAATAGTTGCACTACATTGTGGAGGTAATTTTAAACAAATTCCCCTCACTTCTGTATATTTTGGATTACTGTCTAATGTCATTTCAGTGGTTCACTTTTAATGATTCCTAAGGGGCAGTGAGAAAGGAAGAAATTTTTATTAAATGCAAATTTTTCATCTATTTTATGTATTTTATTTATCTTATTTGGTTAGAATAAATTAGAGAAAGGGGAAGGCCAAGAAAACTCAACATCTTCCTACCCTCAGAACTGATGACCTACTAGTTGTTTCAACTCATGCGTCTACAAGAACCTGACAAAGTAAGGAATTTTTCATGTTATGGGAAGGTTATAAAATGCTGGTTTACATAAGAATCATCTAGGTAGCTTACTGAAAATGCATAACCCAGGCTCTACTCCGAGATTTGATTTAGTAGGTGTCATTTGTCCCTTTGCCCTCAGCTCTATTTCCCATCTTGCTCTGTATCTCAGGGATCCACAGACTCCTGGTTACCCTGGCCCTGGAGTTTCCTGTCACATTTTCTCAATGGGAGTCACTGACAGAGGTTGGAAATTTAAGAGGGGAGAAAGCTTGGGGTGCTTGTTCCCTCTTTTCCTTTTTCAGGGGCATCTCTAGCAGTGGCAGTGCTTTTTCTGTCATCCCAGCTTGAACAGGACAGCTCATCCCTTCAAGATCTCAGTTCCTATCTGATGAGCCTGGCCTCTAGAATGGGAACAAACACTGCCACCTGTGTTCCTTCCATCCCAGGGCTGGTAATGGATTCCTGCTGTTGCTAATATTTGGTCTCTCTCACTCTATTTGGCTGTCTCCTTTAGCCTTGAAGGCAGGATCTGGGCAGCACATCACAGCATCAACTAAGAGGGCCAGACTCTCGATTCCTCATAGGAAGCCTCCCTCTCTCATCTCTAGCTTGGCATTCCTTCAGAAGCTACACACACACACACACACACACACACACAGTTTTCTAGGTAAAAACTCATGGAGGATTGCTAAGAAAACTAAATCCTACCTTTGTGTATCATTTGGTCAGTGACCTCAGAATTCTCAGTATCGGAAGTTTTTTCCATTTTGAACCACTGGGTTAAAATCAAACCATGTAGCTTCAACAAAGCACACATGTGGGCAGAACTAATGTGAATTCTCAGCTCCAACCTCAGTTTAAGGCTTAGATATTAAGTCCAATAAACCCTAGAGACCCCAGGGTGACATTTAGATAACATTTTATGTGAAGACCTGCTAAACAACACAAACATATCGGCACACAAAATCAGGAATTGAGGATAGGTCACCTGGAGACGGATTTTATTTTTCGTTAGCCAGATTGCTTCCAGGATAAAGGCCAGAGCCTGGGGACTGGCTTAGCCATCCAGCACCTGGTGCTACAGAGGCCAGGGTCTAAGCAGTGACTGGGTCACATCTGCTAGGGCTGCTCATGGGGTCCTGAGACCAGGAGGGGGAAGACAGAATCCTGGGCATAGTCCAAACAAAGTCAAGGGAGAAGAGACTGATCAAGTTGTGAAAGCAGAAGCCACAGGAGGCTTCAAAGCTGAGGTTGGGGGGGGGGGGTGTTGGGAGGGTCTGAGATAGACAGGGGGATGGAGCAGGGGATGGGTGGAGTATAAGGCACAGTGAGTGGAGGGAGAACTGGTGCAGGTCACCCCTGGATCAGGGCAGGTCAAGCCAGGGGAGGGCTGTGTGAGCTTTAGGATCCTCCTCCAGGCCCTGCCCTAACTCTTCCTGCATTCAGCTTCCTCCAGGTAGTTCTTGCAAAAAAACATATCTCTTTGCCTAAGGCAAAGAAAATGTCCTTAGTTGTAGCTGGCAGAAGAGCAAATCCCAGAAACAGTCTAAGAGACTCAGAGCCAACCCCTCCCCGGATACAACTTTGATCAAGTTACATAAGAGAGCTCAGCCTCATAGTCTGTTTTTGCAAACGGGGTCTATGTGACCTGTGGTTATCAGGGTCCATGAGAGAACCCACAGGGGAGCTATGGGATCATTCTCATTGAAATCCAGGGAGGTGGTATTATATTTTTGAATGGTATTCATGGTTGTTGACCTCAGCTTATAATAGCATTTACTGTCTTCATATTTCAAAAATTCCCATCATGAATTCATGTTGGTCCTAAATAATAGGAATACTTCGAGCCTTTAAATCCAAACACCTGAAGACCATAGAACCCAACAAAGGTGCTTCCTTGAATGGAAAAATGTTATCTTACTACGTATGAAATATTCTAAGAAAGAAAACAACTTCCAAAGTATGTACATATGCCTAAATATTTATAACACAGCGATGATAATCACTTTAATTTATGTAGTACTTTGCGGTTTGTAAATGGTTTGATATACATGATCTCATTTGATGGCTGCTATTTTATGTCCTTTTCATGATATAACTTTTAAGTTAAGAAAACAGAGGCTCAGAGAATTCCATATCCAATAGCAAACAACTCAGGCCCTGGTTTTCTCTGATCCCAGAATTACTGCTTTCTCCCCACCGCCCCCCGCCATAAGTCCACACATAACAGAGGGATCCTCCCAGGTCCCTGTGCAAAAGCTCCTCTTTTAGAGTCTTCATTCACATTTTGGGGTACTTCCTTTCCTTATTCTATGTCACTGAGTGCTTACCCACTCTCTTGCCAAATGGCTGGGTTCATAGGGTTTAATGCCTTACGGGTCCTCAGGGACATATGTTATATGAATAGATATTATTGGGACAAAGACAAAATCCTGGCCATGGGGTTTTATACCTTAACACCAGGCCTGCTATTGATGAGACTTCATGGAAGAATGGAATTGCCCTGGCACAAACTGACCTGCAGAACTCTCAGAGGCTTTCACCTACTTAGCCCATGTCAACAGTCCTAACTGAAGACTCTCTGTTGTGCATGTCTCTTCTCATTCTCAATGGATTCCCACTGATTTAAGAAGGTTTCATTTGGAAAATGGAGGCATCAGCAAGAAACACTTTCTCCTGTGGCATGATCTCTATCTATAGAGTCCACCATGGCAATAAGTGCTGTAGGCCTTAAATAGCTGTCCATCATCCTCACTCCCATGAGAATGCAAGGCCCTTAATTGCCTCGCACCTTTCATCAGTCCTTTAAAATCCACCCTACCTTCTAGTCATAAACACGTGCCTGCAGATTCTGGAACATGCTGTGTTTTTGCCTTGATTGCTGTGCCTATGCTAGTCCCTGAGTCTGGAAAGTCTTTTTCTTGTTCCTTCTTTCAAAATCTCTTCCTTTTATAGTCCTTCAAGATTCAACTTCCACTTTAACCATGCCTCTTGAGGGTGTATTAGATACCTCTGCTCTGTATGTTCACATTGTCCTTGTATAGCTGGGTGTGTCACCCTATCACTTTGTCACCTTTCATTCACTTATCCATGCCCATTGTGCACCACTCTCAAACAAAGGAACTTGGATGTGTGACCATGGGGATCTCCTTCTCTGAATGTCTGCCACTCTGCAAATGGTTTTTGAGAGAGGAAGAAGAAAGAAAGAAAGAAAGAAAGAAAGAAAGAAAGAAAGAAAGAAAGAAAGAAAGAAAAGAAGAAGAAGAAGAAGAAGAAGAAGAAGAAGAAGGAAAGAAAGAAGAAAGAAAGAAAGAGAAAGAAAGAAGAAAGAAAGAAAGAAAGAAAAAAAGAAAGAAAGAAAGAAAGAAAGAAAGAAAAAAAGAAAGAAAAAAAGAAAGAAAAAGTGAATGAACAGCTTTGTTGCAAGTGGAATCAAATTTAAAGAGGATCAAAGATGAGTTCTCAACAATCTGACACATTGAATAAATCAATGCACTGCCCCCCAACAAAAGCAACCAACTGGAGTCTACTTGAGAATCTTCAAATAGCATCTTTAGCACAGCCTTTTGGTCACAGGGGTGGGGCCAAGAGATGACAATTAGCATTTAATGTAATTTATGATTGAATGATCTTCATGGATGATGTTGGGTTTGTTTCATTCTGTTCTGAAGTCCACGTTTCTCTACAAGGATTCTATGTAGTTTGTGGCTAAGGACCAGTTAAAATATGAATAGTAAGACAATACAAATACACAGTGTTTTACAGAATAATTGCTGCAATGGGTTTCTTGAGGAAGGAGAAAAGGGGAATATTGCACAGTTAAAGGACACAGTAAAATTTGAGTAGAGGATGGCAGGGAACTGTTAAGCCACAGCTTTGAGAAAAATAGGCTGAATCCTAGGGATACCTTCTGCGAAAAAGTACTATCCTTTCTTTTAAATATATTTCCACTCTGACCCCATGTTCAACTTCAAGGTTGTTCTTTTATTTATAACAGTCAGATGAATATGAGCACAATTTATGCCACTCAAATATTGTCTTGGGCACTAGGCAATTTTTTTATTGAATAATCATTAAACATAACTCAATTGCTTTCAAATAATAGGCTTCTTAAAACAGCTTCTTAAAACAATATTCTTCTCTAAAAAATTACAGTATTTATAGACAGTTGAAAGATCACAGCTCATAGGAACATTTCTGCACTTAAAGTAGGTCCTGAGATAAAAGCATTCATTCATTTAACATCTAAGTGCTTATTATGGGCTAGCCACTTTTTCAATGCACACATATACAAAGTATGGCTGAACCCAGCTAATATATGACCACTAGTACTCAATATCTTAAAGTATAAGAAAGAAAATCACGAAACACATTTTAGATAGTCCTTTCAAATGTGCCCTATATACCAACAGGAATATTGTAATATAGGGCAGTAAAAACCACTGTGAAAACTTTTTTAGCTTTGTTATGTGGAATTACAAACTTATCCCAAAACCTGACCTTAATTCTGACATTTGTTCATGGCTTTAAGTTGGCAGAAATCTAATTTTCTTCTCCTCAAGAACTAATGTCAGCATTTGCTACCTTGTGCCTACAAACTGAAGTAGAACTGAGTTTGGTGATTTTGAGGGCAGAGAGTAGTGTTTCTGGCACATAGGAGAGGTAAGCTCAAATCTGGCCATCTAAATTTCTTACATTTCAACATAGGTTGTAAACACATATAACCAAGAACAAACCAAAGCAATGCAAAATTGACCCCCACTTGTCCTAACCTACTTGTTGCCCATATGTTTTTCTGTGCTTTTCCAGACTCCCCCTGGTAATGCACACAGGCCACAAGGCTACTGATATAGCCTGCCATTGATATAATAAATAAGAGGGCAGGCACAGATGGACCACCCAGCTGAAATGCCTCTGAGAAGCCCCCAGAAGCCATACATTCAGGGCTCAGCAACACTTGATCATTCAGGCAGACGGGCTTGCTCTACCCCCCCACTGTAGAGAGACATATTTCAGAGCCATGCATATCATGTGGTTTCATGCAAAATGCTAGTTAGTATAGCCCTGGCCACCAATTATAATGAAAGGTAGCCAACACATCCACAGTTATACCGTCGAGATTTTATTATGTGCTAGTCATGTTCCTGGATGATTGATTCCATCAGTTGATTCTGGATGCCTCTCCCAAACCTCTCTTCCACCCCAACCCCACTCCTACAAGCAGAAGAGGGAAAGGCAATAAACAATGGAGAATATCACTTATTTTTTTTTAAAGATTTTATTTATTTATCCATGACAGACACAGAGAGATGCAGAGAGAGAGGCAGAGATACAGGGAGAGGGAGAAGCAGGCTCCATGCAGGGAGCCCGATGTGAGACTTGATCCCAGGTCTCCAGGATCACACCCTGGGCTGAAGGCTGCGCTAAACCGCTGAGCCACCCTGGCTGCCCTTACTTATTTTTATTTTAAAGGTATATATATATATATAAACATGGCATTTTTTTTTCTTTCATTGCAACTGACAATGCTGCCAGACAGGCCCCAAAGACCATTAAGACACCTTAAGACCACTTATTAAGGTAGTTTTTGAAGAAACTTCTTGTAATTGTTGTCTTATTTCCCATAAAGCCAAGGGTTGTGTAGAGCTTTTTGTTTCCTTATTAGGTGTGTCATAGGAAAAGGTTCAATGATCCTGTTACCTAAACTAATATCCTCAATACAATTATATTTATTGAGAAGACCAAAAAATCTCTTTTTAGAAATAGAGTATCAATCACAGTTATCTTTGAAAAGTTAATCTGAAATATTGTCACTGTTTTTCTTCTTATCTTTGAGAAGTTTTGTCATAATGTCAATGATTAAAGCAGTAAGGATTACACCCACCAGGAGGATGGTAGTTCTTGAAAACTGTTTCTGAAGGAAAAAAAAAAAAAAAAAAACACAACAAAGCAACTTTCAAGGAATAGCCATCTAAAGGAAAAGTTCTACTGTTTTTACGGCAATTATCTCATCATTTATCATCATTCAGAACTTCATATTCTCATTAATGATGACAAACACAACTCACTTCACCTATTATTCTTTTAACTGCTCATTAGTACTGGAATATGTTAATGCTGTAGAGCTAAAGTTCGTATGTCAGCCACATTTTTCATTGTTACAAATGCTGGGAATTTTAGAAACACCATAACAAACACAGATAGTAGAATTAAAAACCATATCATTTCCAAGGTAAACTTCACTCCCACATTATTGTTACTTTTATTCTTTCCAATGTCCCCTGTACAGTCTATTTTTTCTTCTTCATGTTTTGCAGAATAGAATATAATTTATAGGTATTGTACTGAACAGAACTAGAAAAAAGTGGTTTAATGAAAGAATTTGTGTTCAGGCATGCCTTTGCTTGTGCTTTTTGTAGAAAATAAATCCATTGACTTTGGAATAAAATAATTTCACAGCAATAATGCTTCAAGGCAGATAAGATATCTTTCCTGTTCAAAAGCATAGAAAAGGTTTTGAGTAAGATAATGTTTACTCATAAACTGCTTAATTTGAAGAGAAAATATGTATCTTTATAGAAATGTTTATATTATGGAACCCCTAAAATGTCCAAGTTCTTGAGAGTATGGCATATATCCGTACAACTTAGTACATGCTAAGTCTTCAATAAATGTTTTGTTTTTTCACACTTCCCTACCCACCCACCACCTCCACTAGTTTATTCCTCTATAAGGGGGACAACAACAATGACATGAAATAGTGCAGTGTGAAATGAGTTACCTGAATACAATGGTTGCAGATGAATTTTCCTGCAAATGTATTGATATGTATGATTAAGAAATAAATATCTGAGTATTTCTTTGAACTGAAAATTATACAATGTGTCTGTGTATAAAACGTCTCATTAATACCCACGCTTAATGTTACTATATTTCCTCATAAGCACATATGTTTAAAGACAGACTGTGCTGCCTTATGCTGAGTCAATTATTTGTGTTGCAATTATTTGAGCAGAAGTGACTAACTGGTATTGTGGCCCTGATGGAAGAAAATTTCTGTAAAGGGTGTGAGGTTGGATTTTGGCACAGGTTTTGAATTCCACAGATAAATAAAATGCATTAAAAACACTGGGTGTTATACAAAATCCCAACGTTTTATTATCCTACTTAAAGACATATATCCATATGTATCACTGCTCTCTACTCTGACCGTCATGTCAAAAAGTATCCATTGATAGGTAAACTGAAGAATAAAGAGAATTTCTCTCTCTCTCTCTCTCTCTCTCTCACACGCACACACACACACATACACGGGCATATTATTTGGCCACGACAAAGAAGGAAATCCCGCCATTTGTGACAACATGGATGGACCTCGAGGGCATTATGCTAAGTGAAATAACTCAGACTGAGAAGGACAAATATATAATCTCACTTCCATGTAGAACCTAAATACATTAAATTCACAGAAACAGAGCAGAATGGTGGTTGTCAGTGGCTGATGAGTTGGTGAAATGGAGAGATAGGGTCAAAGGGTACACATTTTCTTTTCCTTTTTTTTTTTTAAGATTTTATTTATTTATTCATGAGGGGCAGAGAGAGAGGCAGAGACCTAGGCAGAGGGAGAAGCAGGCTCCCTATGGGGAGCCTGATGTGGGACTTGATCCTGGGACCCCAGGATCATGACCTGAGCCAAAGACAGACACTGAACCACTGAGCCACCCAGATGCCCCAAGGGTACAAATTTTCAGTTCTAAGATGAATAAATTCCATAGATCTAAGGCACAGCATGGTGACTGCAGTTGACAATATTGTGTCATAGACTTGAACACTGCCATGAGAACGGAGCTTCCATGTTCCCACTCTAACAACACAACAGTAATTATGCAAGGTAAAGAATGTGTTAACTAACCGCACTGTGGTAAATATTTTGCAATATATATGTGTATCAAATCATCACAGTTAAACAATGTTCTATGTTAATTATATTTCAAAGAATAGGTTAAAAAAGAGGACATTTTAACATGTACAAAATAGAAAGTGTAGAGTCTTAGAACAGACGAGCCATCTTAGAAAATGGGAGCTGACAACCTCACCCAGGTGGATATATACCATCATTACAAACATCTATGGCTAAGAACAAGCCACCCCAAAACTTAGTGCCTTAAAACAACTGTGTGGATTGACTGGGCTCAGCTGGGCAGGGGGTGGTGGTGATAGATATAGGTAAGTCAGCTGGCAGGTGGCTGGGAGCTCAGCTGTCGCTATTGACCATGGCCTACATCTGCCTTTCCATGTGATTTGAGCTTTTCATAATTTAGTGACAATGTTCTGGGAAGGAGTGTCCTAAGAGCAAGTGTTCCAAAAAGGAGGCAGAGGCTTCTAGTCCTTCTAAAGACTAGGCTTAAACTGGCACAGACATCACAGAGTCCTCCTACAATTAAGAGAAAGAGTGGGGGTGATTTAGATGAATTTGTGGACATCTTTAATCTCCCCAAACTATCATTCTTATGTTTTTCTCACTATGTTGTGGCTTGGTAAGAATGTTGTCCAAGACTGGTACCTGTCTGTGGGTCACTGTAAGGAAATAACAGGTGAACTAATTCACTTCAAAAGTCACTTCTAACTTATAAATTTATTCTTCTCTTAAAATAAGTAGAAATGCAAAGTTACCTACTTCTACATACCTATTTGGCTTCAACTATTCAGAAAGAACATTCTTTTAAGAGCACATTCCTTCACTTACTCAACAGACATTTACTGTCTATTCCAGGCACAGTTGGGTGGTAGATATAGTGACTCAAGTCCACACAGAAGCCCTGACTGAGAAGACCTTGTGTAAGGAGCTAATTCTTTTCTTTGCAGGTAAGTTGCCATGGGCAGTTTCTCTTGACAAGTGTGGGAAAGCTAAAATTCTCATTAGCCCCATACTTTTCCATAGAATTATTTTCAGAATTATTTACTTCCTCATGCCATGCTACACTGGCACCAAGCTCTTTTAACAGAAGGAGACCTGACATCACTATGCCATGAATAGGCTGTAGGGAGCTTTCTCAGATTCGGCATGGAAAGGTGAAGGAAGAATACTTTCTTTTTATGCCTCCTAAATGTATAATTTCTACTCAAACTTGGATTTCCTCTCCCATCCTAGGAAGTAACATATTGCCCCACAGATCTCTGTAACAGTCTATATATTTTTCCATAAAACTTATTCAGGCAAGTTAAAATAGCAATATCTTAAAATAGCATCATTCATCACTGATGTCTCACAAATGTATTACAGTTGAGAAAACACACACTAATATATATCTATGGATTCAATGAAATTACCAAAATTAAATCAATCCTTCTCTGTCCCCTGCTTGATAATTGTATATTGTGCAATTGATCAGGAAGCTCTGCAGTCAATTCAAGACCATCACTGACAACCGAGCTCATCAGTGAGACCACCACAGCCACCAATTGTTCAGCAATTAATTGGATCTCTCTGGTCGATCCAATTATGCCATTAAGAAATAACCAGACCAGCCATTTTACAATCTGGTTACTCCAGTTGTCTTGCTGACTGAATTGGATTGGGCTGCCCAGTGACCCCGTCAATGGCTTCACATTTGGCCTGCAAATGATCAAGACAGTCAGTCATCCATGACCAGTGTAATTTCACTAATAAAGTGGAGCTGTCTCCTCATATGCTGCAGGAGCACTAACAGGATTGTTTTCACCATAAGCCATGGCCCCATCTGACACAAGGGACATTTTCTGACAATTACACAACCATATGCACATTTGATCAGCCACCCATAGCATGGAGTAACTCTACCACCTCAGTATGGAAGCTGCAGTGTTATGGAAGATGCAAATCTGATTAAGTAAATTGCAGTTGCAAATCAGACATGTTGATAAATAGTTGGGAAACTTTTATGAACATCGTGATCACTGCTTTTTAATGTAAATTTCTTCCCCCCTCCCCAGGTGCTTTCAAAAGAAATAAATGACCATTTTCTTCCTTGGCTGACATATTTGATCAAAGAATGAAATGAAAACATTGTAGAAGTAGTGCTTTTAAAAGCAATCTAGTAATTCTCGGACTAT
The DNA here is from genome assembly GCF_011100685.1 of Canis lupus familiaris. Classification (NCBI taxonomy): domain Eukaryota; kingdom Metazoa; phylum Chordata; class Mammalia; order Carnivora; family Canidae; genus Canis; species Canis lupus. Next base: position 7,347,861 of record NC_049245.1, read on the forward strand.
AAAACCTAAATTACAACCCCAGATTTTCCTGGCAGATGTGTCTGTTGAATGAAGCTCTTCTTTATTCAGCAGATATGGGTCTTACTTTGCAAATATGATTGCTTCACATAGGCATCTACATGCACACATGCACACACACACACCATGAAGAGCTCACCTGCTGTTATCCTACTTTCTCCTCTCCCACTTTAGTCAGCTCTATTTGCAGAGTGCAGATTTTAAAGCAGCCATTAGAGATATTTTATAGTTCACTTTTGCTTTGTCATTAGCAATACTCTTTCAAATATTTATCCATGTTGTTTCTAAATAAAGCACCCAAGCAAACATTTACGAGGCATTTGCGAATATATTTAGAAGAAAAGCTATTTTCTGTGGGCCATAAGACATTCTTACTGCGATAGATTTTAACTCAGCAGTTTATTTGAAGGTGTGATAGTGGAAACAAACATGCTGGCTGGTTCATGACCTGTAGGAATATCAGTGGAGTCCTACTTAATGAGCGTAACAGCACACAGAGAAATTAGTATAATTCAGCATGTAAGTTGTCACCAGAGCAGACATTCTTCCTCTCCCTCCTTCATCTGCTCTGGCTCCGTGTTTTTTCCTACTTTACAGTCTTTCCTAATCTCTGCAATCTCCTTCTTTCTTCCCCTCACAAAAGGCCAGACAGAGTGATCCAAGGAATACTGATGGTCAGTTTCAAATATGTATATGGAAAACATGCCTGCTCTATCTAACTGTATAAATACAAGATGAAGATCGATTTAGCAAAACTACATGTATTTCAATAATATTATCAGTTCAATAATGTTATTTAATTTATTGTCTTATAGGCAAATGTGAGAAGTTATATTTTCTACTTTTTAGATCAACTAAAAGAAAACAATAAATTGTATAGTAACTTTCAGTTTCATTCCTGTACATTATACATTTTTAAAATATGTGCAATTTAAGTTACAGCTTTAATCATGGTATGTTTAACCATAAGTTTACCATAAATTATTCACGAAAGAAATACAGGATAATCCAATTGTTTAAACCGAAGTTTAGACTGTATCACACATCATTTGGCTTAGAGAACCTTATTATAGTTTGTATTAATACAGTATTAGCCAAACACACTCACCTAATGTTAAATTTATTGTAAAGTATGTGCATGCCTTAAAGACACAGGGACAGACCTTGAGATTGAAGCTGGGTTATTTTTCCTGGCGAGATCTTGATTTAATTTGTATCATCTTGACCAATTGACTTGACCTATCTATCCTCACTTTTCGGATCCTTAAAGTGCATTCTGGTGGTTTTGATAATTAATGAGCCTACTCATTTTTTCAATGCTTCTTGGCTAAAAATGAAAAAGCAGTCATGCAATACTTATTTGGCAGAATATCAACGTGCTTCCTGTGTTACCCTGTGCCTTAAACCAAGTGCTATGTGTTGTGCAGTTCCACTCCTGACTCACATTGAAAGATGTAGTGCTATAAAATAATGAAAATTTTACACTATTAAAATTGTAAAAATGTGTACAATTTTTTAAAATGAGAAAACCACAAATCAGCATTTTCAAATAGGTGATCTGGATTTCATTTAATATGAATGCATCATTGCGGTGTCAGGGTTAAAAATCCATTATTAGCCCCTAATACATTCTCTTATCTTTAAAACAAATTTTTACATCTTAATCATTCAATAAGTATTAAATAGAAATACTCATTACAACCAAGAAATTTGTAAGATGTCATGAAGGATGTGGTACTAATAGAATAAAGGAGGATAACTGACAGATATGTAGGAACTACTATATAAATAATAGAGTAAATGAATAAATATTTTAAAATAATTTACACAAATGATAAAAGATATACAATTTGATAATATGAAGATCGGTCAATAATACTTTAAGGGAATGCATACATGTGGTAACCATGAAAGGTGAAGAATTGGATTTCATTAAAATCAAGAACTTGTGTTCATTAAAAGACATCAATAAGAGAATAAAAAGGCAAGCTACAGAGAAGATATTTGCAACAAGACAAAGATTTATGACTAGAATATATAAGGAACTCCCTCAAATTAATAAGAAAAAGATAGATAATCCAACATTTAAAAAAAGAGAGAGACTAATACGCATATGAAGAGATACTCAGTGAGATGCAAATTAAAATCACAATGAGATACTCCTTCATCAAAATGACTAAACATAATAATCACTTTAAAAATCAGATATTACCAGTTGGGCATGATACTGAGCCAACTGAACTCGCAAACTCTGTGAAAGTGTTAATTGGTGCAGCCACTTTGGAAAAGGTTTTAGGCAATTTACACTAAAACTAAAAATATATATTCCCTAGGACCCAGCAGTTCCATTCCTGATATACACCCAACGGAAATAACAAATATTATATGCAAAAAGGACATGTACAATAATATTCTGAGACATATTATTTTTAACAGCTTAACTGGAAACAACTCAAATGTACATCAAAAGGAAAATGGGTAAAAAAGTCCCAAATTCATGCTGTATATATAAGATGGAATACTCTTCAACAATGAAAAGGTAGCAACTACTGATACATGCTGCAACGTGGAAAAATCTGGGGCTGGGTGGGGGGTGGGAAGAAAAACAAAAACAAAATCCCCCAAACCTAAAGAAAACAACATGCTCAGCACAACAAGCCAGACACAAAAAAACAAGTACTGTATAATTCCATTTATATCAGTAAGCAAAACAAATCCTGGGATAGAAATTGAAGAATGGGACAAAAGCATGGATATACGGGATGGGCAGGGGGGGGGAGGGGGCGTAATACTTATTATCTGCATGTGAATGGTAAGTACAGGATATATTTATTTCACAAAAATATGTTAAACTGTACACTAAAAATGCATGCAATTTATACAATGCCTGCCATAATTCATTTATAATTCATTTACAAATAGTAAATATATATATAATTCACTTACAAAAATTAAAAATAAATATATTAAATATAAATATATAGTAAATGAATTTGTATATATCAGGCATATATAAATTTATATATCAGGCAAGGCGTGGCATAATATAAATACTTCTAAGAAAGTGGGAGGCTTGGTGTTGGGCCCCAACTCCATAACAATCACTATTGTATCTCAAATTCCTCATCCAGCAAATTCATGAGTTGAACCAGTTATTTTCCAAGGAAGCCTCTCATTCTAAATGTCAGTGATTCTATAAGCAGACACCTTTGTTGTTTTGGCTTGTGTATGGTTGACATTACAATGTAATCTACATTTACTTCTATAATGTACTTCATATGGCCTAAAATTAGTCTTTTTTGAAGGAAGCTTCTTGTTCACATAGTTATATCCAATGTTCAGATCAGATAGCAGACTGACAACACTTGCTGTGAGGCAGCTTCTAATTTGGGAAACAGGCAATCATGAAGCCTTCTTTACCGACCTTGCTTCAGATGAAGCAAAGTGAAAGCCAGTATATGCTTTTAAGGTTATATTTTGCTAATTAATAGTAAGCACAAAATGTATTCTCTATAAATACCAGACCTTTCCATTTAATTTTACCACTTTCACTGAAGTTTTAATATAAATGTATATAATCAGTTTATATATAAATAAATATTTATATATTAACACACAGATTAAACAAATTATATATTGGAATAGATGTTAACATACATTTATGAATATATAACTGCCTTTGCTTTTTCATTGTTGGATTTTTAGATGAATTCTGAAGAACAAGTTAGCAATGGCAAGAGCATTTCTTAGTTCTCAGTGCAAGATGCTTGAGAGTTGGCTTATTTGATGGCTAGCTTCTCAGATAGGGGTTCCATTGTGTAATGTGAGCAGTTGGGTCCCACACTCAGGCAATTTGGGGCTCTGAAGTCTAAATGGGGATTGTTTTTTTCTGTGTTGGTAATAATATGCATATGAATTACCAAGTATACATTGATGATTCAGATGACTTCTTAAAGAGAAATAGAGACAATGTTAAGAAAGGATGCATGATAAAAAAAAAATCAAAGAAGTAATTCTGACTAGGAGGTTTTACAAGCAGACTTTGGAGGGGAGGTGGTTAAAAGATGGCAGTGAACACATTTAAGAAAATACATGTCAAAGCTGATTTTTTAAAGGCCTTATCTCTGGTGCTAATAGGCCAATGAGAACAGGTAAAATTTAATATAAATCATTCAACTGGATTTTAGTTGGAAGCACATCCCATCTTCTTAAAACATCCCAACTAATGTACTGGAAACTCTAAAGTGGGTGATGGGGTGGTTAGTGAAGGTACTTTAGCCTTTGCCGAGAAGCACAGGTCTACCTTCTCAAAGATATTGGAATATGGTGTGTATAACACAGTATTATACTTGAAGCCCAGAGAACTGGATTTTGAATGCTTGTTCCTCTAATTACTAGTTGTGTGACCTTTAATATCATGTGTCCAGCAAATATTTGCTGAACAGACAAATAGTGCCAGCTGCTGCAGATATACAACTGAAAAGAGCCACAGTTCCTGACTTCCCAGTGGGAGAAACAAACCATTTAATAGTTGCTTTTATCAGAGCATGGTCAGGGCTGCGGCAGAGTCTATTTGCACAGAGCATTTGCTATCAGAGCGTATTAGTGAGATACCAAAGCCAGTCTTAGGAAGCCAGGAAAAGCCACCAGAGAATGGGACAAAACGTACAATCTGAGTCATCAAGGAGGAGCAGGGTTTCACCAAGGAAAGGAGTTGGGGGTGGTGGGGTGGAGACCACCACGTGAAAATCCTCAAGGAAAAAGAAAGCATACACAGATCTTTGGGGAAAGACAAGTAGTTCAGTAGTTAATTAACATGCAAGGCATAAAATGATAAGATGTAATGCAGGAGAGATAGGCAGGTCCTTGTCACAGAACACTCAAGATCCTCCAGAACTTTATTCTGAGACCAGTGAGGAATACCTGGGAGAAAACAGCCCAATCAGAATTGCAATTCTTAGAACCTCATTAGCATGCTACTGGATGGAATGGAAGGGATGGTGATGGCAAGAATATGGTAGGAAGATTAATTAGAAGGGTGTAGCAGTGATCCAAGAAAGATACAGATAAGACAGTGGCCTAACCCAGGATATTGGGTTGGGTGAGGGAGAGAACACGGATTTAAGAAGCATTAGGGGGATCCCTGGGTGGCGCAGCGGTTTGGCACCTGCCTTTGGCCCAGGGCGCGATCCTGGAGACCCGGGATCGAATCCCGCTTCGGGCTCCCGGTGCATGGAGCCTGCTTCTCCCTCTGCCTATGTCTCTGCTTCTCTTCTCTCTGTGACTATCATAAAAAAAAAAAAAAAAAAAAAAAAAAAGAAGCATTAGGGAAGAAGAATGAACACAACTTGATTGGATACAAGTAATGGTGAAGACTGAGGGGTCAGAAAGAAGGCCTAGATTTTTAGCTTGGGAATCATATAATGCAGACTTATTAGACACCATTTAAATCTGAATAACACGAGTTCCAGGAGGAAGTACCACTTTTCACAAACTGCTACAGCAAAATCTGCTGTGAAGAAATTACTCTTTGGTGGGTATATTTAAGGAAGCTGCCCAACTATGAGGAAGATTCTAGTATTTTTTTCAATAAACCCAGCAAGAATGTTTTATGAGAGGGATAGTAGGACATCCCCCCACCAAAAAAAAAAGAAAAGAAAGAAAGAAAGAAAGAAAGAAAGAAAGAAAGAAAGAAAGAAAGAAAGAGAGAGAGAGAAAGGAAGGAAGGAAGGAAGGAAGGAAGGAAGGAAGGAAGGAAGGAAGGAAGGAAGGAAAGAAGGAAGGAAGGAAGGAAGGAAGGAAGGAAGGAAGGAAGGAAGGCAGGCCCAACAAAAAAACCCACTCCACAAATTATCTTTTTCATTCTTCCTGCTGAGTAATGAGTTCTATAAATTGGTTTGAATAAAATTTTTTATTAGAAGTCTGTCTTTGCTTTGATTAAAAGAGAACTGAATATTTGAAGTATTCCCTCTCCAGCTGACTCTGTGGCTTTATTGTGCAGTAGCAAATCAAACACCTACCAATGAAAGTTCTCTAAGAAGAAATGTTAATTGAGCTCATAGCATATGAGAAGAATGTTGGGAATTTATAAAGTCCTGGCCTCTGTTTTCAAGAGCTCCATAAGGAAAGGTAATGAGCATGGTTTTTCTGTGAGTGGACAAGCAGGTATTGAACATCCACTCACTGGCAGGAAACATGGCACCTCATTTCAGGTGTTAGACAAAGTCCTTTCTATCAGAATTTATCAATTTGTCACTCTCAGGGGTTTAAATGCTTCTATCTATTTTCACAAAATCCTGTTGGTCTTTTACAGCTTAAAGTCCTCTCTCTCCAGCAAGGTCATATGTCCAGTGTAGATAGAGATCCTGTCATACCCTTTCTTTGCTTCTAGACTTACTATCCTCATACCTAGCGCAAAGTAGAGCTAGTAGAAGTCCTCCTCCTGCCTGAATTTGATCTGATCAGTGGTTGATTGCGCTTTTAGAGTATCAGACATAAGCTTGCTTGTCAAATACCAGGGGAGCAGAAGGAAGAAGGTGTTAAATTGTCAAGCTCTTCTTGATAGGATATAGGATCTATGGTTACATAAGTCTATTTACAGCTATTAACTTTAGCTTAGTGGCTGCCATATGCATATTTCTTATGGCTTATAGATTATGAAAATCCAAAATTTCTTATTAAAATTAGAAATAAATTAGAGTTAGGACCTCATGCCATTTGTAGATAGGATTGCCAAAACAATTCAGTTGCCATAGACTGGTACATAAATTAACAGGAATGTCTGATTCCAGTACAATCCTATGGTTCAGTGGATCTGACCTAGCATATAAAAGCATTGCAGGCCACCTCTGGAGCACAGACCATTCATTACAAGAAACATTATCTGTTAAGTAGAACAAGAAGCTGAATTACCTACTAGATAATTTGCAATACATTAATTCATTGATCTTCCTACCATGAACTCTTTACATATTACTTCAATTAGGCCTATGAGCAAATTATTCTGGTCAAATAGGGTCTTTATTGTTCTTATAATGTTTTATATATATATATAAAACAGATTTCAATTAACTAGTTATTTACATAGTCTTCAGGTTTAAATGCTTTGAAATCTAATAATTGATATAGTAGAAAGGATAAACCCTGGCAACTTCTAGTATCCCATTCTACTTATGAGTGACAATAGGTTATCTAAGGGGAGAAAGAAAAATCACACATTTTTTTCCTAAAAGTCTAAAAGTCAGACTCATAAAACTTCAACATAAAACAGATAATTGAGGGGGTTATTTTTCCAGAAATTCTCTGCCTCAGTTATCTAGATATTCTGCATAACAAAATTTCAAGACTTTGAATGATCTGGACAACTATCATAATAGTAAATTCTATTATGATAATAAAGACATAAGTCAAGTAGAAGAGTTTCCAATTTTTTTTTTTTTTACTATTCTCTCTCGTTTCTTTCCCACACAAAGAACACTAAGATTGAGAAAAATTAGGCATCTTACAAAATCATATGAAAACCAGCTGTTGCATATAGGTTTGGGACTCCCATTTCATTTTAGACTATATATTTTTTAAAGAATTAATGTTTTGCCTTTAAAAAACTTTGTTGAAATATGCCACAAGTTTTAGCCTTGTGGCCAAATAACCAAGTGAAAATTCATTGAGTTCTTTATCCCTCTAAGCTCTAAGATGCTTTTAAAAGGTGTCTATAGAACAAACTATGTATATTTTACTCAATTCAGGAAAGCTATCACTTTGCCATACTCTGAGTGATAACATCTTCCCTCTCATATTCACATTTCTTTTTTTTAATAATAAATTTATTTTTTATTGGTGTTCAATTCATATTCACATTTCTTAAGAAATGAGTCACTGAATACTCAGCTTCCATGTCTATCACCTGAAACAAAATCCTTCTCACCTGAAAGTAAGTAAAGTGTCCAGAGTGACTGGTTTTATGAGTTGCACCTCTTTGATGAATTATTCCCAGATGCCGAGATGGATAAAGTGCCCTTCTTTCCTTTGAAATACCTGTGTATGCAGGTGGATTTCAACCAGATGGCATTAAGCACCACATTTTCTGCCCTCGTTCTGGACAGTTAAAAGTTGGATAAAGACCTTTCCACTGCCAAAGGCATAATCATCACATTTCATCTGATAGAACATTTACCAAGCATAGATTATGTGTAAGAACTGTGCTAAGGCACAAGCTTTTCATTCATGAAGTTGGTCTATATTCAGGAAATATTTATGAAACACCTACCTGGGATGGGCATTGAGCAAAGTACGGAGAATTCATGACACTGGTGAATGCAACATCATCAAAAACTGGCAATAGCTCTTAAACACAGAAGCTGCTATAATCCTCAAGATTGGAGTCCAGAGGCAAACTGCTATGAGCAGAAATAGCAGTTGTCTTAGTTTGGGTTCCATCAGGAGCAGAGCCTCAGACTAGGATACGAGTTCAAATGGTTGGTTATTTGAGAGGTGATCCCAGGAATTATAGAGAGAGCAGTGAAGTGATACAGGGAAGAGAAGGCAGTCGATTGAGAGTAAGTTGTCAAGCCAGCTACCATAACAGACTATTGGAGCTCACAGCTCCAGGGAAACTCTGAAATGTGGTATAAAATGGATGCTGACATCTGTGGCACCCAAAAGAAGAGAAGCTAAAGAGGTTGTGGGCAAGGTTCCTAGAGGAGATTTCCACTCTTACACTGGCAGAGATTTCTACTGTTCTAGAAATAAGCCTTCAGGCACAGAATTGCAGAGACTGGTACGTGGAAATTGGTTGGAGCACAGTGAATGTTAAGATCTGAGGGATGTGTATAAGGCACAGGCAACATTTTCTGCAGAGGTGTGACTTTACCCTCTTTTCTCTATTTTTCTATTTCTGCCCTCATCTAATTTGATTGGGATATCAGAGCACAGAGATTGACTTGACTCTTTCTTATTTATTTTTCCCTTGAGGACATTCTTTCATACCTACTTGGTAATATCACTTTAAAATATATTTCCACAAATAACTTGAATATGAAAAAACAAAAACTTGTAGGAAAAGCAATAGTATGTAAACCAAACTGATTTACATGATTGTGAACTTTGTGGGCTAATTTCTTCCCTAGGTGTATACATATCACATCGGCATTTCCGAAAGATATCTGAAACTCAGATGTTTTATTATTCAAGGTTGGATACTGTATTCAATTCTATTCAGTTGACATCTGACAATAAGCAAAACTTTCCTCAGTTCCTGCCTCCCGGGTAGAGTTTCTTGTTTGGAAATTAATGGACTCATAGACTCACTGTGATTCTACAGGGTTGTCTTATTTAGCCTTTTATATGAGCATTCATCATTTCAGATGAGTGAGATTAAGAAGTAGAAAATCTCGCAAGCAAGAGATTGTTAGATGAGGTAGTAGTTATAACCAAAATTTTAGAAATGTCTAATGGCTTTCAGTTATTGAGTTATAATTCAAATTGAGTTTCTGTAAATTTGCTTTAGTTTGTGCTTCTTTCTAGATACATGGTAATGATTAAGGGGATATGTTCATACAGAAATAAAGGCATTGAAAATTAATGAAATATATAGAGAAAATATAGCCTTCCATAATAAGTGAAAAAAAAAAGCAACCATATAAAATCTAAGGAGAAATTTTTGAGATATTTCTTGGGGGATCTGAACCTATTAGTTCACATTCCAGTGGAGAATATCAAGCACTATTATTATTAATATATCATTTCTCCATTTTATTCACATTTTTCTGTCAAAATAATCAGAATCAAATTCTAAGGTTCTTTGTTTGAGCCTGATGTAAGCAATGCAACTCTAAGAGATAATTTATGGAAAACATACAATCAAGGCATCACTCCTCCTTCTGATACTGAAGAGACAAAAGCAAAGCAAAATAATTATTTAAAATTTTTTATCCAGTAGTAGAATTATTTTTTTCTTCAGATTTATTTATTTATTTTAGAGAGAGAGAAAGCATGAGTGGGAGAGGCAGAGGGAGAGAGAGAATCCCAAGCAGAATCCATACTGACCATGAAGTCCAACGTGGGGCTGGATCTCATGACCCTGAGATCATCACTTGAGCTAAAACCAAGAGTTGGGTGCTTAACCAACTTCACCCCCAGACCCCAAGTGTTCCCCAGTACCAGAATTCTGATCACCAAGAGTTGGTTTCCATTTAGAGAGTCATTTGAACAGTAATCTTTGAGTAACCTGCTGAAATTGTAATTAACTAAGACTAATGTCTGGAAAATAGGCAGCTATTTCAGAATTAATGATTCCTACAAGGATGTGGCCTTTACAGGTGAGGTTGAGTTATAAAAAACAAATAAACAAAAAAATCTCCCAAACAACAACAACAAAGCAAAATGAAGAATGCCAGGCATCTATTTAGTTTCCCTCTTCTTTCCAACACAGGAGGAAAAAGAATACATGCTCTATCTCCATCTCTGAAAGGTCTCTCCTGAGTCTTCTTTATTGTCAAGGTGGTATTTTTTCACAGTTGAAAGGCTTTGGAGCATGTCAATTTATTGTGCATGTCCATCCTCCATATTAATTCAAAGTAACTATTACAGAGGATCAATGGAGCATGAGTTATTCTTGCACTTTGTGTGATGTCTCAGAATAATCTAGACAGCCCCAAATATCAGCTCAGATAATGGCCTATAGAATAATATGAGAAAAGACTCAATTGAACTCAAGAGGCATTTGCTGGGAGCCTACCTTGTACATGGCACTATGTTAGATAGAGTGAGAATTCAAGAGGTGGGAGACAGCCCTGGGCTTTGTTCAGTTTACAGCCTCACCAGGAGCTTACACACTAAGATGGGGTAAGTAGACTGACACACAACGAATGCCTCACTTTGCCGAATTGTGAGACATTTGGATTTATAATAAAGTCCAAATCAGTCTTCTCAGATAGTCATTTCTTACAAATTGGTGGGCTCTTGCACATCCAGTCCCTACTTACCTATCTTTACTTCATGATATTATCCCACTTCTTGCTGTAACTTGACAGAACTTTCGATAGTTCTCTGAGCATGGCATCATCTTTCTGGCTACTGGACCCTTGATCATCTGCCCAAGAAAGTAAAGCTCTTTGCTAATTTCCTGGCTAACTCCTGCCAACAACTTCCTATTCCAGTGAAGGGGCTATATATCCTATGTTCTTTTTCTTTAACATCCTAATCTGGATTAGGTGTCACCTATCCCCTCCCCAGCACCCAAATTCCCTCTGCCTTGACATAATCAGACTATCATATTCTATCCATCCACCCAGCCAGCATTTAATTATTGAGGGCCTTTTATGTGTCTGAGAAAAAAAAAATCAAATAAAAGAAATAAGGCTTGTGTTCTCAATTCTAGTGAGAAGAGATAGGCAATAGACAATTAAATAAATTTAAAGTGAAAGATAATTTAAATTTTAGACAGTTGTTAGCCCTAAAAAGCACATTCAGTAGGGACACTGTATACAGGGTTACTGTCAGGAGTGCAGGAGAGCTACTAAAGATACAATAACCAGGGAAGGCAATGCAGAGTTGTCCACAGGGCTGCCTTCCCTTTATTTTGCATTATTCTTAAACTTTAAGAAAGAGTTCCAGGCAGAGGGAGATAAAGGTGAGGACTCTGAAGCAGTAACAAACTGGAGAGTTAAGAGTTGAGGGGAAGAGAAGTGTGGAGTTAGTTGGAGAAGTGAGGTCATACAGGGTCTTGTGGGCTCTGGTGAGACTTTGTTTCCAAGTGCTTTCCAAGTGTTTTACAACTGGAAATCCACTCTAAGATTTTTTTTCTTTTTTTTTTTTTAGTAAAGGCAGTGGGAGAAGGAGAAAAAAATGATATTAAAAAAAATCACTGTTGCTTCATAGACAATGGTTGCTATATAGAGAAAAGGTGGGTTAATTTGGGTGAGATTAATGGCACTTAGGGGCTTAATGATCTATATCTCTCCACTATATTATATTTTTCTTGGAAGTAGAGGATGTATGTTTTACATGTCCTTATATCTCCATAGTTTAGTATAATGGCTTATATATTGTAAGAGATCCCAGCTTATGGAAAATGGCTATTTCCAGATGGGAGTTGACAATAATATCATCTCAACATGTCTTATCTCTTCCTGTCCTCTCTAGTGCCAAGTCATTCAGTATTCAATGAATCTGTGCCCATCAACTAATTCCTCCATCAAAGCCAATGCTTTAACTTAGGGATATTGAAATACGAGTCTCAAAATTGATAAAAAACACATTTCTCTTATACACTATAAAGATGCTTTTGTCAATTAGTATCATTTACTTTGGAGGTAGATCCTATATTTCTTAATATATGTCATTTAAATTAGACATTTGGAGAGTTGATCAAGTGATAATTGTGCTTTTCTCAAAATATAGTTTTATTAATGAACCAAATTTAATGGATAAGACTAATACAAATAATAATAAAAATATTTTTGTAAATAAAATACAAATTAAAATGAAATATACTATATTTTCTGTTTGTAAAAAAACAAATGTTTTAAAATATTTGATATGTATGCATGTAATTCAAAAATATTTGTAGAACTATTTAATTTATGAAATACCATTCCCAAGTAGTTGGCTTCATTAATTAGATGGATTTATTGGCATCATTTTCCATCAGATTCATAGGTATGATACTGTTGAGTGAGTCAAAGGAATAAACATATGAATTATTAGTAAAAACTCACTTTCTTTATTTTCAGAAGTAGCGATGGGAGTGAAATAAATTAGTTCATGCACTTAAGTTCCTTATTTCCAGGACTGTCCAAAAGAAATATGTTAGCATACATAATTTAAAAAGTAAATTTAACATATGTAATTTAAAAAGTAAAAAGAAACTTGTGAAATTAATTTTATATTTCAATTGAATATATCCAAATATAATTTGAACCTATGATTAATATAGAAAATTACCAAAGAGCTAATTTATATTCTTTTCTTGGTATTAAGTCTTTGAAATCCACTATGAATTTCATTACATTTCAGTCTGGACTCACCACATTTCCATTGTTCTAGAGACACGTGGGGCTAGTGACTACTGTATTGGACAATGCAGCCTGATATCTCCATTTTGTATAGTCTACATTGTATAGGTGTAGGGTGTGTGTGTGTATGTGTGTGTGTTTGTGTGTGTAAAAGTAGGAAGCAGATGATCCACAATGAATTCAGAAGATGATTCTTCTTTCTACATTCATAAGATAGTCCACATAATGATCTATAGCCCATTATTCTTCAGTCATCAACATCATGGCCTAATTAAGATCTTGCTCTTGGTCCTTAAGATTCTCACGCTAACTGCATCTAGCTTTCCCCACTGCTTTAATAATTCTATAATAATAATAATAATAATAATAATAATAATAAATTTGAATTAACTCAAAAGATCAATTTGTAGATACCACATATGTCTGATATGATATAATGCTTCATTTAATTTGATTTCTCTATCTATGATTCCTGGGACCCTAGTCCTTTACCTAGAGGGCAGTTACTGGTGGGAGTCAGTGTTACCAGCTGTTCTGGAAATATGTGCACAGGTCTGTATGGAAAATCACTGGTGTATTCTCTCCGTAAGCAAAGAACAAACAAATGTCATGGTGTTCTCCAATTAGAGCTCAGTCATTTACTTGAAGTCAAAAGGGAAATACATCTTAGGTTCATTTCTAGAGTGGAGAAGAATAGCTCAAATATGTCACCCTAGGAAACTACTCTGTTTTTGATGTTTTAGCAGATTTTTCCAAGTGCCTCCTTCCATTCTCTTCAAAATCCCTTTCTGCACTAGATAAATTAAGCTTATGGAGTGTTTCTTCACCTGCCTTATTCAAATAACGATAGATTAAACTTAGTTTTGAAATGGTACAAAAATTATGTCACTTGAAGACTACACCTTTTCCTCCACACTAGATATTTTATCAATAAGCTGAAAAGTCAAATTAAAATAGTAAAAGACACAAGTAACTATCTGCCGAAGAGTTTCATTTAGAGCTCAGAGATTTCTATTCTTTGAAAAAGAACATAAAGCCCAGCTGTGAAAAGATTCCTCTGTTGCCAGCATTTAAGACTACCATGTTTTATTCCTGGCAATAAATAAATGAATAAATCGTCATAGACGATGATAAAAAGGTAATTCAGGGAAGCTGTGATAGTCAGGGGAGCCGTGTGTAAAGAGAATTCTGTTAGTTTACAGACACTTAAAAGGTGTCAAGTGCCTTGAAAAGCTGTGCAAAGTAAGGACTGGTGAAAGTGTAGTTCACTTCTGCTATCCCACAGGGAACCATTCGGCATCTTCACTGAGCAGGTGTAAATGAAGCCACCGCTGGTTGTGATGTTGAGAGAGGGCACTAGTTGTTAAATAGGTCCTGGCTTTGGCATATTAAAAATGTAGCTCTGATCACCCATTAGAAGGTCTGTTGAGAAGAAAAGCCTATCTTTTTATTCACAAAGACAAAAATAAACAAAACAAAAAAATAAAAAACAAACCCCCCCCACACACATCTGAGGATTTCAGCATAGGAAAAAGAAATAGACATTTTAGGTGTATTAAAGGGCTGGAGCAAGATCCATAAACTCATGTGAAACATTGGTTCTATCTCCAAAGTTTTCATAAGGGCTTTTCTTTTGGAGAAACAAGTTCCATTTTGATGAACTATGTATGGTTGCTTTAGGATAGTCTTAAGACTAATGAATATTACTTTGTAAGCAAAGGCTACAGATTAGTCACAGATCAAAACTGCCCCAAGGACGCTACCAAACTCCAAGAAGTTTACTTTTGCTTCCACCATCTTTTTCACTTATCATTACGTACTCAGTCAACATCAATTTCCTTTGTCTGAGATAAATTCCTTATCTTCATGTTAGCATCCTCCGCACCAGCCCCAACTCTCTGCCTGCCCCCTTACTCAGATAACTATAATAATAGTGGTACAACTTGATTTTCTAGGCTCTAGACTCTCCCCCAGCTACCCCCTCCACTTAGAGCAAAGCATACTATACACAGAAACTAGGATCACGTCCCTTAGACAACACACCTATTCCTTGTTCAATAGCCTGAAGAAATTCTATATTGTTGCTAAATCTGTGTAATTATTGGGCTTCTCAGATCCTTGTGGCTGCAACTAACCCATACTGTGCCTTAGTGGGGATTGGTCTAAATCTATCTTAAATTCAGTTTCCCCAGAAACAGACCCCAGAGATACAGATTAAAGTTTAAAGAATTTATTTGGGAAGGATCATCATCCTAGGAGGGAAGTTGGAGAGTGGAGGGAGTCTATAAGGACACATTACAGAGCAGGTAACCACTGTGGGCAACTAGGGTACCATCTTGCTGGGGAGCATTGAGTAGACAGTATAGAATGGCTTGGAGTTTTCCCACCTACGGTTGAGGGACCTGGAGTGTGTATGAACAACATTTACCCTGTGTGGAAAGCCACTCAAAGGGTGTCATGACTTGTTACATTAACATTTGTTAAGCAGAGCCCTAGGTGTTGGATGGTGAGCCCTAGTTCAACAAAAAACCACTAGGTAATTGAAATAGAGATGTTTATAACTCAAAGGTCCTGAGGAACTACATGGCATGCATGGGAAGAAGGTCAAGGCAGGATGCAGGCAGAGAGACAGTAACAGGACCTAGGGACATGACCTTATTAGGGTCTATGGGTGAAGTGCTTTGGGATTCTAGGGCTAATGTTGGTTGGATTGATCAGTTTAAACCAAAAGGAGTAGGGTTTGGGTAAGCTTCACAGGGGTCTTATTTAAGGGGTACACAAGAGCAAAGGGAGGTGCTCACAAGGGCTGCTAGGAAGGTAACATAAGGAGTTTACACTTCTTTGTGACTCTGCAGGCTGTTATCAAAGACAGGTGCTCATGGGAGGGGCTAATCGCAATTCAAGGACACTGTTTACCACTTGGCCACACGAAATGGATGCTGAGGCAACAATATCACGGAGTAGTTTAGCTCAACCCCTCTATTGAGTGGGGTATTCAATCCCTAGCTCTACCTGCCTGCCGAGCACATGGGCTGAATAGACTAATAATTAGAGAAGGCCCTTGGGCACAGTCACAAGTATTTACAGTTAGAATCTACCAGATTGGCATTCATGGGATTTATGAGTGCCAAGGAAATGTGGGTGATCACTAATATCTTTCTCCCGACAGATGCAGCCTCAGACGCATATGCATAGCTTGGTGAAAGCTCTCCTATTCTCATGTGTGTGCCTTTGTGCGGTGAACAGTCAGTGCGCCAGTGCGCAGTGGCCCTGAGGGAGCTCCTTAACTAGACTATGGCCATCAATACCATTTTAGTTAAGCTTTTCTCTCCAGCTAATCCAACATATTTCATCTTCAAATCACTGTTTGCTCATTACATTCTCATACAAGAGATGTTCTACCAATGTTCTTTCTGACATTATCCCCCAAAAAGTGGCTTCTCATACTCTGATCAAAACTCATAGCCAGTCCTTTGGACATCACCTCATGCAAGTACAATATTCGTTTTGGTTGTTTTACTACCACTTAATAATTTAATCTCGACACATACTTGTAAATAAAACTGTAATGTGAGAAGATCATCAATCTTGAAAGGAAATGAATATGGGTTCTAGTCCAGTCCCACTACCTTGTTAGGATAAGTTGTATAAGGGCAAGAACCTTAATCTTTGTAGCTTTGGTTTCTTCATCTATAAAATGGAGACAACAGTAATACATCATAGTGTTGTGAGAATTAAATGAGATACTGCCCATGGCAGGACATAATATGAGGCAATTATTTGATAAATGTTAATCAGTAATATTATTGCTACTCATATGAGCATTATTATTAGCACTTCATTATTATTAAGCATGGCATGCACTTGCTAGAGCTAATGATCCTGTGTTCTACTTTTTGGTATCCTCTCTATACCTGACTTTTTAAAGAGAGACTTTATATATAATAAGCAGCCAGTGAACATCGTGTTTAAAAAGAGGGATGACCACTATTGAAATTAGGGAAGTCTGGAAAATTCTAAATATGGAAGAGGACTCATATAATTCCTGAGGGCATGCCTTTGTCTTTGACCCAAGTATGGAGTCTCTAGGTGTACTTGGGAAAGGACATGGGGGCTACCTATCAGTCACCCATCTCTTAACTCTAGGAAAACTTCAATACACCTTAGTGACTTTTTGACAACACACATGCTCCAAAGTAAATTTTAACTGCTGTGCCAAAAGGTGACCTTTTGAAAGCACTTTAGATTTCATAGAAAAATGTACTCTCAGGTGTTATCCAAATGAAAGTTTGCCATGGTTTATATAAACAGCCAATATTTGGAACTAGGGAAGTCACTGATTTATAGGAATACAATGGATGCTTTTGTTGCACCCTTAAGTATTAAATATCTTACTACTAGGGTGCTTTATTTTCTTTTTAAGATTTTATTTATTTATTCACAAGAGACACAGAAAGAGAGAATGGCACAGAAACACAGGCAGAGGGAGAAGCAGGCTCTATACAGGGAGCCTGACGTGGGACTTGATCCCGGGTCTCCAGAATCAGGCCCTGGGCTGAAGGCGGCGCTAAACTGCTGAGCCACCAGGCTGCCCGATATCTTGCCACTGGGGTGCTTTAAAAAAGAAACTGAGATGAACAAAGGATGTTCACACACATACGGGCAGAATTTGTATTGATGCCATGACATAATAAACTATGCCCCAACTCCAATGAGACCTCTAGGTCCCACCCCTGCACCATCAAGCACTAAGTGCTTGTGTATAAAATACACTATCTCTTCCTTTTTATCCATCCACCATCCATCCATCCCTTTGTCCATCCACCTACCCATCCCCTCTTTCCATTGTCTTCCAAGGAGCAAATTAAGAAATGCCCCCATTTGGGTAGCTTTTTCAGCTATTTAGCTAAGAAAAATCTCAGCCTCATTTTAAGGCCATCAAAATGTGTTTTCTTTCTTTCTTTCTTTCTTTCTTTCTTTCTTTCTTTCTTTCTTTCTTCTTTCTTGTTCTTCTTGTTCTTCTTCTTGTTCTTCTTCTTGTTCTTCTTCTTCTTCTTCTTCTTCTTCTTCTTCTTCTTCTTCTTCTTCTTCTTCTTCTTTTTAAAGATTTTCTTTATTTATTTGAGAGAGAGAGAGCACCAGCAGAGGTGGGGTAGGGGCAGATGGAGAGGGATAAGCAGACTCCCCACTGAGCAGGGAGCCCATGGTGGGGCTGGATCCCAGGACCCTGGGTTCATGACCTGAGCCAAAGGCAGACGCTTAATGGACTGAGCCACCCAGGCATCCCAAAATGTGTTTCTTTTATCTCACCATAGACACCCCAATATTGATATTAATCTTTTTTTAAGTATAGGTTCATTTTCCTCAAAGATCATAAGCTCTTTGAGGAGGGGAGTGGTGCCTTTGACTTTACATCTCCAGCATTATTCTTAAACACAAAGAAATTCAAGGTTTTTGATAAATAATAATAATGAATGATGGATGATACCCACTCTATATTTTTTTCTTTGTTGATGTTTTGAGTTCACCTGTTATTTTGAAACTTTGGGAGGTTCCTGAGTAATCTGAGCCTGGCTCCCATATACAGAGGACAGGAGTAACTAAAGAAAGAGGCAGACCACTTCGGATTGATAGGTGGCAGGTTTAACAAGCAAGGAACTGACATACAAGGATTGTCTTGGGAAGCCACGAGATGAGTAGATCTCTGCAGCTGATCACCAAATGTTAAAAGTTTGTAGAGAAGCCTTACCTGAGTTCTGTCAAATACATCTAGGTGGTTACAACACCACATCACTATCTCAAGGCTATATCTTTGAGGCGGCTTCTAGGAGCAGGGAAGGCAAGCAGAACCCACATTTTAAGGACAGGATGAGCAGTCTCCAATTATTCCAGTCCAATTCATGGGTCAGCTGGTGGTCACAACATCCCCCAACACATCTCTGGAAAGCTGGTCAAGAGTCAGTAGAAATGGGAGGTTGCTAAGACCTAGATGGCTTATAATAGGGACGTGGAAAAGCAGCAGCAATGCCCAGATCCAACTTAGTGGTGGTCCCCAGAAATGCTCCCACATGATGCTCTGCTGAACCGACATCCTATGCTCTGATGCTAGACCACAGGCTTCTAGTGAGGACTTCAAGAGACTTAAGAATCCTTCAGTGGAGATATAATAGACACTGTTCTATGTCTGCCTATGGCAGAATGTATTTTCTACAGATGGCCACAACAATATCTTGGTAGAAATGCAAATTCTTCATCCCTACTCCAGGCCTACTGAGACAGAAATTCTGGGAGTGGGACCCAGAAAGTCTTGTTTTAGTAAACCCTTCAGATAACTATCATGTATGCTGAAATTTGAGAATTACTGCTCTGGTAACATAATCTTGATTTCTTTCTTTCTTTCTTTCATTTCTTTCTTTCTTTCTTTCTTTCTTTTTTTTTTTTTTTTTTTTTTTTTTTTTGCCATAACACCTCAGCCTTAGCTAGAAGAGTATAATTAGTCTACTCAGGACAATCTTGTTACCTGCTTTCCTAGATTCCCTTATAGCTATGCATGACTCTAACTATTCTGGTCAATGAGATGGAAGGACAGTTCTGCTGGGGATATTTCTTTAGAAACTTTTGCTTTATTGATAAAACAGATAACATATCTTCTGGTCACGACCCTTCATTCCTCTTGACCTGTGATGCCAGTAAAAGGCAGGATAGTATAGCTGCTTCATGACCATGGGGTAACTGGCCTAAGGCTAGGAGCCTAAAATGTAAGGCTGCTAGAAGAAAATGAAAGGGATATTGTTGCACATCAGAATCAAGGACACCAACCTCCGACCTTGATATGCAAGAAAATACAATGCTAATTATTTAAGCTGCTGTTAGTTGCAGCTAAACACATTCATAACTTGTATAATAGATGTGCAAATCTACAAATTATTTTTAGTATTTTCCAAAAGATCTAAAAGGGGCAGTATAGGCTATGTGAAAGGTCACGTGTGCTTGCTTTTGGTTGGAAACCTCTCAATTCAGTAATCCTCAGGCATTATTTAGAAGTTAAGTTTGGGGACACCTGGGTGGCTCAGTGGTTGAGCGTCTGCCTTTCGCTCAGGGCATGATCCCAGAGTTCCAGGACTGAGTTCTACATCAGGCTCCCAGCAGGGAGCCTGCTTCTCCCTCTGCCTATGTCTCTATGTCTCTGCCTCTATTTCTCTGTGTCTCTCATGAATAAATAAATTAATTTATTAATTTATTAATCTTTAAAAATTTATAGAAGTTAAGTTTGGCTGCATCTGACAGCAAAGGAATTTCGGGGAGCTGGTAATTCTGTCTAAATATCATCAAGCATTTGCCAGATACTTGGCACTCTGCTTATAGGATCTTATAATCTCCAATTCTCCCCATTTTAGAAGGGGGACTAAAGTATAAATTAAAGGGTGACTTTTTCAGTTGGTATACTATTCCTATTAGTCCAAAGAATCTGATTTCAGAGCCCACTCTCCCAATCACTGCTAACATTAACTGGTTTCTTTATTTAACTGTCAAAAAACACCTATTACTATATCTAAAGTTTTTGAAAGGCACAATCTTACAGCAAATGTGTAGAGCTACAGGAGAAGAACCCCCAAATGTTTCCTGTGGTGGAAAAGCTCAACATTTCTGAAATTAGGGGGTACCTGAGTGTCTCAGTTGCTTAAGTGTCCTAATCTTGGCTTTCACTTAGGTCATGATCTCATGGGTGGAGAGATTAAGCCCCAAATCAGGCTCTGCACTTGATTTGGAATCTGCATGAGATTCTCTCTTTCCTTTTGCCTCACCCCTCCCTTGTGTGATCTCTCTCTCTGAAATAAATAAATAAATAAATAAATAAATAAATAAATAAATATTTTAAAAAGTTTCTTAAATTGGGACTACTCATTGAATATTGGTTTGACCCTCAAAGCATGTTCATTGGCCTCTCATCTTAGCAAGGATTACAGTTGCTGGGATTAAAAAGGAAAGATTTTCTAGTTTTAACATGGGCTCCCCACAGTCTACATCACTGGAAAATTGCTCAGATAAGGCTATGTGTGTGTACCATTTTCTTTACATTGTTTATTGCAATCTCCTTCCATGAATATCTACATCCATTTCTGCTTTCCCAAATTGTTCATTTCAGTCTCTGGAGGTGTTGAGGTGCAATATGGAGCCTTTTAAAAGACATGCTCCCACAGATATGGTGTCCTTCAGAAGGCTCAAAGCACTTCTTTTGTGTTTATAGGTTGAGAAATGTCTCTCTCTAGATCTCCCAGCCTCTTCTGACCACAGAGCATGAGAATAGAAATGCTAATGTGGCATTATGAGTGAGAGGTAAGGACTATCCAGCCTTTTGTGGACAGGAGTCCTTTTGGGGTGATTGAAATGTTTGCATACAGTAGAGCGAATGCCATCAGCAGATGTTCCCACAGTCAGCACTCAGAAATAGCCCAGGCACTGGTCAGCCTTTTATCTATGTCCAGTTTTGAAAGACAACTTGACATTCTTATAATGGCATGCAAATGTATTCCCCTATACCATGCCAGTGATTACTCAGATTCCCAAGACAATCCATACAAATCTTAATAAATTGAGAATACAAATTAAGCAATTTAGAGAAGAATGGTCTTTCACTTGAGGGAGAAGCCATGGTTTGTGCTCTTCAAATTGCAAGAGAAAGCATTTAAATTATTCTCAGCATTTACCCCAGACAAATGTGGGCAACAGTGGCATTTTTGTTGTTCCCAACTACACTGTGCCCCACCTTCCCACTCATCACCCATCAAAGTGTGACTCATTCTGAGATGCTCAAATCAAATGCCATTCCTCTCTATAAAGCCTTTCTTGATTTTTGCAGCCCACCCAGGCACAATTCATTACACCCTTTTTGCTGATCCTGGACTCCTTTATTCAGATCTCTGAAGTAACATAAATATGACTTGAATTATGGATTATAGTAAACTGTGTTTTTGACTCTTTACCCCAATCCCTTCCCGCAAATGGGGGCTCTAAAAGAGGACAGATGATGTCATATAACTCATCCTGATGACCAACCCCTTTACACACACATACTTTGGCCTAGATTAGTGCCATGTACAGCTGGGTGGGTTGTAAGCGTACAAATCCTTGGAGTATCATATATATCAAAATGTACACGAATAGTAACTTCTAGAATTGCACTGCATGCAAATCTTTTTTCAGTCCTACCTAGCATACAGGATATTGTTCATTAAATGCTTGTTAAATTCAGTAATGGCCAACTAGTTGGGGCCTGGGTAGGATAATTCATTTAACTTTCACCTGAACTAGCTATAGGGTTCGGTTCTTTCCTATGGCCTATCAGTCTATCTGATCACAGCTAATCAGGTGTCAGTGGCACACAGTTTGAGAGGAAGAGTGTTCTTATAGATGTCAGTTAAGAAAAAAAAAGAGGGATCCCTGGGTGGCGCAGCGGTTTAGGCGCCTGTCTTTGGCCCAGGGCGCGATCCTGGAGACCCGGGATCGAGTCCCACGTCGGGCTCCCGGTGCATGGAGCCTGCTTCTCCCTCTGTCTGTGTCTCTGCCTCTCTCTCCCTCTCTGTGTGTGACTGTCATAAATTAAAAAAAAAAAAAAAGAGAGAGAATTTTAAAGCTTCAGTTGATGCAAACTCCCTGCTTAACGGGAGGCCA
The DNA here is from genome assembly GCF_011100685.1 of Canis lupus familiaris. NCBI lineage: Eukaryota > Metazoa > Chordata > Mammalia > Carnivora > Canidae > Canis > Canis lupus. The sequence continues at coordinate 7,370,564 of NC_049245.1, forward strand.
TAAGGAGATGGTGACAGACAAGCTTTACATCTTCCACTTGCAATCAATTTGCTCCTGACGGTGATTTCAAGTATTAACCTTGTTCTATCAAACCCCTGGAGCGTGGGGCTGGGAAGACAAGAGCATGAACAGCGGAAGCTGAAATCAGCCAGAATAGCTAATGAACCACCAGATCTGATCTTTAGGGGAAAAGGGGAAAAGAATGGCCTTGCTATGGAAAACGAAACACAAGAATCCATTCCCTTGGTAACCCAACCATAGCTTGCTTTTCTGCTGACACGGTCTAGTGCAATGCCTGTTTGCTCAGGTTTTCTGCCCCAACAGAAGATACAGAGGTTGGCAAGACAGGGATTCAAATTCTTAGCTATTTTTTATTTGTTCCCATATGTTATATAATGCTCCTAAGGGAGACCATGCAATGGATATCAGTGGAAAAAAACCTAAACAAAACAAAAATAATACCCAGAGATGGCTATAGGAGTATGGCCTACTAAAAGAAAAAACACAAATGGGATAACATTGGATAATCCATTCTTTCGTTGTTGTTATTGTTGTACTGTTCTAGACACTTATAAAATTCTGAACCAGAAAAGGCAATGCGATCATAAAGACGTATTAACAGAAATACGAGATGGCAAATGCCAACACCATGAGTCTTCCTCAGAAGTTTGTCATCTTCCTGTCATCTTACATGATGTCCTATTACAGCAATTACATGCTGTATATTTGTCATTCCTAATTTACAGGACATAACAAGGGGTCTTTTGTTCTCTTATTATCTTACACATAAAAATTTAGCATTAAATTTGGTATTATGAAGGGATGTGACTTCCAGTGCCCTTAAAATATTTTGGCTTTGTGACATGCCATCTAAGGTAACTTAATTACAGAGTTGAAAGTGGAGCCTAAGAATGAATCTAGAAGTGTTAAAAGGTGGGAGAGATTTAATATCCCACTAAGTCCGTTCCTAAAGAAATATATAATGGAAAAAATATGTAGTTTAACTAAAGAGCAGTGAATTTGATTTTTTGGGTAGATATTTTAAAACTTGACTATTTTAAATATGATAAAGTATAAAGAAAAAAATTAAAATTCCCCAATCTCACTACTCAGATTGCCACTTTTGATCTTCAAAGGAAAAAAAAAATAATACAAACACAGTTTAAACAAAATCAAGTGAACAAGAATATTTCAAGTTGAGAAGCCTAGTTCTCGCACATTAGTGGCCTTCACAGTACAGTTCTCTCCACATTCTGTGTTAGGAGGGGCATCACTCCACTGGATCAGAATCTCTGGGGGTAGGGCCCAGTGTTTGGGTTTTACAAAACCCTCCAGATGATTCTCATGCACACTGAAATTTGAGAGCCCTTATTCCACACAAAAGCAATCAGATAAATTTCTGATGTCTTTCCAGTTATAATCACACATATACACACATACACAATTTTTCTTTTTATTAAAGTAACTACATTGTACACCCTGTGTGATCATTGCTTTAACCTTTAAAACTACATTATTTATCTTGTAGGTCTTTCCATGTTTGCACATAGAGATCTATTTCAGGTTTTCAGAAGATTGTACAGCCTTTCACTGGATATGCCATCTGCCTCGATGGTTCAACCAGTTTCCTTACATGATCATTTCTGGTATTTACAGTTTGGTTTGTTAGTTATTCCATAATGATTCTTACTGATACATCTTGGAAAACATGCACAACTATGTTCTTGAATAAATTCCTAACAGAGGTGATTCAAAATCATAAATTCAGAGGCAATTCATGATCATGAGGAAAGGTATATTCTACATTTTGATGAATATGACCTAAATGTTTGAAAAAGAGGCTGCACCAACCAACAGTTGACTAACAGTGCCTACTTCCGTGGATCTTCTCTGACACTCAGTATTATCAAACTTATTTTAGCCATTATCAATCTGGTAAATTACATATGACATTTCATTATGTTTGATTTGTATTTCTCTCATTATGAGGATAAAGAGTTATTTGATATTTTTATTAGGCTTTTATATATCTTTTCCAGTGATTTGCATTTTCTCTTAGCTGGGTTTATGTTGTTCTTAATGATTTGCATGAGCTTCTGTAAACTTAGAAAACTAGTCTTGGCCTGTCATGTGTTTCTAACTGTATTTTTTATTAGTTCAGCTATGTTTTTCAGTTGGTCATAACTTTACAGACTTCTTAATGTTTTCCTTTTTGTACCAAATCCTTTCTCGGAAGACTTCCCTCCCACCATTCCAATATTCTAAATAAATTCACCCAAAATTTTCTTCAAACTATCAGTTTGGTTTTTATTTTCCATAATTTACTTTGGTAAAAGAAATGAGACTAGAATCCAGTTTTTATTTATTTATTTTTTCATTTAACATTTCTTGTCTCAACACCACTTAGTAAATAAGTTCATCTTTCTCAGTGGTTTGAATGTCACCATTACCTCTGATCTGGAGAATTTGGGGACATTGTCCTATAAGCTATTCTTTTTAAACTGCTTTATCATTAGCAGTCTTTAATTCTAGCTAGGGCTACATCGACCTTATTTACTCTTCTTTTTGAAAAATATAGTGTTTTTCATTCATTTATTTTTCATGGTGATCTTTGTATCATTTTCTCAAGTACAGAAATAAATTTGGATAAAATAACACACTGGATGTATAGTTTAATAAATGGAGCTTGGTCAATCCACTATAATGTGGTTTCTTAGAATACAATCATCTCTATTTTAATTTAAGTCTTCTTTCATGTAACATTGGAACTTTATGTTTTCTTTATGTGGGTCCTTCACATTTCTGGTTAACATCAATGCTAGGTATTGTACCCTTTGATTGCTATCATAAATTGTTTCTTCTTCCCACTGCATCTTCTAACTGCTTATTTGTTGTATACAAAGATACTAAGTTTTAGATTGTTCTCCATATACCTGCAATATACCTGCTACCTGTGACACAATAAGTTCTTAAAAGTTACACATGCAAAAGAAAATGTTTACACATCTAAATGAGCGTTAACCTATGAAAGGAGACACAGGCTTCACTGAGAATATATTGTTTCTTTTGAATTGCCCTCAAGAGTCAATGTCCCATTTACTTCACAGTGGCACATGATTTTTTGATATAGATTGACATGACCTTGCTTGGTCAATTAGTATATGAGGTAAGCTTTGCTTAGATAAATGTAACCAAATTCTTTAGTGGTTATTCTACACAAATAAACAGAGAAGGATCTGTTGCCATTTAGAAGAAATCCCCAAGATAGAACACTAATTCTAAAGAAACTTTCAAATACGAAGTTCCAGAAATGCCTTGGCTAATAGAGAGACCACTGAGGTCCCAGGGAAGAATTTAAAAGGACAACAACTGAATGCATCTATTGAAAAAAAAAAAAAAAAAAAAGAACAGTGACAAGAAATACTTTTTAAATTAGAAATAAAAATAACAGTAAAATTGACTAGTAAGTATAAGGGCTTAAAAATTAAGCAAAATAAAACGACAAAGGGAAAACACAAATATACAACATTAAAAATATGAATGGGGCAATAACAGATGTAGAGAAAATAAAATTAATGATATTTTATAAAACTCATGCAAATAAAAATACCTATTTGTAGGAATAAATGGACAAAAGAGAAAAGATGAAAAACCAAAGGTAATGATTTTATTCTTCTTGACTTTTGTATGTTAACTAATTGTTTTATAACATTTTCAGTTGATTCTATTGATTTACTAAGAATGCAATCACATAAGAAGCAACTAATTATAATTTTTGTTTCATCCATAACAATATGTACACCTTTAATTATCATTTCTCATGTCAAATTATAGGTAAGACATTTCTAGAACAATATTAATAATGGGAACAGTAAACTTTGCTATCTTATTCTTGATATGAAAATAAAACTTTCAATGTTTTACCATTGAATTTAATGCTGGATATTTGAGAAATATATATTCTTGGTAAATGATGCAATATTCTTTTAACAAACTAATATTCTGTTTCCTAATATTTAATGTTTTGCCCCAATGTTAGTAAGGTTGTATTAAGTAAGATTATAAGTAAGACTATTGTTTTTTGTCATCTCTATTGAAATGTTATGATGTTATTTTACAGAGAATTTGGAAGCTTGTATTCTTTATGTTTGAAAACTTCAAATAACTTGTAAATCAGCTCTTTTTTGAAAGTTTAGAAGAATTTTTTGAAAATCATTTGAGTCTGGAAATTTCTTTTTCTATAGCTTTTTAATAATTTTCTAAATAATTTTGAGAGTTATCATCACCTTGAATTTCATCTTTCCTCGGGGTCATTTTGTTAACTTTTAGTTTACTAAAAATTGGGAAACTTTGAAAGGCATTTTACAAAGATTTCCTATATGACTATTGTCTTTATGCCATTTTAAATGCCAAAAAAGTACTTAGAGCATTTCATCAACTTGGAAATATGTTTCCATTTTCTTTTTTTTTTTTTTTTTTCTTATGATAGTCACACAGAGAGAGAGAGAGGCAGAGACACAGGCAGAGGGAGAAGCAGGCTCCATGCACCGGTCTCCAGGATCGCGCCCTGGGCCAAAGGCAGGCGCTAAACTGCTGCGCCACCCAGGGATCCCTGTTTCCATTTTCTAATGCATTATTTTCATTTTTATCTTTGTTGTCTTTTCATTCTGCAGATTTTTTTGTTGTTGTTGTTATTCTATGTCCAACTTCTTCCTTAGATGCGAAATAGTCTTTTATGGCTCAGCATACTTCTGAAACTTCATTTTGGGAACTCTCTTTAGAATCTGAATTACGTTCTTTTGAACTATCTAACTGGTGGCTGTTCTTTCTCCTTTGTTTCATGCTATAAAGTCAGAAAAGTGGCTGAATATTATTACAAACAAAGCTTGCCTGATCTGGTGGTTGACCAGCTTGTTCACATGATTTCATGTCAAAAACCATGTGCCTCAGTCATTAAATGAGGCATTGTTTCTTGTGAGTCACACACTGACTCTGAAGGCAATCCAAAAGATAGTTCAAAACATGTTTTCACCAAAGGCTATTCTTTAGAGGCTAACACTCCTTTGGATGCGTAAGCACTTTTTTTTTTTCTTTCTTTCTTTTTTTCTTTTTTGGTCGTTTTAAGGGCTTATTACCATGTAGTCCTTCACTGTGGCTCAAAATCAGAAAGGCAGATAAACCACGAATGGAAAGTGAGGACTCAGCAAGCCTGAGAACTCTGGGTTGTCTCTGGCTGGTCTTTTCCATTCAGCCTAAAATGCAAAGTCGTTCCTTTCAAGGGGGAGAAGTAGCTGCATGTATTTATAGCTATTAGACAAACTTGCAAAGCAAAAATCTGTTTTCCTACATGAAGAATGAAGCACAAGCCAGGGTAAATACTTCAAAATAGGGCGTGCTTTTGTTAAAGGGTAATGAAGAGAAACACTACAAAAAATGACATTGGTAAACATGAAGTTTTTATGTATCCTTTAGCTGATGCTACAGTTCTCAACACCTGCATAATAAATATCCTTACATATTATAGGTCTGTCATTTAATTTGAATAGTTAATGTCATTTATGAAGAAAGCAGTCACACTTCCTGGATAATTACTGCATATCTATTAAAATGAATCTCGTCTCCCTTTAAAATGTGCATTTACTCCATTCTCATTCAGTTAATGCATATCTTTTCCTTCATTATTTCTGCTAAAATGTCAACCTTGCTATGTTGGAGAAATCAATAATTAAATAGCTTTATAGTAATTACTTCCCAGCAACACATTTTTCTACCTTCACAACACAAACCAAATCCACTAACATCAAAATTACACAAATGTTGGTGAGAAGGTCATCATGTGAAAATGTAACTCAATTTACAAACATTTTGAATCCCACTTTAAACAACTCTTCACAGAAAGAAACACCAAATAAGCTTCCTGAGCAGCTCTCAGCAATGTCAGCTCTGTGCTTTGAAAACCAACACTTTACACTCCCATGGCTCTGGGAATCAGGAGTCAGCCTTAAAACTTAAAACAACAACAAAAAAATCCCAAACAACCTGTGAATCTCAGCAATGATGGTGCGATACGGCATTTCTCATAAATTTTCCAGGTATTTTCTAAGTTTTAAAAGCAAACCAGTCCATTTGTGTCTAAGCTACCAGAAACTAAACAGAATTGATCACTCCAGTGATTTTACTGTCTTAATGGCCAACACAGATGACCGTCCAGTCAAAGTAACAGGTCATGCACAAATAAGCTGCCCATAGAGATGAAAGGATCAGAGAATTATCCTCAAAGTTATTTCTGTGCCTTTGTTCACATAGACAGAAGTGATCACATTTTTAATAGAAATGTGACTGTTTTTTTAAAGATACATATACTTAAAAAATCAATTCAAAAAAGTGAAAAAAAATATATAAAAAAGACAGTACAAATCTCTAAACTCAGAAATAGCCTTTGCCATCTAATAGTAAATAGCATTGCATACAGTTTTATAGGCCTCTGCGATAGAGTACACAGCCAGACAGGCACAGGGAACAGGTGTTTTCCCATCTTTAAGAAGGGCAGAAACTAAGTTTTTTTTTTTTTTTGAAACTAAGTTTTAAATGTCCAGGGAAAGAACCCCGAGCATGCTCTCCTCCCTATAATCACAGCCTTACAGTAACATATAACTTCATTATAATCCATTTACACTGCTGTTTTGACCCCCTTTGCAGGGGAAGCCTGCCAGGACAGTTCTGGCAAGGACCATATAGGAAAACCTCCCCACCTCCCACCCCCCACTCCCCACCCCTACTCCCCACCCTCACGGGACCTGTAGGAGGAGACTCAGGTGATTGGAGGTGCCTGCCCTAGCTATGGCCCATTGCCACCTCTGGGCTTGCCAGCTCTCTCACTGTGAGAGTGTACTTTCGCTTTAACTACAATTAAACTCTTGCTTACTTGCAAATCTGGCCCGAATACTTTCTCGGTGGAACTCAAAAATCTAGGGAGGGGATTGGGGATGGGGGTGGGGGTGGAGAATGAGACGCTGTTCACAGACACATAAGACAGATTTATGTTGAATTCAAGCAATGAAAAAGTTCAAGTGAAGGACTCTCTGTCATATTAAATGTCATATGATGTTTCTATGGCACAAAATAGCCGTTATAGTATCTCTTTAAATTTAAAAAGTAAACTAAGAGAAAATATTAATTAAAACTTTTAAAAAGTTGAAGTCCATATGTGTCTATAGAACTACATAGTCCAGTGGTGGAAAATATTTCTTTATTCTTACTCAGGAGGAACACAGATATCTGCCCACACTCTTTTCCATCTTAACTTTTCTGAGTTATGTTATTATTTTTTATTGTCAAGGTCTCAAATGTTGATATTTACCTTGAAACTATTAATCCCAATTGTTGTTTTATATCCCTTCTATATTTAAATATATTCATTGACACTGTATTTTTCCTTTCTGATGTCTTTTTTTCTAAGATTAAGTTCTATCAGCTGACTACATTTCATATTCTCATGTGCCCTTGCCCCTCCCACCAAGAATGGTGCAAGAGACCTTGACTGTCTCAGTTCTTACCCACTGGAGATGATCTTTTCTGTGATTTTATATTCAAAGGATATGGGAGCTATCACTTCTTGCATGATAATCTCTTTCCCTGCAACCTTGTAGATAGATATTGACCGACTTTCTTCTGGCATCAAACAGTGTCTCAAGCATCTCATCTAACTAACTTTTTCTGCTTTTATATAAATGTAATTGTTTTTTCCCCTTGTGGTTCAGTGATTTCAATATTATGATGCCTTGCTATTAATAATTTGTATCAATTTTTCCTGGCACATACTGTGCACCTTTTCTCCCTTACAAATTAAGTTCTTTTCAACTCAGTTTCTCATTCTATATCTAAGTGTATGTTGTTTCTTCCACTTGTTCTTGGCATCATCAATTATAACCGTATTGACTACCTTTGACTGTTTTCTCTATCACCTAAGCTAGAATTATTTGACTTTGCATTTTTTCCTACATTGTTAAATATAGAAAACTTACCCTTTTTTAGAGAGAGAGAGAGAGAGAGAGAGAAAGTGGGGAGTGGCAGAGGGAGAGAGAGAGAATCAAACAGGCTCCACATCCAGTATGGAGCCTGACCTGAGCTCAATTTCATGACTCTGAGACCATGACATGAACACCGAAGTCCAGAGTCAGATCCTTAATGGACTGAACCCCCCCAGGCACTCCTCACCCTATTCTTTATCAAATTTTAGTCTAACTTTTCCTTTTGTTATTTTTAATGTAGCATACCTCTGTCTTGCTTTTATGCTTTGAAATATTAGCACTTTGTATCTCTTCTTAAAGCTCTGCTTTTGATAAAACATGTTACCTGGAACTCTTTGAGAGTATGAAGAACTATTTTATTAAATATTTCTGTGTTTCTTTGTGTAATAAGCCCTATGAGATGTGATTTTTATCTGCTTTTAATCATATTCCTTAATTTCATTTTCATTCATTTCTCCCCCTCGTTTGTCTCTTGGATAGGTCTCATAATATTATTCATCTTTTATTTTAGGTAGCTATTTTGTGCAGCATAGTATCAGGCATGAAGGGATAGCACAACAGGATAGGAATGATGGGACATCCGCAGCTGTTACCTAGTGTTTTAGACACCCTGGGGTGGATGTCAGAGAGGCTCACAGCAAAAACTCTGGGTTAGGGTTCTCTGTGCTTTGTTCTAACACCTCACTGCCTCTTTTCTTTCCTCACCCCTTCAGCTTAAAGATCTAGTTATAGAACAGAAATAATTACTCATCTGCCCCACACCCCACTTCCAAACTTATCTTTCTCCTCTGTTCAGTTTGGCTCAATATGGTTTTTCTCCCTGAGCAAAGTCTGGTTTGTATTAGTGACCTGAGACATTACTCTCTAAAGAGTCTTTAGGGGCATCCCGGTGGCTCAGCGGTTTGGTGCCACCTTCAGCTCAGGGCCTGATCCTGGAGACCCTGGATCGAGTCCCTCATCAGGCTCCCTGTGTGGAACCTGCTTCTCCCTCTGCCTGTGTCTCTGCATCTCTCTCTCTCTCTCTCTCTGTGTCTCTCATGAATAAGTAAATAAAATCTTTAAAAAAATGTTTTTTAAAAAAAAAGAGTTTTTAGATTTGTCTTTCAAGATGACCCTTGGTGCCAAGAGGACCAAAATGGCAAAGGTTGGTTCTGCACTCTCACATATCCACTTGGACTGCATGGCACATTGCATTAAGATCTTCAGAGTTTGTGCTGGGTTTCTGTGTTTGGAACTTCTGTCCCAACTATTTTTAGTGACCTTGTGGGGGGTGGGGGTCAGGAAGAGGATAACATAACAAAAATTCTCTTTACTGGATCCCTGGGTGGTGCAACGGTTTAGCGCCTGCCTTTGGCCCAGGGCGCGATCCTGGAGACCCAGGATCGAATCCCATGTTGGGCTCCCGGTGCATGGAGCCTGCTTCTCCCTCTGCCTATGTCTCTGCCTCTCTCTCTCTCTCTCTCTCTGTGTGACTATCATAAATTTAAAAAAAAATTAAAAAGAAAAAAAAATAAAAATTCTCTTTACTCCATGAGTTAATCACATTATCATATTCCAATATGTTATTATGTAAATTTTCAAATATTCCGAAAAAAAGAAAAATGTGAAAATTGAAAGAATTTGCAGTAAACACTTATATACCATTTACACTATACTACTAAGATTTTATTGTTTTCTTAATCTTATGATCATATTTTTTATCTATTCATCTAACCATCTGCCAATGAATGAATCATCTTTATTATTTCTTTTGCCAAAAAAAATGGAATAGCAATTTTTCAGAGGAAGATGATCAGACAGTAGTAAAGCTTCATTTACAATAGTAGTCAGTTTAAAAATAAGAGATATGATAAAGCTCTTGTGTAATCCTTTGATAAAAATGAGTAATGTTCCCAAGTGATAAATGATGTAATAAAGAACTATTTTATGTACAGTTATTATAGGGACCAAATGTGCATTAATGACAAGACCTATAAATTTTTTTCCCTGTGTAACTTGGTCCATTGGGACATCTGGCCTCAAACAAAAAGAAAGTTTACTCAGATGTCATTCACATCATATAAAATTAAAGTAGAAAAATTCCTTCCTTGCAGCTCACCTTCCTTGACCCTGGAACAAACTAGTAGGCACATATTATAATATAACCTCACTATTACATCGAACAGGGTAGTGCTTTTCAATATGTATGTGTTGGGGTGGGAGATCTTGCATGTTAAAAATAGCATCAGGGCTTTTTCAAACTGCAGAGTCACGCACAGCCCACTAGAATTTTTATATGCTTCGCTACCTGCTACAGAGTTGACATTTGAGACTATTACATGAAGGATCAACTAACAAGTAACCTCTCAGGGAATATGGCAGGAAGTCTTGAGAAGGGGAAGTATGATGATCTTCAGTATCTTCAAATTTTGAAGGGGTCAGGAATTGAGACATAGGTAGCAGGTTTGTATCCACCCTTCCCCATTTTTTTTTTTTTTTTTTAAATCATGGATCAACATCGGTGTGACTTGAAAAGAAAAAGCATGAGTCCAACTCAAGTAGATTTTCATCAGCTTGGCTTCTACTAGTAATAGCAGGGTTACCTTCCTCTCATTGAGATACAGATCTATCAGTCCGGAGGAGTTCAATCTGAACTCAGAGAGGGGAGAGACAGGAACCTGGAGACTCACTGGCTGCTATGGCTCCAGGTACGACATCACATGGGTGACCACAATCCCGTTTTTTTCTGAGACAGTCTTGATTTCCTGTCTTATTTTGATATATGGTTATATTAGCAATGCCCCCTTTTCCTACAAAGTATCCTAGTTGGCATAATAGATTGTAGCCTCACCTAGGGCATCACTAAATAGAAAGATGGTGGGATTTTTTTCTCCCACGACTTTTAACTGATATCAATTACTAAATTGGGAGGACACTTTTAATTAACTGGGTAAATATCCTCCATCCTCTGGGTGGTACATAAGAACTCCACCATGAAAATAGTGAGGACCACGCAGGGTGCATCTACAAATTAGGTCAGGTGGACACAAAATTCTTATATGTTGTTTGTAAAACAAGACAAAAATCATGTGGAGGAAATATTTCTCAGCTGGTATTGTAGCTGCCTTTCCATTTTGCACTTTGTTGATTTTAAGCCTCCAGGACAGAGGCCTCAACATTAAGACTTAAAAGTGCCCAGAGCAATGGAGAAAATTTCAGTTTCCTTGGTCTCAAAGAGAATTTAGTCAAATTCTTCTTGGGTAAATAGAAGACACAGATAGATTGTATAGACCTGTCATGCTTAAGAGTCTGTCAAGAAATATAAGCAAGCCACACACAGGCATGCATATGAATATACTGATAAGCTTGAAAGCATTTAGCAACTTAAAAAGGAAATTAAAAAGAAAGAATATAGATGATAAATGAAGAGCATAACTTTGAAGAGGGATTGAGAATTTCAAAGAAAAAATTCTCTTTCATATCTTATGGGAAATTAAGGGGAAAAACCCTAACACATGGGCTCAGTGAGAGATAAGCAAGTAAGCCATCATGTGGGATACAACGGGAGTCTGCAGAGAATAAAGCTAGAGAATAAAACTAATAAAAAATAAAAACAAAGACTACCACCTGAATTAAACTGGCATTAGATTATTTTAGAAACTGCAGTGTATGGTCTCCAAATGTAGTTATCAACAATTCCTCTTGGCCCTCTATTGCCATGTGGTTCCTCATATCAGGAGGATTACATTTCCCTTTTCCCTGAAACTGGTGGCCATGTGACTGGTTCTTCCCAGAAATACGGTAGGAGAAGTCTGGCTCTAGGACTTTCCTGACCAGGCATTAGGTAGACTGCCAGCTTCCACTGGCAGTGGAAGATCCTTCTCAGATCTCAGTCTCCCTGGTGTCCAGGGTAGACCAGTGGATGGACAGAAGCTATGTAAAGAGAAGCCTTGGAGAAACAAAGGTTGTTTGTGGAGTTTCAACACTGCCCTAGTTCACGCTGAATGCAGCCACATGAGTGATCTCAGTTGTAATCATAGAACAGAAGAACAGTTCAGCAGAGCCCACCCAGCACACAGAATTAATAGAAATGATAAATAGGTGTTGTAGTAAGCTGCCAAGCTTTACAATGGTTTGTTAAGTAACAACAAATATCTGAAACAATAACTAACGTTTCTTAGGTAACTAGTATATACGAATTTTGTGATAAGTACTTGACATGTACTTTCTCATTTAATATTAAAATTCTTCTTACTTTCCTCATTCCTAATACCATTTCTCATTCTTGCCCCAATAGAAAAAAAAAAAAAGACAAAAGCTTTCAAAGTGGAGTCCTAGACTTCTGACTTGATCCCACCCCCAAGCTGTCTTCTGTACTGTCAGCAGTTACATGAAATGCAAATTCAACCACATCCCAACTACAAATTTCAGACCTCCCTCTAATCTATCTCTCCATTATATTTCTCTGTTCTGCTTAACACTGTCATTACTTGTCCCTCCTCCAACCCCACCCCATGATGTTTCTTGCCTCTGTGCTCCTTTACCTTACTTTCTCTACTCTCATTAATTTCCCCTGCATAATTTTCACCTACCCTTCAAAGTGCAGCTCAAATACCATCTCTTCCTGGAAGGCTGTCTTGACTACACTTGCCCAGGACTAGATCAGCAACCCTACTTGGATCCTATACAATAGCATCAGTACAGCTTGCAACAGCTTTGCCACCTCACCATATCTGTCTGTAAGTCTGCCATCGGGATCAGACTGCAGCTTTGTAAAGGCAAAGGCCTACTATTCCCAGCAATTGCTATATAGCTGTGCGACCTTGGGATGTTGCTTAAGCTCTTTGTGTCTCCATGTTCTTTACTTGTAATGTAGGATCACTCCTATAAGATTTTGTTGTAAGGATTACATTAGTTGGGTATATGTTGTACTGTTCACTGTCCTGTGAGAACACTCAACAGAATCCCAAGTCAAGACTTATTTTTCTGTTTTTTTGTTTAATGTGTGCCTTTCCTGCTCGACTCTATGTAGGACGTGGGCTAGGATGTAGAATGTTGGTTAATTACAGTGGTACTTAATGGAATTTAAGTAGCGATTCACTGAAAGATTTATTTTCAGAGGCCAATTCCCTGGGAAGAGAGATGCGTTCTTTTTTTTTAATATATAATTTCATAGGAGGTACATTCGTAATTGAGCAACTTCTCTGCATTAAATGCTCTATGTTCCTCTGTGCCATTAAAATGCATTATAATTTATCTTTTCCCTTTTGTCTTACAAGAGAGGTAGAGCAGTACATAGAAATAGCAGCTATCAATAAACTCCAACACAGACTGAGCAGAGATCTCCCTGAGCACAATGTGGAACGATTGCAATGGCTTCTGGGCCATTTCCTGTGGAAAAATCTTGGCTTATTTTCCACAGTAGTGAAAGTCATACAGATTTATTTCTTTATCTGGTAGAGAAGGTCTCATGAGAAGAAGTAACAGGAGACGTGACTTCTGTTTTTTTTTTTTTTTTTTTTTTTTCCCTGAGCTTTAGCCTCAGACTCCATCAACTGTGGAGAAAAAGAAAAATCAAATTCCTCAAGTTGGGTGGAGATTATCATTGGTTTCTGACCAGCCAATTTACTATACCTCCAAGTGCCATTGTCTGCAGAAGATATTTCTTCTTCTTTTTTTTCTTTTTGTATATTTTTTTATTGGAGTTTGATTTGCCAACATATAGTATAACACCCAGTGCTCATCCCATCAAGTGCCCCCCTCAGTGCTCGTCACCCAGTCACCCCATCCCCCCACCCAACTCCCCTTCCACTACCCCTTGTTCATTTTCCAGAGTCAGGAGTCTCTCATGTTCTGAGAAGACACTTTTTCTGATAGTACTTGATATTTGGATACATGGGAACCCTTTCCAACTGTTATTGGCTAGGGTTTCACAGCACCACACTAAATTAAACAAAGTAAAATATCTCTGTGGATAGCCCATGTAACTTTGTCAGCTAAATATCATAATTCCTAGATGAACCGCTGGAGCCACCCTTAGGATTGAGGCACCAAATCCAACAACATTCTTGTTTAACATTCTTGTTTAACTGAGCCAAAATTCAAGAGTACCTCTAATTCAGCTGTTTGCAATTTAATACATACAAGGTATAATAGCTTTTTTAGAGTATCAGTATCAAGGTATATGCAAATAACTCCAGGGAAAATTTCAACAATAAGGATGGTGTTAACTCTAAATGCTCTCTGAATAAAAATGTCAAGTCCCTAGGTAGCTCCCAGGATCCCCATGGGATATAGCTACTAAAGGATCAGCTTAAATTGAATCATTACTGCTTGTCCCCGTGTTATTTCTATTTGTTTATTTCTTTCATTCTTTCCCAATCCTCTTTGCTCTTATGTTTTTTTCTGTTACTCAGAGCTCCTTAATCTTGTTGGTTGGATTGTGTAGAACTATCAGCACCTAAAACTTTTATACTATTCCAGAAAATTAAGGTCTTTTTTTATAAGACAGCACATGAGCCATAAATGACTATTCTTTCTACTCTGTCTCTAGTGGTCACTTCTTCTAATTGTACTAAAATGCTTGTTGAAAACATCTAACAGCACGTTCATCCATCAGAGAAGTAAATGGATATATAGAATAGGTATCTGAGACTTTCACTTTATTTAAGCTTGAGTATAGATATTCCAGAGGTTCCCAGAATTAATAACACTTAAACAACAGTCGGACATTTAATATTAAAATAGTTGAATTTCTTGTGTTTGGATTTCTGATCTATTATACCTCTTCTCAGTTTCATATTCAGAGACTGAAATGGTAATGTCAGGGGTGACATGACAAAATGTATATTTTTTTTCTACTTCCTCAGGATCCCCAAACCTCTGGATTATCATTTCTTATGACTATAAAAAGAAGTTTGGACAACTAATCATCTGACTTTTTAAATAAAACAACATGCTAAATGGTAATGAAAGAACTTATCTTGTAATTCTGGTCTTATTCATTAAAGGTGATATTAGTGATATTCCTGACAATTACCTTAGTGCTTTGTACATGCCATGGCTATTCTGTATGCTTTCAGATGTAATAACTCATTTGATCATCACATCCATGGGAGGTAGATATTGTTATTTCATCTTACACGTGTGAAGAATAAAGCATTAACAGGTCAAGTAACTATTTTAAGTTTATGCAGGGAAAAACAATAAACTTAGTGAGAGATGACCAGACCTTCAAAGCTGTATGCCTTTGACAAGTTACTGAAGTTCTCTGAGCCCTTCATCACCTGTAAAGATTGATGATGTCACTTTCACAGAGTCCGGAAAGATACCATTCGTCTCATATAAAGTGAAAGTAGAAAATGTTCTGTGTGTTAAAGGACCTAGCATAGCCCATTTATTTATTCACTCAACAAAGATAAGTTAAGCACATACTATGTGAAATGCATCATATCAACTGTTGGAGATAAAGAAATGGATGAGAAATGGTCCTAAGAAGCTCTCAGTCTAGTAGGAAGTTAGCACAAATTATTGTGCTAGATTTACAATGGGGTGCCTCCTGATAAACCCATGGTGAGTTGAAAATATGGTAAGTAAAAAATACACTTAATACACTCAACTTACCAAACATTATGGCTTAGCCTAGCTCACCTTAAACATGCTCAGAACACTCATATTAGCCTGAAATTGGGCAAAATCATCTAACACAAGGTCTATTTTATGCTCAAGTGTTGAGGATTTTGTGAATTATTGAATACAGGACCTAAAGTGAAAAGAATAGTTATACAAGTACAAAATGGTTGTCAGAGGATCAGTTATCTACCATCTTGATGGAACTGCAGCTCACTGCTGCCGCCCAGCACCACAAGAGACTATTGTACTGCATATCACTAGCCTGAGAAAAGAGCAAAATTCAAAAATTGAATAAGAGTTTCTACTAAACTTTTTGTTGTTGTTGTTGCATCATAAAATAAAAAACATCCTAAGTCAAGCCACCATAAGCTGAGGATCAGCTATATATTGTGGTATCCAGTAAATTAGAAAGGATGCAGTAGAATAGGAAGTTCCTAGAAGACACAGAGGTAAAATATGGGAAGAGCTGACTAACTACACTGTCTATGGATGCAAAGGAAGGTATCAGAACTGGGTTTTCATGAGAGGTTATACATACTCTGGTGACGATGACCATGGTTTTAGGGATCAAGGCATATGCCAAATAGCAAAGAAGCACAAGGAAGCCGGAGGCAGCCCAGTGGCTCAGCAGTTTAGTGCTACCTTTCAGCCCAGGACCTGATCCTGGAGACCTGGGATTGAGTCCCATGTCAGGCTCCTTGCATGGAGCCTGCTTCTCCCTCTGCCTGTGTCTCTGCCTCTCTCTCTCTCTCTCTCTCTCTCTCTCTGTGTCTCTCATGAATAAAAAAAATAAAGTCTTAAAAAAAAAAAAAGAATGAAGTGGTTATAGAAGAGGATGGAGAGGTAAAAATCATGAGAGTCGGTTAGGCCATGTCAAGAATTCTGAGCTTTTTCCTCTACCTGTTGCAGAGAACTGGAAAATAGACATAATCAGATTTTTCATATTACATAGATCGCTTTGGCAGCAGCTTGGAAGACCAGTGCAGTAGGGAGACAACAAATTGAGTCAGGGAGAATAGCTGAAAGACTATTTCAAACCCAGGCATGAGATGGTGAAAGAGAAGTATCCCAAGTTGGTCTCTCATTTCTCTTTAAAACAATATATGAATGTCACAAAAGGAATGTAAAAGAGAAGGCCAATTTGACACTATTTTTTTTTTAATGTAATGCCTTTGATGGGATTTGGTCACTGATTAAGTATTCTTGGTGAGAGAGGAAGCACCATCTAAAGTAAATCTTAAAGTTTTAACTTTAGCAATGGGACACCAGCTTACAGAGGAAAAGCATAAGTATGTATTTTGTATGGTACACAAGGAATTAAGTTCCAGAAATGTTGCCTTCAGTGAGTCATTGGGATATTCAATGGAACCATGAAGTCAATGGTTGAGGATGGTGGAGAGATTTGGGGCAAAGATACAAATCTGGAGCTATAAGCGTGTATGTGATGTTCAAAAGTATGAATGAAGATGAGCATGTAAAGAAGCAAGTAATAACAGAAAAGACAAGATGAGGTAGGATGAGGACCCAGGAGAGAAACCTAAAAAACATCAAGCTTCAAGGGGAGGACAGGAAGTATAGATCCACAGAGACCTGCTCAAAAGGTGGGAAGAATGATCAAAGAGAGGAATACAACATAAAATTGGTTTTTGCAATATGCTTGTGGAGAATGAATTCACTAGAGATGGACCAAATTCCTTCTCATGCTGAACTGGCACACTGCCTAAGCTAACAATTCCTTCATTTCTATCATTCTGTATTTCATAATCATTGTAGTAGCTTAAGTAAAGTAATTAAATGTTTAGGGTTAAAAGGTGTCCAGCTAAGTTTCAGGCTATCATGGGAAGTAAAATGCAACCAGGGATTAAAATAATCTCATCGAATCCTCCTCTGCTTTCCTCAAAAGCTTTGAAGCAAAAATTGCGCTGATGTCGACTTGGATTTGGCTGTAATTATGTGGCTGCTGATGCCTGGGGTGTACTATGGGGTTTACTGTTGAATTATCTTAAGCTTGGGAACCATCATGAAAAAAAAAAAAAAACTAAGCTTATTCTTCCTGTAGAAGATACTATATGTGTAATCACTTTTGCTCTGAAAATGTTCATGGAATCATGTGGAGACAGTGGAATTCAGATCAGATACAATAATTTTTCATATTTAAGTACTTTGGGAAAATGCTTCTTAAACAAAACACTTTTTTTAAAAAAAAGATTTTATTTATTTATTCATGAGAGACACAGAGAGAGAGGCAGAGAGAGAAGCGGGCTCCATGCAGGGAGCCGAATGTGGGACTTGATCCCAGGACTCTGGAATCACACACTGAGCCAAAAGCAGATGCTCAATCGCTGAGACACCCAGGCGTCCCTAAACAAAACACTTCTAAAAGCACTTTAAACCTTCAGTTCATCTTAAATATAGAGAAGCACAACACATGAGCCTTAAATTATCTTTTAAAAATATCTAAAAATCACTCATTATTTTTATGGGCTAAAAATGATGACATATTTTCATCACTATAATTCAAATGATCATATTGATAAGGATTATGAATTTTCCTCCCACAATTCCGTTCGGCTGGGCCACAGGAACTCATTTACATATAACAGAGCAAAAGGCAGAGGTACCATTTAGTAAATAACTATTTTGGTGCACTAAATGATACAGTGGTTACCTAAAATATTTAATATCACCTCCATAAATCTCATCTCCACTCCAGAGCTGATTTTGTTATTCCAAATGGCATATACCACTGCTCCTAACTCAGCTGTGATCTTTGTAACTGGCGTCTTGTAGGTACACTCCTGACTCCAAACCTAAATCTGAGCATCCCATTTAGTTAAAGAACATTGTTATTTGAAATGACTGGTCAATTGTTTCCGACTTATATTAGCTACTGAACCACTTTTATTTGCCTCATTATTTTCCTATGTACAGACAAAGCTAAAATGAATGAGCACTTCAAGGGGTAAGGTAATAGTACATTTCTGGAAATGGATTGGTCCAGATATTTTAGGAGTGAACCCTAACCGTTTTGATCGGGATGAAATAATCATCCTTCATTTAGCAAATTTGAGAGACTGAATTGTCTCTTTGACAAAACAGGGAGATGGTATTGCCAGGTTGCCTTCCAGCAATATTGATCCTTATCCACTGGGATTCAACTGAGGTAACTCAGTATCTACCACAGTGTTTTCAGGAGAGTATAACTAGAGTAAAGTGCTTGTAAGACTGTTTAAAGATTGGGTTGGTAAGCACAATGCCATCTAGACCTTTATCTGTGACTCTTTCAAACTCTGTTCTGTTGGATTTGTTTTCCAGTTGGCTTTTCATCATTACTCTTCAAGTACCATTGTCCCATATCTCCTGGCTCTGGCTCACTGTCATTACCCTGTATTGATTAGTAGCATCATAAAGACACCAAGATGCTCTTTATTACCTCCTCAGATCAATGGAAATTGGTCTCCTCCATAATCATCTGCAGAATTCTTAGCTCTTACTTTACAGGTTCTAGATTCAGGGAGCTGATTTTTTCAAGTCTGACAATTCTTCAAGAATGGAATTCAGAATAGTACAGAGTATTTAATTAAAAAGTCATGATCGAGGGATCCCTGGGTGGCGCAGCGGTTTGGCGCCTGCCTTTGGCCCAGGGCGCGATCCTGGAGACCCGGGATCGAATCCCACGTCGGGCTCCCGGTGCATGGAGCCTGCTTCTCCCTCTGCCTGTGTCTCTGCCTCTCTCTCTCTCTCTGTGTGTGTGACTATCATAAATAAATAAAAATTAAAAAAAAAGTCATGATCAAATACAGTTTTTCATTGCATGCATGGGTATAAAAATACACATAAAATTTGATTTCATGGCTTATTTTACTATCTTGGATAAACATGGTTATGAGGACTATTGATAAAAGTGGCTAAAAGAATAGCTAGTGGCTTTGGAATCAGATTATGATTATGATTATGATTATAATCATAATCATTATAATGATTATGATTATGATTAGGGGCACCTAGGTGGCTCAGTCAGTTAAGCATTCAACTCTTGGTTTCAGCTGAGGTCCTGATCTCAGGGTCATGAGACTGAGCCCTGAGTCAGGCTCTGTGCTCACTGCAGAATCTGCTTAAGTTTCTCTCTCCCTCTGCCCCTCTCACTTGTGTTCTTTCTCTCTAAAATAAATTAAAAAATTATTTAGCTAGACTTGAATTCTGACTGCACTTTCTAGCTCCTGCGACCTTCACCAAATTACTTACTCTTCCTGAGGATGTTTATCTTCATCTCGAGCATGGATAACACTGACTTCCTGGAGTTAGTGGGATTAACTGAGATCATTCAGCTGTGGCACAGTTTTTGCACAACGCAAACACTCAATAAATATTAGCCTATAGAGTGAAAGAAAGACCCAAGTAGGAGTTTTGAGCCTTATGGTCTAAAACCTGGCTGTACCACCAACCAGTCTGTGACTTTGAAAAACCCGTATAATGTCTTTTAATATTATGTCCCCATGTAGAAAATAGGAAAGCTAGACTAGAACAGTGTTTTTCTAAATTTTGCTTATGAACACCAGCATTTTCTCTTTAATTATAATCTCGTATGAATCTCATTACATAAAACTTAATAAAAGAGGAAATGCTGCTTGAAGTAGGAGAGATTCAGAAACACACCCACACACCCACACCCACCACCTGTATAGTCAGATATGTGTACACACATATGTATGTGTATATCACAACATGTTTATTCTAGCAACAAGAAGAAATTGTGTCCCTAAATTCCTTTAACCTCCACAAGTAACCACTCCAGCAAAAACCTCAGGAGACATTCCAGCAGTTCTTCAAACAATGACTGTTGTTTTTATAGAATCCAGCACTGCATCACAATGAGCTGAATTTCAACTTTCATTCATCGTTAATGGACAATAGACAAACTAATCTATACTAAAGAGGTTTCTTTTCATCTCAGTTGCATTTCTTTCATGTAAGCATGCAATGCTAAGTACTTACAGTGATTGCAATCTCTTCTAAGAAAATCTTCTATGGCACTTAAATATAATCACTACGTAGCTAAGGACAACTTGTGTCATCAATACACTCTCTTGTTGAGTAATCAAGACATGAAATTTGGTTTCCCTTTTTTCCCCTTCTGTAAAATAGGAATTTATTTTATTTTGGAGTGAATATGATGCTGTTGGGTGGGCCTGCAAATATTAACTTTTAAAAAGAGGTGTTCTTGTTGTCATTTAGTTTAGAAAGAGAACAACTCTTGATGGTGTATGTATTAGTAGTATCAATGTATGTCACCACTGCCTAGAAGTTTAATTTTTTATTATATGATTTCATCTAAATGACTACTAGTGTGACATTTGAATGGCCTGAAGCAAGGTCAAAATGACAGGGTGGGATCCACAATTAGAAGGAGCTAGCAAAATAAATAAATAAATAAATAAATAAATAAATAAATAAATAAATAAATAAAATAGAAGGAGCTAGCACTGGTTGGGGTAGAGAGCTGATGTAGGGAGTAGCCAGGTGTCAGCCAGTAGTGGCACTAAAGGGTCAGCAAGGATCACACCTGGTCCTTGGGGTGAGAGAAGGCTCAAGATAAACATAGCCCACTACTCCAGAGAACATCTTAGGACAGTATTGAGGATGCCTGATATATAGCAAGAACAGTAATGGTGGACCAGTAATCAGGGCGATAAGTGAAAGGTACCAAGAGTCAGACACTTGGTATGGGTATGTGTGTTGGGGGGGTTCTTGGGAGGGTGAAGTAGGAGGATTAGGTGTGACCATATAGACCTGGTGAGTATAAGCTGCTACCAGAAGAAGTAGCTGCTATTCAGTTCTTGGTCATGGGTGTCTGAGTCTTCTAAAGCCAGACATCTGGACTTCTATGTGAAATATTACATTGTTAAACACTGTCAGTAACTTCATTTGGTTCTTCAAATACTATGGAAATGGAGGCAGCCTTATGCTGGCCAAGTGGGACATATCTGTAGGACCCAGGGCTTTGAGTCTGAATACCAGGCCTGGAATTCTATACTTATAAGGGCTTGCCTATTCATTTGGCTGTGAGTCAGGGTGAAACTATGAACATTTTTCCACTTTTGTTACAATTCATTCCATTTTGTCTGGGTAATCCTAGCCATTAGTTATGAAAGGCCAATTTTATTCTTCATTTGGAGTTCCAAAGAATCTTTCTCAAGTTTAAGAAATATGGCAGTCCATTCAGGGATGGTCTCACCTTCTTAGCAAGTCTGATCTCTTCAAGATATCTTGGGGTAACTCTAGGACTCCCTCCCTTCATTTGCTAAACATTTCACTGCTTAGCCAAGTATTTCCCTAAGTATTTGACTATTCGATATGATTTTGCACTGGAGCACAAACCAATTTAAATGTATGTACGAACAAAGCCAAATTCAAAATCAGTTCAAATTGGTCACATTTATACAGTAATAATGTTCTTAGAAAGTCATTAGTATAATTGTAATTTTTTTCTTCCTGCAGAAAACAAGATGGGCAGGGAAAGGATCACTATTCCCATACAGAATACTTTTATACTTTTTTTACCTCTGAAATTTTATTGCCTTTGCAGTTCTTTCCAAGGCGATGGCTATGAGCATGCTGGGTTGAGGCAGTCCAGTATGCTATTCTCCCCTCTGGCCAATGCCCCATCATCTTTGCCAGGCTTTCCAGTCAGGAAAGATTCAGTCTGAACTCAAAGCCTTTCCCCCAACTTCCCCACTCAGCTTGAAGGAGGGGATGTAGACCTTCACTGGCCCTTGTGGGAATTCAGACACTTCGGAATCTCCAGAAAGTGTTCAGAAGTAGACAGAGGTATTCAGAAGTGGATTCTCCAGGGGACAGCCTTTGAGATTTCAAAGGTGAAGGGAACTGGAAAAGTAAAAGGCACAGTATAAACAGGAAAAGAAATGAAATGGAGTCACTAAGGAGAAGAAAACTCCAGAGGCCTAACACTCGGACCACAGAGGATCAGGCATTTTTGAAAAAGCAATTAACATAACTCTCTTGAATTGCTCAGCTACTTTCCTGTAACTTCATTACTTTTACATATAGATGACTTTTGCCCCCCTTAGGCACCAGTTAATACCATCTATTAAAACTCGCCCAAACAGAAAACAAGTGTCAAGCAGGTGGTTACAAATTTCTAAGAGCACGGAAAGAAAAAATGGAAGAATCCTTTGACCTCCCAGGGAAGTTATTTTATTACACTAAAGAAACCACAGGAAGAGGGAAAAAGATAAAGTATTTTCCTTTTTAGCAGCCATGAAATCGCGCAGATTTTACTATGTGCAAAATGTATACCACTATTGCTTTCTTTGATGGAAGGCATTGGACTCATCGCTCCGAGGAAGATACTAAAACAAAATAGCATTGAAATACCAGCAAAGGAATTTAAATGGGAATGATGTCTCTCCTTCATCTTCTTCTTTCTTATTTTAGAAACTTTGCTCTGGGATTGATGGTGACTTCTCTCAAGTGCAAACTGCTCATGATATCTATTCACTATTTTGTATTATTCATCATTTGGAGGATATAGTCAGGACCACCTAAATGGCTGGCTTTTATCAGCAATCTTCAGAAAAAGAAAACAGACTTGTCTATTATTCAAGTTTATAATGCTAAGATTATCAGTCTGTGATTGAAATGCTGTGTGGTTCGGCCAACACAGCTTATACTGTTAGGATGAGTTAACAGGGAAATTAATCTGATTGGTTAATTTTTTTATAAAGATTTTATTTATTTATTCATGAGAGACACACAGAGAGAGGCAGAGACACAGGCACAGGGAGATGCAGGGAGCCCCATGTGGGACTCGATCCTCGGTCTCCAGGATCAGGCCCTGGGCTGAAGGCAGGCGCTAAACTGCTGAGCTACCTGGGCTGCCCTGATTGGTTAATTAATTACTCAGATGAACCTGGATTCATACGTCGTCTTTCCACAGAATTCTCACTCTTTTTGTATCATCTTACTTTTTCTTAGACAATCTAAAGAATAAAATGAGGTGTCATATCTGAAAGTCACATAGCTGATTTTTGGGAGAATCTCTCTCTGTCCCCTCATTTTTAGGAATATGTTCTAGATACGGAATCATATCTCTCTGATGAAAAACAAATAGCATTTTCTGCTTTACACCTTAACATCTGTGACATTCTTAAACTGCTTCATGTCACTGGGGGTCAAGTGGAACCACAACACAAATCCAATTATTTCTAGACAAGATAATCATTATTTAATCATCTTATGGGAACGAGGTTTAAAGACACAAGAACAGATGCAACTGAGAGTACAAAACAGTATAATAGCAACATCATGATTATCCTGTAGGGCCTTCACTAGCTCTCCATCAAAGAAAAGATTTATACTTCTAAAATAGAAGATATTAGAACACATCACTCTACCACATATTAAATATTAGAATCAAATCAGGACAGTAGTCAAAATAGCTTTGGTGTTCTGTAGATCTGTGATTACCTAACCTGTGAGAAAGAGCTAAATGACCTAGAATCTTACTTCTGCTATCACCTTAACACTATCACCTTGGAAAAAGCACATAATCTTCCTGAGCTGGTTTTCTCATCTACAAAATGATAACCTTACCACTTGCTGTGAGGGTTAAATCAATGTAGGTACTTGAAAGCACTGTGTAGGGACACCTCGGTAGCTCAGTGGTTGAGGGTCTGCCTTTGGCCCAGGGCGTGATCCTGGGGTCCCGGGATCAAGTCCCACATCGGGCTCCCTGCAAGGAGCCTGCTTCTTCCTCTGCCTGTGTCTCTGCCTCTGTGTGTGTGTCTCATGAATAAATAAATAAAGCTTTTTTTTTTTAAAGCACTGTGTAAACTATGTAGCTCTCTAGTAATATAACATTGTATCATTACATACACACTTTAAAACATTTTGTTTTGTTTTGTTTTTAGAAAACATCTACAGAGGAATAGGCCAGAAAAACTGATCAATGTTACCTCTCTCTGTGGTAAAGTGAAATGACGGCCTTGCGGTTGTTGAACAAAAAGGAAAGAGTTTATAACTTTCTTAAATGTGTAATTGTTGGGTTGTGTATTGGTAATTTAAAGAGACTTCTGGTCAAAGGCTGCAAATGGCAGACTCCAAATTATATGTGGTCTGCAAGCATGTTTTGTTTGGCTCAAGGATAATTTTTCAAAAGTAAACTGCTTCCCAACGTTTAAAAACAAAAAATTTTAACATAAGGTAATGAATTTCTATGTCCTCTTTCTAAAAATCAACTATTTGGCAGAAATTCCCTGGGAATTCCTACAAAGCAATAATATTTGAAGCTGCTTCTGCCATATTCTTTTGATGATGGGGTCTTCCCTCTACTGTTTGCTTCGCTCCCCACCTAGATCATTCCATTCAAATAGTCTCTATAGGCATTTCAGTTTATAATATTTTTTACATAAATGTAAAACATTGGATTATTGTTCTGTAAATATCTAGGGCTCTTCCCATGTCCCCATGGATAGAATACATTTTCATACCTCACTGATTTGGAGTTTGAGCACAAGATTTACTTTGGTCAAAAACTGTCAACTGATGTGACATGAGCAGAAGCCTTAAATGTGCTTGGATGTTTAGCCTGTCTCTGTTTATTCACCATGAGAAGGGTTATTCCAGAAAGTTGTTGTCCTTTGTCTTGAGCCTTAGAGTGAGATACAAGGAGTGGAGCTAAGCCTGAAGCCTAAAGCCAAGGTCAAGTGACCAAGCCCAAGGCAGAGATGCTCTAGCCAACCTGAATTAAACAAACAAACAAAAACAAACAAACAAATGCTTATTGCGCTCAGCCAGTGAGTTTTAAGACAGTTTGTTATACAGCATTATTTTGCATTATTTTACTTGTGAGCAAGATAAGCCTACCATTCTCTTTCTTCAAATGCAAAAATAAAACATATCTTGTATGTATATGTGTGTGTGTGTGTGTGTGTGCGTGCATGAGCATGCACAGGAATGTGTGTCCACCTGAGAACATCCACGATTTAAGAAATTTGAGCCAGTTATCACTGAAAAATAAATAGATTTTTAACTTACAACCAACACCCTCTCAGGATGAGATTAATAAGCTTAAACCTTTTCTGACTAGTCTTGTTTCTTACACATTCCCTCTTAAATAGAAATTTTAGAATGCTTCAGACTCTTTCAAAGGAAGTCAACATTGAAACCCAGTGCTAGTTTTTATATTGCCTCATTTTTTTGCAATTAATTCTAATATCATAGATAATTTTAAGTTAAAATAATAGCTATACTACCTATTCCAAAGGATGGGAAATCTTGGTTAACATAGATATAAATCATAAAGTTATTTGCATCTCTTCCTAATCCAACAGTTGCACTGTGATTTTATGTTTAAGTTTCCAAAATTATTAGAATGGAATTTGTCAATTGGATAAAAAGCAAAGTTTGTCAAATCTTTGGAAAGGCTTCTCATTACAAAGAAATATTTTGGAATAAATATACAAATGTAGCATTAAAAGATCCCAATAATGAAGTGTTTCTATATTAGAATAAAACATGCTGTATTAAAATATACACCTAACTTTTTCAAATGAGCTACAATATGCACCATTAAACTTCCAGGAAACAGGAGCACACTGAAAATGCTTAGTTGACTGTAGTACATCCCAGATCTCTAAACCAATACCTAAAGCTTCCAGTTCCAACAGACAACACTTCAATCTCTAGGAACATAGAGGGTTATGAGTGTCTTTGAAATAATAAAATCAGAAGGATTAGCAGAAATCTACTGAGAGGCAGGAAAAAAAGATCTATTTATATTTATATATAAATATATACAACATATACAACATATACAAATATAAAATATAAAATGCATACAGATATACTTTATTTTTTCTATATATATTTATAGAATTTTAAATATATATTAAATATATGTATATATTAAATATACATATATTTAAGAATTTTAATAATACTCTATTATTAAGATTTATTTTATTCATGTTTTTAAATATTATTTTTCTTTTTTAAAGATGTTATTTATTCATGAGAGACACACACACAGAGGTAGAAACATAAGTAGAGGAAGAAGCAGGCTCCCTGCGGGGAGCCTGATGCAGAACTCGATCCCAGGACCCTGGGATCATGACCTGAGCCAAAGGCAGATGCTCAACCATTGAACCACTCAGGCCTCCCTATTGATTTATTTGAGAGAGAGAGAGAGAGCAGGCATGTGAACAGGGGAAGTGGTAGAGGGAGAGGGGCAAGGGGAGAGGGAGAGAATCTCAAGGAGACACCTCTGCAGCTGAGCCTGATGCAGAGCTCCATCCCACGACCCTGAGATTATAACCTGAGCAGAAACCAAGAGTCAGAAGCTTAACCATCTAAGCCACCCAGGTGCTCCAATAATTTATTGGATAAAATAAAATACTTTATTATTTTTAATATTTTAATTGTTTTAAATGTTAAATATATTTTAATATTCTAAAGTATATATAAATGAAATATATATGTATGCATATATACATATATACACACACATATACATATAAAGAAAAAGTCATTTGGTAATAAACTGCAAACAAAATGGAGTCCAGAGAAAAATAACTCCAGATTTGGAAAATGAAACATCATAGAAAACATACTTTAAAATTGTGTAAATTGTGGCCTGTGAATATGAATATTAACAAGCACAATCTATAACAATTAAGACTAGGGTGATTTGTTTTTTAGGAATCAGAAGAAGAGAAGCACTTCAAGGTAGAAGAAATGAGCAACTAGAAATAATCTATGCAAGTCAAGGACTTCTTTACCATTCATTGTAACAAGTCTCTCTTCAGTTGGAAAAAGATGGGCTTGTTGGTGCAAGTCACAAGCCAAAAAATCATTAAAAAATATAAATAAAAGTTCTTCCTTCAAGAAATTTAGCTACTATTTGCTAAGAAATTATTGCAATAAATACCCAAAACTACTACAAATATGATGTAAATAGCAGCCTCTAGATTATTGCAGTGCCCAGACTGTAAAACCTGAGACAGCAACCTGGGTTGAATAAATTGCCACCAGTAGTCTTAAAATGTAGTACACCAGAAGGGCTCTGCTATTCCTCCCACAATTGATCTATACAAGTTTTGACAAAAGGAGGAAGAGGACACATAAAATGTAATTACATACTGTCTAGAGAAAGTATGCATTTTGTGCTACTTTGTAACCTTTACAATAGAAAAATAGAACAAGTCACCC
The DNA here is from genome assembly GCF_011100685.1 of Canis lupus familiaris. Taxonomy (NCBI): domain Eukaryota; kingdom Metazoa; phylum Chordata; class Mammalia; order Carnivora; family Canidae; genus Canis; species Canis lupus. The sequence continues at coordinate 7,398,433 of NC_049245.1, forward strand.
TCTCATTTTTGGTGTCTGTGGTAGGTTTCAATAATATATACAGATTCTTTGCAGTTCCTGTCATGAATATGTGGACGAACTCCATCATTGAATCTAGGCTTGGACAAGTAATTTGGTTTGGTCTGTGGGGCAGCAGCAAATCTGACAGAATCAGGGACTTGAAATCAGAGGCTTGTGTACTGGGCCTTGTTCTCTTCCCGCTTGGATCCCGTTTGCTACAATGTGAATAAGCCTGGGCTAGCCCACTGGAGATGCAGGGATCAGATGGAGAGACCTCTGGATCCAAAGAATCATGAGATGTAAATATCTGTTTTTTAAGTCATTATATTATGGGGTGGTTTGTTATGTAGCAGAAGGCAATTATTCCAATGTCTCAAGTAAGTAAAGGATTGTTGTAATGGTCTCTTATTGCAGTCAGATGCCTAATTAATAGAAGATCATTAATGTGTTCCTATTCTGAAGAAAGAATGCTAGCCTTCAACAGTGAAGCAGAAACCAGATGAAGAAATGACACTGACAGACATGGCTTGTGATGGCCAAAGTTCTGGTTCTCAGAAATAAATCTCCAGGTCAGAAGTGTCATTAGAAATTGCCGAAGAGAACACAGAGATTTCAGAAGGCTCCAGAGAGAAATGTGAGATAGCAGTTTGGGGATTTCCAGGCAGTACCAAGGATTAGACAACATCTCTGAATCTGTGAAATCCATGATGAGACAAAAGCATGCTTTACTGGGAGGAAAACAACTGGCAAATGAAGCACACAAAAGAAATATGCCATGATTCCCCCGGTTGTTTTCAAAGAGAGAAAGAAGAGTGATGTGATCTTTTTAGTGTCTCTCTTTTTGTCTCTTTTGTCTCTCCCTCTTGCTCCTGAATATTTTACTGGTTTCATGAAAGGATGTCAAAAACAAAAGTATGTGCATGTGTATTATACTTACTTTCCTTGGAAGTATAAAAAGTACAGAGATTTGTATTGTATAGATTGTCAGTGCAACATGAAAGGAATATTGGATGAAGTTGTGCCAAGGAGGAGTCTACCTGGCTACCTACCTACTACCCACACACATGGGCATAAATCTGTGATATATCTGTTTTGTCATATTTCTTCCTTATTTTTTAAACATGTTCACTGTGTTTCTTTCTTTCTTTTTTTTTTTTTTGTTTTTGGTCTCATGAACTTTTGGTTTACTCCCTTTCACACAAGAAACACATACATATATGCAAACAGTATGTGAAGAATAATATAAGGCAGAATGAACTGAAAAATAAAAACCTTCCTTCCTACTGTAATCAGTTTGCCTACATCCTTCCAGTTTGTCTGAGCCATCTTCCATGCATTTATAAACCTACACAATACACTCTGCTATAATGAGGGTTTCTGTAATGCAAATTAGGGCACACATCATTGGGAAATAGATGAGTCATCAGTATAATGTGGAAGTCACATTGGTCCATATGTTGAGTTGTTGCAGACAAAAGGAGCCAGAAGAGTGGAAGTAGAATAGTAATTTGAACAGGAAGGAACAGAGCCCTTAGTTCGGTGTTTGAACTAGCAGGAGGAGCCCTTTCCTCTGCATTTAAAAAGAGAATAAGTATTAAAAGCTAGCAATTGTGAGGGAATCACTCTCCCAGAGAGAAGCACCTACCTGCCAGTGAGTGGTCAATTGTGCTGCAATGGAAGTCGAGAGTAAAAACCTATCAAGAGTGGAAGGCTATGTTAGATCAAGAAGCCAGCAAACATCTCTTTGAGGAGTGACATTTGAAAAGAAACCTAAAAGAAGTGAAAATGCAAGTCAGTGAAGATCTGGGGTGGGAGGAGATGGTTATTCCAGGCAAAGGGAACAGCAAGTGAAAGGCTCAAAATAAGGAACAAACATGGGGTCTTCAGGGAATTGCAGGAAGGTCAGCATGAATAGAGTGAACTGGGCAGAGAACAGAAGGAAAAAAACATTGGAGAGGGACACCTGGGTGGCTCAGTGGGTTGAGCATCTGACTCTTGATTACAGCTCAGGTCATGGTTTTAGGATCATGAGACTGAGTCCCACATTGGGCTCCATGCTTAGTGAGGAGTCTGCCTGGAATTCTCTTTCTCCCTCTGTCCCTTCTCCAGCTCCTTTCTCTCTCTCAAATAAATAAATAAATAAATAAATAAATAAATAAATAAATCTTAAAAAAATGACAGGAAAACATTGGAGAGATTAGCAGGGACTAAGCCTTAAAGGTCACTGTTGGCTGAGATGTGACATTTAGATTTTATTCAGAGGGTACTAGGAAACCGTTAAAAGTTTCTGAGCAAAAATTGATATAACATGTATTTTAAAAATCACTCTGGAGGCTGTGTTAGAAGCAAATACTGGGGAAAAGAGAGAAATTGGGGAACCTGTCAGTAGCTTAGAGGACTATGGATTTCAATGTGATTTTGAAAAATGAACACAGAACAAGCAAATATTCAAGTAACAGTCCACCGAATCAGGATTTGTTAATGATTCCGTGTGTCCGTCTTAACTAGACCGATATCACAGAAAAAATATGAACAAAATAGAGAACACAGAAAAACTTCAAAATGGAAGATAAATACTAGATTCTATCTAATTGGGTTGCAAGTTTAACAGGGGAAAATGGCAAATGATGCACATGCTATGATCTGCCTTCTCTTAATCGTACATTTCTTTTCTGTGCAATGGAAGTAGGCTTGTTTCAACTGACTGACCACTTCTAGCCTCTCTTCCAGAGAGAATTCTCCTGTATATTCCTCCTCAAACTACCAAAACAGAAGCACACATCTTGTTCTAAATCCCGGAATCTTCCCAATTACAACTGAAACTCTTTAATATGTTTCAGAAATTACATAAGTTTTACTAAAAATCTAGCCCAAATCAAATACAAATATGTTTATTTACCATTTTGATATTAATGAATTAGGGCATATTTCACAAGAGTACTATCATAACATATACATTTTTATTCCGACATTATAAAAGGAAACATTACTTCAAATGAATCAATTGGCCATAAGACTACATAGCCTTTGAATATACCAGCTTGTGTTTGTTTGTAACAACTGACCCAAATTCATTTTTCTCAGTGGGAATAATATGAACCATGTTGAGTAGAACCATGTTTGTCTTTGAGTAAATCAAAGACAAGACTTTGATTTTTATTTTTTAAGCAAGATTATTTGGATCTGATTTCTGTCAAAATTAAGCCAGTTCTCCACTTCATCTTATATACTTAGTCCTAGTCTAAGAATGTAGTTTTGAGTGTATCAAATATTTATTGTGAGTCCAGATAGGTCAATATACCAAAAGTCAAAGTTACAAAGAAGGACTCTGACCTAATCACAATCTGAGAACAGCTTCAAATGCCTTGTGAAATGTGTGTGTGTGTGAATGTATCTGTGTGCACTTCTTTCTCTCTGCATTTTGCCTTTGTCTCATGTCTTATATCATAAAATGACATGATACCACTTGATGGCAGACTTTGATGTTGCAAAGCTACTTCCCAATTCACATTCACTCGTCAGTGCTGATCTTGTTCAAAGTCAAAACCACCTCAGGTTAGTGCTACAGCTGAGAACAACCAGGATGGAATTCGGCAGAAAGCACTGAACTGTCACTGCCCTACAGGGGTCAAGATGCCTCCCACTTACTGAGATATGTCAGTGGTGCAAAGAGGGTCTCTGTGAAGTGTCAGTTATCAGGTAAAATTCACCAAAGACCAAAGCCAGAGCTAAGCAGCTAAGCTATCTTGGCTTTTAATGAGGGAACCAAAAAGGAAATGGAATGGTTACAGTCTCCAAAAGGCAAATAAGACTGAAACTACCTCTCCTTTGATAATAATAAATTTATTTGCACCAAATGGTTATCTGAATTGAAAACAGCAAGACTCATATTCAATTAGGTATGTGTCTAGGTGTGTGTGGACATCTATGCACCTATACACATTTAGTACACACTCTTTAAAATAGACCATATACAGGGTACTGTTGTCATTGTAATTATTAAACACACCCCAAAGTTCAGATGGCAATGATCATTTAGTGTTCATGCATCACTGGATCATCTGAAGTTGATTAGCAGGTCAACCTGAGCAGCTCTGTCCCACATGTCCCTTGTGTTCCTCTTGGGACCAGCAAGCTAGCCAGAGCATGCCCTTCTCATAGCCATGAGAAGGTGCTAGAGGATAGGGAGATGAACCAGGGCCAATGAAAGCCTAGGCTAAGTGCTATTAGTACAATTTCACCTCTGCCCCATTGTATTGACCAAAGCATGTCCAATGGACAAACCAAAGATCAAAGGGGTGGAACGGGGAAATAGCCTCTGCTCCCTTACTGGGAGGAGTTCCAAAGACACATGGCAAAGAGTGTGGGTACAGGGAGATTATGCCATCTACCACAGACCACCTATTCATCTTTTAATCAAGAGAAACAAAAGTAGCATGGAGTCATAAAACATAGATTTGGGGACAGACAGACCCGAGTTCACATCCTTATTAGCCCTGGCCCTTGAGCAACCAACATTAACCTCACTTGTCCTTATTTTCCCCATGACCAAACTGGAAACAACCACCTTCGCCTTACAGGAATTCTGTGATTATTAAAAGTCAATACTCTATGAAGAGTAGTTAGTCCTTCATAATCTTCTAGGAGGCAATGACAAATTATTACTGTTACTGTTATTGCTGTAATACTATTGTATTTGTAATACTATTGTATTGTATTGAGTCATTGTCATTACTCAATCCTAGAAATAGCTGGGGCTTGTATTCTATCACATTTGGCTTACTCTATTTATTCCTCAAATTATGCTTCCAGATGTGAATCACGTCTCTCCTGTCCACAAGAGGAAACCCAACAGAACAAAATGAAAATTATAGACCCCGGGACCTGCATCATCCCTGGCCCACACAGGTCTTGAAAGGAGGGAGACTCTCTGTGAAGTGAACTGTGGTGATGAAGTAGAGAATTTTGAGGAGAGCTTTTATAAGTGAATTGAGAGAGGAAAATCAAAGATCTTCTCAAAGCCATTCACTAAGGAAAGGGAGTTGTTTTGCTTTTGGAGTCAGTTTCTTTTGAAATCATTTGGAATCTAATTTGGAAAGGAAGGATCAATGGTTGGATGGTTAGCTAGGGCTAGTACGTGTTCTGGCTGTGACTCTCTAGCTTTTGCTCTGTTGGATCTGCTTAGAAACATGGAATCATCATACAACACCTTACCCTCTCTCCTCATTTGCTTTGTTTCATCTTCAGATCCTGATGTTCTTCTGGCATTTTACCCCTAAGATGTGGATACACATGTTATGCATATTCTTGAGTCAGCTAAAATCAATGCAAATAAGCCTTTGTTTTTCACAGTTGAGCATAATTAAAGCTTTTTTAAATTTCTTGAACAATTAAAATAATCATTTTAATTTTCTCCTACAAGCTAAATCTACTCCTTTTTCACCGAAGTTGTATTTGAATAACAATTTATATAATTAAAAAAATTTTTCAGAAAAAACCTAACACTTTAATCTAAAAGATTATATATAATAACTTAATGTTATTGACTCTTGTTTCAGTATAAGCAAAAAGAGTCTTAAATTTCTTTCTAGGCTTCATTTAGACTGTTTTCTGAATTTGGCTTCTTTATTTTCTCTTTTTATTCTCTTCTTGAGTTATTTTAATATTTTAATTTCCAAATCTTTTATTTCTCCATTATTGAATTATAATTGCAAGAATGATGCCTTCTTTTTTTAAATTTGTTTTGATTGAAGTTCGATTTGCCAACATATAGTATAACACCCAGTGCTCATACCATCAAGTGCCCTCATCAGTGTCCATCACCCAGTTACCTCAACCCCTCACCATCTCCTCTTTGGCAACCCTTTGTTCATTTCTCAGAGTTAGGAGTCTCTCATAGTTAGTCTCCCTCTCTAATATTTCCCACTCAGTTCCCCTCCTTTCCCTTATAATCCCTTTCACTATTTCTTATATTCCATGTATGAGTGAAACCATGATTATTGTCCTTCTCTGATTGTCTTATTTCACTCAGCATAATACCCTCCAGTTCCAGCCACATCAAAGCAAATGGTGGGTATTCGTTCTTCCTAATGGCTGAGTAATATTCCATTGTATATATAGACCACATCTTCTTTATCCATTCATCTGTCAAAGGACATCATAGCTCCTTCCACAGTTTGGCTATTGTGGACATTGCTGCTAGAAACATTGTGGTGCATGTGTCCCAGCATTTCACTACATCTGTAATCTTTGGGGTAAATACCCAGTAGTGCAATTGCTGGGTCGTGGGGTAGCTCTATTTTTAACTCTTTGAGGAACCTCCACACTGTTCTCCAGAGTGGCTGTACCAGTTCACATTCCCAAAAATAATGCAAGAGGGTTCCCCCTTCTCCGCATCCTCTCCAACATTTGTTGTTTCCTGTCTTGTTAATTTTCCCCATTCTCACTGGTGTGAGGTGGTATCTCATTGTGGTTTTGATTTGTATTTCCCTGGTGGCAAGTGATGCAGAGCATTTTCTCATGTACTTGGTGGCCACATGTATGTCTTCTTTGGTGAAATTTCTGTTCATATCTTTTGCCCATTTCATAATTGGATTGTTTGTTTCTTTGGTGTTGAGTTTAATAAGTTCTTTATAGATCTTGGATACTAGCCCTTTATCTGATATGTCATTTGCAAATATCTTCTCCCATTCTGTAGGTTGTCTTTTAGTTTTGTGGACTGTTTCTTTTGCTGTGCAGAAGCTTTTTATTTTAAGTCCCAATAGTTCATTTTTGCTTTTGTTTCCCTTGCCTTCATAGATGTATTTTGTAAGAAATTTCTGTGGCCAAGTTCAAAAAGGTTGCTGCCTGTGTTCTCCTCTAGGATTTTGATGGATTCTTGTCTCACATTTAGATCTTTCATCCATTTTGAGTTCATCTTTGTCTATGGTGTAAGAGAGTGGTCTAGTTTCATTCTTCTGCATGTGGCTGTCCAATTTTCCCAGCACCATTTATCGAAGAGACTATCCTTTTGCCAGTGGATAGTCTTTCCTACTTTGTCAAATATTAGTTGACCATAGAATTGAGTTCCCATTTTTGGGTTCTCTATTTTGTTTCATTGATCTATGTGTCTGTTTTTGTGCCAGTACCATACTGTCTTGTTGATCACAGCTTTGTAACACAGCTTGAAATCTGGCATTGTGATGCCCCCGGCTCTGGTTTTCTTTTTCAATATTCCTCTGGCTATTTGGGGTCTTTTCTAATTCCACACAAAGTTAAGATTATTGGTAATTTGTGGTTTTCCAGAAATGCATCCATTTCTTCTACATTGCCTAATTTGTTGGCATATAGCTGCTCATAATACGTTTTAAAAATCACTTGTATTTCCCAGGTATTGGTTGTGATTTCTCCCTTTTCATTTGTGATTTTATTAGTTGAGTCTTTTTTCTTTTTAATAAGGCTGGCTAGGGTTTTATCTATCTTATTAATTCTTTCAAAGAACCAACTCCTGGTTTTGTTGATCTGTTCTACAGTTCTTTTAGAATCTATTTCATTGAGTTCTACTCGAATCTTTAGTAACTCTCTTCTGCTTGGTGTAGGTTTTACTTGCTGTTCTTTCTTTAATTCCTTTAGGTGCGAGGTTAACTTGTGGATTTGAGGGGTTTTTTTTTTCTCCAATTTTTTGAGGGAGGCTTGCATTGCAATGTATTTCCCTCTTAAGACCACTTTTGCTGTATCCCAAAGATTTTGAATGGTTGTATCTTTATTTTCATTAGTTTCCATGAATCTTTTTAATTCTTCTCTAATTTCCTGGTTGACCCATTCATCTTTTAGTAGGATGCTCTTTAACCTCCATGTGTTTAAGTTTCTTCCAAATTTCTTCCTGTGATTTAGTTCTAGTGTCAAAGCATTATGGTCTGAAAATAGTCAGGGGACAATCCCAATCTTTTGGTGTTGGTTGAGACTTGATTTGTGACCCAGTATGTGGTATATTCTGAAGAAAGTTCCATGTGCATTTGAGAAGAATGTTTATTCAGTTGCATTCAGACGGAAAGTTCTGTATATATCTGTGAAATCTATTGGTCTAGTGTGTCATTTAAGGCCCTTGTTTCTTTGGTCATTTGCAGAAAGTGCCGTGTTGAAGTCTCCTATTATTATTAGCATATTATTATATAAGTATGTCTTAACTTTGGTTATTAATTGATTGATATACTTGGCAGCTCCCACATTAGGGGCATAAATATATATGATTGTTAGGTCTTCTTGTTGGATAGACCCTTTAAGTATGATATAGTATCCCTCTTCATCTCTTACTACAGTCTTTGCTATAAACTCTACCCCAGTTTTCTTTTCAGGACCATTTGAATGGTAAATGGTTATCCACCCCTTTATTTTCAGGCTGGAGGTGCCCTTAGGTCTAAAATGAGTCTCTTGTAGACAGCATATAGATGGGTCTTGCTTTTTTTATCCAGTCCAATACCCTGCATCTTTTGATGGGATCATTTAGCCCATTCATGTTCAGAGTAACTATTAAAAGATATGAATCTAGTGTCATTGTAATACCTATTCAGTCCCTGTTTTTGTGGATTATTTCTTTGAACTTCCTCTTTCTTTTACAGGGTCCCCTTGATATTTCTTGCAGAGCTGGTTTGGTGGTCACATATTCTTTCAGTTACTGACTATCCTGGAAGCTCTTTATCTTTCCTTCTATTCTGACTGAGAGCCTTGCTGAATAAAGTATTCTTGGCTTCATGTTCTTCTCATTTAGGACCCTGACTATATCCTGCCATCCCTTTCTGGCCTGCCAGGTCTCTGTGGAGAGGTCTGCTGTTAATCTAGTGTTTCTCTCCATTTAGGTTAAGAATCTCTTGTCTATTGCTGCTTTAAGAATTTTCTCTTTATCTTTGGAATTTGCAAGTTTCACTAATAAATGTCGAGGTGTTGAACAGTTTTTATTGATTTTTGCAGGGGTCCTCTGTATCTTGTGGATCTGAATGCTTGTTTCCTTCCCCAGATTTGGGAAGTTCTCAGCTATGATTTGTTCAAATATACTTTGTGGTCCTCTCTCTCTCTCTCAGCCTCTTCTGGAATACCAATTAGACGTATATTCTTTCTTCTCAAGCTATCATTTATTTCTCCCAGCCTTTCTTCATGGTCTCTTAATTGGTTTTCTCTTTTTCCTCAGCTTCCTTACTTACCATCAACTTGTCTTCTATGTCAATCACTCTCTCTTCCATCTCATTAACCCTAGCAGCTAGAGCATCTAGTTTGGATTGCAGCTCATTTAATCTATTTTTAATTTTGGCCTAGATTAGATCTCAATTCTGCAGTAACAAAGTCTCTAAAGTCCTTTATGCTTTTTTCCAGAGCCACCAGTAGCTTTATAATTGTACTTCTGAATTGAATTTCTGACACTGTATTGAAATCAAAATTCTGCAACTCTGTAGCCGAGAGCACTGTTTCCAGTTCTTTCTTTTGTGGTGAACTCTTCCTTCTAGTCATTTCGTCCAGTGGAGGGTGGCTGTATGAGCAGGCTGAGTCAAAAAATATCAACCATGACCTAAGTAAAATACACCCTAGATGAATTCAAAGAGATCAGAGACCAGAAAAATAAAAGAAAAAGAAGAGCAGAACAAAATAAAACAAAAGGACTACTAAAGTGAAAAACAAATTTTAAAACAAAGTAGTAAAAACAAAAAGCCAAAAACCAAAAACAAAGAAGAAAAAAGAAAAAGAAAAAAGGAAAGAAAAGAGGAAAAAGAGAAGAAAAAAGGGGAGGATGGTAGTGTGAGGAAGTGGTAGTGGATAGAGAATGTAGTCTCTCTGAAGGGTCCTAGAGGGTGATCCTCTTGGTCTGGGTGTATTTTGTTCTGTAAGTTAGAAGGTGTTCAATCTCAAATTTATATAAACCAGCAATACTTATATGAAGACCCAATACTGATCACAAAAACAAGATAAAAGAAGGGCAGAATGGGAAGAAAGAGAGAATATAACCTCACAGAATGAACCAACATGGGGTTCCACTTGGTTCTGGGTGTATGCTGCTAGTGTTTTAGAAGGTATTAACTTACACCATTGTAGAACAAAACAAGCAGAAAAAAAAAAAAAAGCCCAAAACAAAGACCCATATCTCGTATATCTACCAAAATTAAATTGAAATTAAATTGAATATTTTGAAGGGAATTCAGAAGTGAAAAATAGATCTAAGACATGTAATTATAGAAATATGAAAGTCAAAAAGGAAAAAAAAACTTTAAAATGAGCTGGTAAAATATTGTAGTTAAGGTGGGAAAAGAGAAAAAATATTGGAAATATTTAATCTGTTATAAAAACAAGTCATAATGGAAAAAGAAAAAAAAAAAAAGGAAAAAAAGGACCTTCTACTTCTATATACTATTTTCTCTCAGTCCTGGAGCTTTCCAGCACTGCGTAGTCAGTAGACTTGCTCTTCCCTTGTTCTTCCAGTTGGTCTTCTGGGGGAGGGGCCTGCTGTGCACCAGGCGGAGGTGTGTGCACCTGGGCGGAGATGCCCCACCCCCTGCCAGGTGCTGGGCTCAGTGTGAGCTGTTTACCCTGTGAGGCCTTTGTCCCCTCGAGGCCTTGCCTCTCCCAGGCACAAGGTGAAACGAGGAAACACAACAATGGTGGTGGCCAGATTTCCAACCCTGGAGTCGAGCTCCCTGTGTAAGTACCGCAGTCTCCCAGTCCGCACTGGCCTAGATGCTCCTGGGGGCCCGCGCAGCTACACTGGTGTGCACGGCTTGGGGTGCACCCAGCGGCAGGACAGTTCTTGCTGTCCCGCGCCGTCCCCGCCTGGCCCAGGGGAAGGCAGGATCGCTGGCTTTGCCTGCCCGGGGACCCTGGGATCCAGACCGAGAGGACCCACACTCCTGGGACCACCTCTCCTGAAGGGAACCGGCTCAGCCACCTCCACCTGGAGCCGCCCGCCTAACCCACGGGCTTCCCCCAAATGCCCTGGAGGGCAGCGGCTCTCCGGCCCTTTACCAATATTGGACGGCAGCGTGCGGTGGGCTCCCCCGCTCCCCGGCCCCTCCTCTTACAGTGACTCGGGGCGCCGGGAGGCTTCACTGCCCCTCCTGCAATTCTGCGCGATTTCCCTGCTAAGCACTTTTCTGTCAAGGAAAACTTCGCCGCGGATTTTTAAAGTTCCTGTTTCTCCAGGGTCGGGCTTTTGCCGCTCTTTTGTAGCCTGGATACTCACGGTTCCCCTTCTCTGCTTTATTCTTTTTTATTTTTATTTTTTGCCTTCCTACCTTGTTAGAAGCAAAAACCTTTCTCTCTAGCGTGCTTCTAAGCACTCTCTCTCGAATGCTTCTCTCTGAAGCCTTCCAGCTGTTCTCTCTTTATATCTCAGGTCGAGTTCATAGGTGTTCAGGATGTTTTGAAAGTTATCCAGGTAAGTTGGTGCGACCAGGTGAGGTGAGGACCCCTACTCTTCCGCCATCGTGCCCCACCCTCCCAAGAACGGTCCCTTCTTAATCTTGGTGTCTGGGTCTGTTGAACTAATAGCTGAAAATCAGTGTGCAGAGGTTTTCCAGGCATTTTGGCTGGAAGGCAATCCTGTGTGTGTGTGTCTTATGTAAAAGCATAAAATGCTACTTTTGACTCCTCTTCCCTCTCCTGAGGAGCCCTCCCAGCCCCTCTTCCCGCACTCAGCCTCCAGAAATCGGTGGCCTGTTCTGTAGCTGGAAGCCTGTTCATGGGAGTGAGGTCAGATGCTTGGGGTCTCCTTTCAAGGCCTTGTTTTTCATGACTCATGACCAAGATGAGATCTGGGGCTGCTTTCTGTGATCCTAGAAAGGCTTCCAGCCATGACCACTGGGCTGGAAGAGCAGGGTGCTTACAGAACATCCCTTTTTCAGAGGTTTGGAAGCTGCACTTCCAAACATAGCAGAGCCCTTCCGCCCAGTAATTCCAGCCCAGCTGGGAAAGCCCACCTGGCTCTTTTGAGGCATTCACTTTGAGTAAGTAGCTGAGAGGCAGCAGAGATACCTTCCAGGAATTGGCAGCTGCTGCCCCGACTTTGGTTTTTCTAGCTTTGGTGAGCAGCTCTGGGTCTTTTGCGCAAAGTCCCAGACACTCCTGAGGATGATTCAATGAAAAAAATAAGCTAGGACCGCCCCCCCTCAGTTCTTTGTTGATGCCATATGTGACCCACCATGCACTACAGGAGGAAGCTCTGCCATAAGCTTATGGGTTTGGTCTTTGTAGAGCACCGGCTCACTAGTCTCTGAAAGGAAGAGTGGTTCTGGTCTCTGCTTGTACTTTGAGCACAATATTGTTGTGATTATTTGCACTTCTCTAAGCTTTACTCGGCAAAAACCTCAGTAGGCCTCTTGGGGATGCAGCTTTTCTTTAAAGCAAGAATTGTAGCATTTTCCTAATATAAATGCACATATAGGTTTTGTAATACAAAACTCCTGCAGGCATTCGTTGATGTTTCCCTTCTGGCCTAAACTGCTGGGTGTGACTAGTTTAAAAGCTGTCAAAATGACATAAAACAGTTATTAAAACCAATGGTTGCCTCACTGCCAGAGGGCAATATTGTTCCATAAATAGTCTGCATTGCAGCATTGCTTAGAGCAAGACTGAGCCATCAAACCTAAGGGCAGAAGGCATTTTAAACACAGTAAAGTGCAATCATATGTAAAGTCCCCCACATAAGTAAATGGCAACTTTTTTTTTTTTCTTTTTTCTTTTTTTTTTTGCAGCAGCCATTTGGGCAGTAGGTACAAGTGAAACATAGGTATTTTCAGTATCTATTTGAGCACCTAAGTGAACATGTAATTGCGCAATGAGCCTTTCACAGCAACTCAATTAAACATGTAAATTATTGTCAAATGTTCCCAGCAGCCACAGAACATTTTCAGTGTCCAATGTCATTATCCTCTATCAGGCATTTGTGTGTCGCAGTACACATTTCTGCAATTAAATAGTAATTATTTTTATTTCCAGTCTCATTAGTAATATTTAAAATTGGAAGTACTATATTGTCTTTCTTCTTTTTGGCTTAGATTCATTATATATTTAATGGAACCATACTTGATGGAATCACTGGGTTCCCACAGCCATTTCTCTTAGTATCTTTGTCTTTGGAAAGGTAGGAAGACTATGGAGTCTTAAAAATAGAATCACATGGATGCATTAGCCTGAAATGTCTTTTTGGGGTACTCCCCCATGGCATACACTTGGAAACGGGCTGCTGGTAGTTTACATAGAATATTATCAATCTTAAGAAATTAATATCCAACAAGTATTTGCTCACAGTATTTTCTAAGCAACTGTCTATTCTAAGAAACAGGTGGTAATTTATGACATTGCTTATAAAAAAATGAATGGAAAAGCCCAAGTATTTTGAGGTCCTTTGTATGTGTAGGTTGGGAAGGACTAGAGATGAGAAGTCAGGACCTCATTATGGGGGTATTACCCAGCATGGATGGTAGAATTGACATCACTGGTCAGGTTTCAAAACTTCCAAGGTAATTTATGTAATGAAGTATCATAAAATAGTAGGGATAAGAAAAAGGATATTCTATGATATGGGGCAGTATTATTGCCAGCATCCTATGGGTATCTTCTGGGCAGGAACATAAGCCCAACAGAACCAGAAGAAACTGCCCTATTTTAGTTTTACTGATTTAACCAAATGAGATGGAGCTGAAACAGTTGATTCAACTTGTCTACTTTGGTCTTCCTTATACTGAAAAATAACTATGACTGTTCATCTTACTTTAACTGCTTACTCTCATGCTACAGAAGTTCTGAAGATGTGAAATATACAAATTCCATAGGGTGTTATTTTATTGTTTTGTTTTGGTTTTACTTTCAAAAAAATTATGCAAAGGGATGTGTTCTGAAGTTCCAAATGATTTCAAAAATCAAAACAATCCAATCAATTTCTCAGTAATTGGCTTTAAAGAAACTGAGACAAGAGCAATGCAAACAAAGTGCTTTTAAATAAATCATAATTACCCATGCAAATGTCTCCAATAATTTGAGGGTTTAATCAGATGACTAACAATTTGGAAGCCCTCTTACATTTGGTGATGTGACAGGCAGCAGGAATGCAGAGAAAGCAGTCTGGTAAGGACAATCTGAGATGTGAGGAAGGCAGCTAGATTAACATCTGAATTTATCCAAACTTGGGAAAATCTCATACTGGAAAGTTGTTTCTGCATTCGTCTTATTAGTAAAGATATGCATATATGTTCAACCTTTCCAACTTGTTCAGTTAAGCCTTTGAATTGATCTGGAACATTGCAGATTTTCTTTTCCCCTTCAGATGATAAAAGCATTTTTGCGTGCAACAAGGAGCAGGTGTTGGTTATTCAAATTTGGAATATACAACCAGCTTCCCATCCTGCCCACACCCCCACCCCCACCCACACACCCCCACTTTTATGTGTGTATACTGTCTTCTCTTACCACCCAATCCTTCTACTTTCTAATTACAGAAAATCCTTTAAAGAGGCACACTTGTGCAGCTCTAGATGATGCAACCTTTAACAATGTTATTTTACTCCTATTTGGGGTGGGGGGGGGGGTTGAAAATCAATATGGTATGTGACTTCCTTGCAGTATTTTTTTTTCTGAAACCAAGAAGCAAAGTACTCCACTTAGTGTAGTTTTAATTAAACTGAATACATTATAAAACACTCTCCTAATTTGCTTTGCCTAGAAAATGTTTTTTAAAGTGTTACAAATCAATCAACTAATTGAGCTATGTAGTAGGAAATGCAGATGGCATCTCTCGTTACTCCGTGTTTTCACTCTGCCAACCAAGTGCCTCTTCAAAGACAGGATTTGCATTGGGGCTGGCAATTTGCAGCCATGGCACCAACATGGTTGTGGTGCTAACGGTTAACAAGGTATAACAACACAAAATGCTCTGAGGGAAGAGATGGGATGTGGAGGTGTTGGCAAGGGGACAGGAGTAGCACAGTCAGGATGGCTCCTTGTAGTCCCAGCTCCCACCTATTCTGTATTGGATCAGGGGTAGTTGGTTTTATTTGCCAGTTCAGAGTGGTTTAACAGGGAATAGGTTCATATCTACTTTGGGGATGTATTTTTTCCCACAAATCTAACATGGGGAGGTGTTGGGGTTAGTTTCCTGTGCCCTTTCAGTGAGACACTCTGTCTGGTGTTGGAATAATGTGCTGACTGAAGGCCAAGGTGACATCTTTGCTTTTGAAGGGCTTTCCTTTTGCAAGTATTTACCTTAGGCACAATGTTGGGTGTATAGTATTCAAATACAAAAATAAAGTGTCTCTACTCTCAAGGTTCTTCCAATTGAATCGGAAACAGATAAGCCAATGGCCACTGTACAATTTTGTATGTTATCTGGGAAAGTATGTCTGAGAAAAACACAGGCAAAGAATTTAATTTTTCTTGGGAGAGTTTTGAATCATTTAAAGAGGAATCAGGAGGTAGAGTATATTGGGATATAAAGGCAATGGACTTTTGATGAGAGAGAAAATTGAGCACACTCTGAAGTGTAAAGTCTCAATTTTGGTAGCTACTGAACCAGCATCTCCCTCCAGTTCATGTTCTGACTTCTCTTCAATCCTGAATTACAAAATTATCCTCCCTGTCACATTTGAGGGTGTTGTTACAGTTTAAAGCACTGCTCTGTGCTGCACTTAGGACTGTTGTTATGTTAAATGTATCATGGGAAATTCTGATGACTCAGCAGCTATATGCTCACATGCTTTAAAAACACCACCTAAGATTTCACCAGAACCTAACTAGTTTCCTGGAGCTGCCTTAAGGCATCTCTAAGGTGTTCCAAATCCTGAGGCTCAAAGGTTAAAAGTTGTAAGGAAAAGGTAAAAAAGGAAAAAGTAAAATTGGGGGGTATCTGGCTGGCTCAGTCAGTTAAAGCAAACCGCTCTTGATCTCGGGGGTAGAGATTGTGACTCAACTCAGGGTTATAAGTTTGAGACCCACTCTGGGTGTACAGATTACTTAAAAGTAAAATCTTTAGGGGGCACTGGGTGGCTCAGTCGGTTAAGCATCTGTCCTCAGTTCAGGTTATGATTTCGGGGTCCTTGGATTTCGCTCCCATTAAGCTCCTTGCTTAGCGGGCAGTCTGCTTTTCCCTCTGCTCCCTTCCTCCCTGCTTGTATTCACTCTCTCTCTATCTCTCTCTCAAATAAATAAAATCTTTAAAAAAAGTAAAACTGGGAGGAATAACCTTTAACATTGCTAATGCTCTTATTCAGCCAATTGATGTATGCTTTCTTTAAATTTTAAATGGGCTTCCCATTTCTGGGAAAGATTCTTCAAATATTGATAATCTGATAGTTTTAATTTAAACATAGATACATATAAAGGCTAAGAAGCTTTGAAGTACTGAGTTACATTTCATAAACAGCTGTTTCTTTGGGCTCTAGTTCAGTGGTTTTTAAAATGTGGTCCCCAACCACAGCATCAGTATCCCATGGTAACTTGTTAGACATGCAAATTCTTCAGCATCTCTGTCCTGTTATATCAGAAACTCTGGGATTGGGCCTAAAAATCTTGTTTGAAGAAGCCCTCCAGGTGATTCTAATGTAGGCTAACTTTGAAAACCAATTCTTTAGTGTATACATAATGCCTGATGCATCAACATGTCTATTGAGTTCTATTTAGACATGCTAACAAGAGATTGAACACATTATTTCTACTCAAATTAGATTAAGTTGCTTACAAAATGCTAATGAACCAATTTAATTTTTTTTTCTGAAGAGGTTATGACTTGTGGCTACATGTAAAAAGAAAAATAAAAGAGAAACAATGAAACTAATTAGCTGAGAGTCATGTAGAGGAAAGCTCATGGCTGACTATTTCACTATTTGATAAGTAATATTTTGCATTTAAACACTGACTACAAATTATAGCTACAGCACTATGATAGGTATAATAATTTGCTATCTACCATTAATTCCATATGTTAAGAATAACAACAATTATTAGGTTATTCATATCTTTTCTTATACATTTCTACCTACTTTATCATATTTTGGGAGAGAGATATTAAAATAATCCACAATGATTGTGGGTTTGTCATTTTCTACTTTAAATATTTTAAATTCAGGGGTATTTGTTTGGCTCAGTTAGTTAAGCATCTGCCTTCAGCTCAGGTCATGATCTTGGAGTCCCAAGATCAAGCCCCATGTTGGGGTCCCCACTCAACAGGGAATCTGCTTCTCTCTGTCTCTCTCTCTCTCTCAGCCCCTTTTCCCTATCTCTCACTTACTCTCTCTTTCTCAAATACATAAATAAAATCTTCAAAAAAAATTTTAAATTCAAGTCGTTAGGTACATGGAGGTTTTTGCTTAATGGAATAAGTTTATAAATAGTTTATAAACTATTGTCATCCCACAGGAAATGCTTCAAGATCCACACATAGTCAATATCACTTGCTTTGCAAATGTATTATTTCCCATGTATAAAGAATGTATATGTAAGAGTGAGCACACACAAACACACACACATACTCCATCACCCATCTTACTCTCAGAGCTCATCCTCCCACATTTAAGGTTGGCTCAACACATTCTGAGGGTACAACATGGACAATGTAGTTAAATAGGAACAATTGTGAGAGAAATGTGGCTTTGCTGAGATGCTGTTGTTGAGATGAGCTTCCTAAGTCCTAGAACCAAAAAATACATAAGAAATCCAGGCAAAATGGAATACCCACTGCAGTGGAGTAGCTTAAAGTTTAATGCAATTACTGACATTTGAATTTGTTTTAGCTCAGAAAAAAAAAAAAAATTGTTCATTCCAGAGGAACCATGCAATGAAAAAGAACACATTGCATCAGTGAGCACTTCACTCACCTTCAAAGTCATACCTTTGATAGAAAAATTGATAACATTGGTCAGGATATGTAACTGAACTATACACACTGGAATAGAAATCCATATATGTGTTTCTGTGTTTTGTGTTGTGGGTGGATGAAGGGGTATCATGGTTGTGGTTACTGTGATCCTTCACCTGTTGCTCCCTCAAGATAAATCAAAGCTAAAGGGAAGCATATTTGTCCTGACAGCAGCAGGGTTTTTACTTTTTTTTTTCTCAAACTGATCATGGGGACAACACTATGGACTTAACTTTTCTCCTTATCATCTCCAAACCTGAAAAATACTGAAACAGCTGTGGTCACGAAGTTGAAAGGATTCCTTCTACCATGGTACATTTTCCTTGGGTTGAAAGTACTACTAAATAGACCCATAATCCAAGCTGTTTTGGATTCATCCTTGAGAAAGATGTCTTGACTAGAAGAAAGTGCTTAATAATAGAGATGAAGTATACCCATCCTTTTCATAAGAAGGAAATCATCACTTCCCTAAACTTTAGTATCTAGTCTATGCCTGCTTGGGAAGCAGTGCATTCCTACAGCTCTTTGAAGGAAGGTCTGCCATCTTGGACATCAACAAGGTGTAAGAGTTGTTCTGAATTAGATATTTTGCAAAGATTTTTATAAACTGTAAAGTGCTGATGCAAATATTAAATATCTCTATTTATATCCCTTGGTTGTTTGTAAGCAACTAGATGAGAAAGCCTAAGCTGAATAATTATACCCCAGGTTAAAGATGACACCTTGAGCTCCAAGACCATGGAAATTCATGAGACCTCAATGTGACTTCAGCTTCTCTATTGCGAGTGAAAAGGAAATGGAAATGGAAGACATGCATATTGGTATGATGTGCTGCTTCCACAGCACATTAGATGTATATCAACCGGACAAAACTCTCACATAAACATACAACACAAAGAGAAGAGGCTATCTAGATAAGATGAGCTGTAATTCCCACCTCCCATTCCTCCCCATGTATAACATGTCCCCCTTCTCATGTACAGACCTTCAGAATACCTGGAAATAATTTCTAGGCAAAGAAATAAGATGCTTCTACAGTGTATTTGTTCCTTATGTGGAGTCTCCAAAAATACAGTTTTCCATCACATTGTAGAAATTTATGTTCAAGGACTATAACTACCTGCCAAATGGGCAATTCCTAAAAACAACATTATGACATTCTGAGAATGATAAAAGTAATATAAGAAATAAAAAACTAGACACAAGAAGCATTTCTTGTTTGGTCCTCAAAAATAGATAGTTTTGAGTTAACTAAGTTCTCAAAACCTTGAAAATCATAACAATGTTACCATTAAATAAACAAATGATTTATAGCCTTGAAGAGTCGAGAGCCTAGTTTTTAGCTACTCAGTGTTATTTTCCCTGCTTCTTTCAAATATGAATATACCATATATTATGACAAAGCAACAAAAACCTTACTTTTACTGTGGGAAAACATTAGTACCTTAATTACACTATTGCTTGAATTTAATAAAATGCTCTAGATGTAATCATCCCTTAAATTATGGAAAGAACACTTTAAACTCATGTCAGAAGTAACAGCTGATCCTTTTTTCCCTCTAGAGCAAAATTTGGCCTTAAGAGAAAGTTTATGTTCTCAGGAAGGAAAGGAATTAGCCAAATTCAGGATTAATGTCTTCCAGAAATGCAGGAGCTGATAAATGAATAGAGTTCTAAAACTGGCAGATATCAATTAAAAAAATCAATGTCATAAAAAGCTCTAACTCCTTAATTCCTCTAATAGTTCACTTATTTCTTTAATTCAACAAATATCCATTAAGCATCTATATTGTGACAAGTAATGTTCTAAACTTTAGAGATAGAAACTCATATTCTATTTAGGATAACATAGAAACTAAACAATTAAACAAGTAATAAAACAATATAATTTCAAATAGTAACAAGTACTATGGAGAAAATAGAAAAGGCTATTGTCATAGTGAATAATTCAGTAAGACTCCTTGCATGTGTTCATTCAATATTGTTTTATATTATTTCATGGCAAAGCAATAGCACTAAATAAAATGAAAAAAATTAATAAGCACTTATTTGGTACTAGGCAATGGGACTATACAAACAACTTAAGATGCACCATTGCCTTCAAGGAAGCAGGATGTTAACACAGACAAGTTATTAATTCAAAAGTTAATTAACAGTTCAGGAGTACCTATAGATGCTACAAATACACAGGCATAATAATATAATAGCTATTAAGAATATGCTAAATTTTGTAATATTGCAGGGGGGAAAAAGACCCAAAATACCCAATGTGTTTTAGAGTGTTTATTATTTAGTTTAATCTTTTTCATAGGAAATGCAGAATTAAAATTTATGTAAATTCAAAAAGAGATAAAAACTAAGCTATATAATAGCTCAGGGATTCATATATAGATAGTAAAATCATAAAGGGAATGGGGTTAGCTCAGTTAGAGAGGAAGGGGGCTGTCAATTGGACAGAACACATGGGATCTTCTTGGGTATTGGCAATATTATAGTTCTTCTCCTTGAGAATTTTTACATAGGAGTTCATTTTAGAACTACTTGTCAAAGTACAAATTTGACATTTCTCCATGTATGTGATTTTTTGTGTGGTATTTCATAACTGAAATAATTAAGAATATAGAAAGAATAAGAAAATGGGAGACAGAAGAGTAAGGAAGGAGGGGAAACAGGATAAAGTAGCTATACTATGTGAGTTCAGAAATGGAAGCAATTAAAATGACCATGCTAAAAGGGAACACTGTATTGGGATGGATTTTGAGCTGAACCATGAAGTGTGACTAGATTTGCTCAAACAGAAATGCAGGTAGGGACATTCCAAGCAATGGAAAGACTAGGTACAGGTGCCTGGAGGTAGGAAGGCTCAAGGATGTTTCAATGATCAGAAATTAAATTAATCAATGTTAATAGAAGTGCCCAAATGGAGAACCCTTCAAGGGCATCATTAAAGATGATAACATATGGGGCTCCTGAACTCCCCTCCTCCCATGGACACAGAGAATAAATGGGTACACATGGAACAATTCTCTAAAAGAAATTCAGGAAGTATCTGGGTGACTCTGACACATCAGGCACGTGAAAAAGTGCCCACAATGGAATGGTTAGGAAAGGCTGAGACATACTCTTATCATAAACCCCACTTCTGGCATAATGCCATACAATCAGGAGGGAACCTCCAATTCCCAGCTTCTCCCTGAAGAGGGAAGGGTTTAGACCCAATATCTAGTGCCCCAACTTTTAAGACTCCTACCTGAGGGATGGGTCTTCCCAACACCTGGCTTTGGAAGTCAGCAATGTTTACATGTACGAGACCCACAAGACTATAGCAGAGAAAGAAGCAGTCATTAAAGGGCCTGAAAATTCATTGCAGCTATTACTCCAGGGCTTAACATAGAGGGGGAAGGCAAAATTTGCCCATTTCCCTGTCTTGCTCTGAAAGGTGGGGTATACTTTCATATGTTAGAAGCTGCTTCCTGAGGATCAGTCTTTTAATTTAACATGGTCCAGTGGACACCTCCTGTAACCTCTCCCTCCTGCTTGCTCCAAGTTGCACATATCTTCCTGGGAAGAGGTTGTATATTTGTCTGCTCCCAACTTTTACAGCAGCTTCCCAAAGAATGTGTCCCCAGAATGCCTGGCTCTGATAGCTGATGGGGCTTCCATTCATGAATCTCATTGTACTGTCTCAAACTAATAAGTGTTCTTAACCCACTATACCACCATGGCTTAGCATAGAGGGAATAGGCAAAAACACCCATCTCCTTAAAATGGGTATATTTGTATATTTCAAAAGCTGTTGTGTGGTGGTCAGGCTTCTAATTTAGCACACATCTAGAGGCTGACTACCATCTTCCCTGGAGACCAAGAAAGCCTGTGGAC
The DNA here is from genome assembly GCF_011100685.1 of Canis lupus familiaris. Classification (NCBI taxonomy): domain Eukaryota; kingdom Metazoa; phylum Chordata; class Mammalia; order Carnivora; family Canidae; genus Canis; species Canis lupus. The sequence continues at coordinate 7,420,175 of NC_049245.1, forward strand.
ACCTCCTTTGCTGTCTCCCTCTAGCCTACTTAAAGTTACCAGTATCTCTGTGGAAGGAGTTTATACACATATCTAGTGCCCCAGTTTTGTGGCTGTTATCTGAGAGATTGTGAGGCTCTGGTGGACAAAGAGGCTTGCAATCATCAGTCCCACAAGATTGCGAAAAACAAAGAACATGTACTAGGCATAGAAGCACCATGAGTACACTTGTGATCTGTGCAGAAGGAACAGGCAAAAATGCCCATATTCCAGTTACTACTGGGAAGGTTTCTAACTATATACTTCACAGCTGCTGTCTGAAGATCCAACTTACAACAAGCCTGAATTTGGGTACTGAATGTGACCCTACCCCTGGGGACATTGATGGGTCTTGGCACACCCTCAACTACTTGGATCCACTAAAAACAAAGTATATGGCTTGAACAATCATAAAAACTTGAAAGACAACCAGGAGCACAGGTTTAATTATGGATGAGCTTCACCTCCAACAAGATCACTCTGTCAAGACTGGGAGAGGTGGCTGTTTTATCTAATACACAGAAACCAACACAATGATTCAAGGATAAGAAACAGAAGAATATCTTCCAAAAAAAGAATAAGAAAACTATTGAAAACAAATTTTAATTAAACAGAATTAAGTGATTTCCCTGAGAGATAAATTCAAAATAATGGTCATAAATATGCTCATGGGGAAAAGGAGAACAATATATAAACAAAATGAGAATTTTCACAAAGAGATAGAGAATATTAAAAAGTACCAAATGGAAATGACAGAGCTCAAGAATATAAAAATTGAATGGATAAGTTCAATTTAGGGAGATTTGGCAGCAGACTAGATCAAATAGAAGAAAGGATCAGCAAACTCACAGACAGGCAGTGGAATTCATCTATCAGAAGAGCAAAAAGAATAAAAACGGGTGAAGATAGCTGAAGGAATGAATAAGAAACCATATGTAGACCAATATATATTCATAAGGGTCCCAAAGGAGAAGAGATAGCGAAAGGCTCAGAAAGCATATTCAGAGAAATAATGGCTGAAAACTGTGCTAATCTGGGGAAAGAAACAGCCATCAAAATTCATCAGGCCTAAGGATTACAAAACAGGAAGAATACAAGGAAATCCATACTAAGAAACATTAAAAATGAATTGTCAGAAGATAAAGAATAGAAGTGAATCTTAAACTCAGCAGGAGAAAAAGAACTGTTATGTACAAAGGAACACCTATAAGACTATCAGATGTTTAAGCAGAAACTTTGTAGGCCAAGGGGGAGGTGACATGGTATATTCAAAAGACTGAAAGAAAAAAGAAAGAAAACTGCCAACCAAGAATACTCTACCCAGCAAAGTTGTCCTTCAGGATTGAAGAAGCAATAGAGTTTTCCAAACAAGGACAAGCTGAAACTTATTACCACTAGACTGGCCTTATAAGAAATGTAAATGAGGTTCTTTAGGCTGAAATGAAAGGCTGCTAATTAGTAACAAAAAATATACAAAAGTATAAAAATCACTGGTACATATAAATATGTAGTCAAATTCAGGTTAATCTAATATGGTGATGGTGGTAAGTATATCACTTATAAGTCTAGTATGAAGGTTAAGAGATAAAAGCATTAAAAATGACTATAGCAATTTGTTAATGGATACACAAAGTAGAAAGCTGGAAATTGTGACATCAAAAACATAAAACGTGTAGAGGTGTATAAATGGAAAGCTTTTGGGATCCCTGGGTGGCGCAGCGGTTTGGCGCCTGCCTTTGGCCCAGGGCGTGATCCTGGAGACCCGGGATCGAATCCCACGTCAGGCTCCCGGTGCATGGAGCCTGCTTCTCCCTCTGCCTGTGTCTCTGGCTCTCTCTCTTTCTCTCTGTATGACTATCATAAATAAATTAAAAAATTTAAAAAAAAAGGAAAGCTTTTGTATACATTCGAAGATAAATGATTTTCAGTTTAATACGGCCTGTTTTAAGTATATAATGTGTTACAGCCTCACCATTACCACAAAGCAAAAACTTATAGTAAATATATGAAAGATAATGGGAAAGGAATCTAAGCATTCCACTACAGAAAATCATGAAATTACATAGAAAGAGAACAAGAGAATAAAGAAACAAAAGAATTACAAACTGATCAGAGAGTAATTAAGAAAATGGCAAACGTGAGTCCCTATCTGCCAATAATTACTTTAAATGTAAATGGACTAAATTCTCCAATCAAAAGACACAAAATAGCTAAATGGATAAAAATCAAGACCAATGTGTATGCTGCCTACAAGAAGAGTCTTATTTAAGCTTTGTGGATACACAGACAGAAAATGAAAAAATGGAGAAAGATATTCCATATAAATGGAAACGCAAAGAATCTAGAGTAGCTATACTTAATATCAGACAAAACAGACTTTAAGACAAACATTGTAACAAAGAAGGTTATTCTCTAGTGACAAAGGGATCAATCCAACAAGAGGATAAAACATTTGTAAATATTTATGCATCCAATATAAACTCACCTAAATATATAAAGCAAAAATTAACAGACCTGAAGAGAGAAATAGACAGCAACATAATAATAGCAGGTGAATTTGATACCCTTCTTTCAACAATGGTTAGATCATTCACACAGAAAACCAATAAGGAAACATTGGACTTAAACTATCCATTAGATCAGATAGACCTAACAGACATTTACAGAACATTCCATCCAACAGCAACAGAATACATATTCTTCTCAAGTGCACATGGAATGTTCTCCAGGATATATCATATGTTGCAAAACAAGTCATAATAAATTTAAGAAGTCTAAAATTATATCAAGCATCTTTTATGACCACAATGACATAAAACCAGAAATCAATTACATAAAGAAAACTAGAATATTCACAAAAATGTAGAAATGAAACAACAGTCTCGTGAACAACCAATGAGTCAAAGAAGAAATGAAAACAAAAATAAAAAATTTCTTGAGATCAATGAAAATCAGAAGATCACAAAATTTATGGAAGCAGCAAAAGCAGTTCTAAGAAGGAAGTTCAGAGTGATAAATACATATATTAAGAAATAAGAAAGATCTCAAAAAAAATCATTCAAAACTTTATAACTCAAGGAACTAAAAATAAAGAACACATGAAGCACAATGTTGGTACATGGAAGGAAATAACAAATACCAGAGGGGAAATAAATGAAATAGAGAACAAAAAAACAATAGAAAAGATCAATGAAACTAAGATCTGTTTTTTTTAAAAGATAAAATAGACTTTCAACTAGACTCACTAAGAAATAAGGAATAAAGAAATAAAATTATAACTCTGAGAGAAGACATACAAGTGATACCACACAAAGGATCATAAGATACTTCCATGAAAATATATACCCCCCCAAAATTGGACAACCTAGAAGAAATGGACAAATTCCTAAAAACATACAACCTGTAAGACTGAATCATGAAGAAATAGGAATCTGAATGGACCAATTAATAGTGAGGAGATTGTATATGTGCTGCTGAAATGAGCACAATAGTGAGGAGATTGAATCACTAATCAAAAACTTCTTAACAAAAAAAGTCCATGACCAGATTACTTTACTTATGAATTCTACCCAACAGTTAAAGAAGAATCAATATCAATCCTTCTCAAAATTATCCAAGAAAAAAGAGAAGGAAACACTTCCAAACTCATTTTATGAGGACAGCATTACTGTGATATCAAAATCAGGTAAGAATATTACAAAACAAGAAAATTATAGGCCAATATTCTGTTTTTAATGAACACAGATGCAAAAATCCTCAATAAAATATTAGCAAATGGAATTTAACAGTACATTGGAAGGATCAAACACCATGATCAAGTGGCATATACTCCAGGGATACAGGATGATTCAACATTCACAGGTCAATCAATGTGATATACCAGATTAACAAATTAAAGGATAAAAATCATGTGACCAACTGAATGGATGCAGAAAACCATTTGGAAATATTCAATATCCTTTCATGATTAAAAACCCTCAACAAACTGAAAGTAAAGGTAATGTATCTCACCATAATAAAGGCATATATGACAAGCCCATGGCTAACAACATACTGGATGTTGAAAGGCTGAAAGCTTTCCTTCTAAGATCAGTATTAAGGCTCGGATGCCAACTGTCAAGATTCTTATTCAACATCATACTGGAAGTCCTAGCCAGAGATTTAGGCAAGAAAAAGAAATAAAAGTCATCCAAAGAAAGGAGTAAAATTGTCACTATTTGCAGATGACATAAAATTACATATAGAAAATGTTTAAGACTCCACCAAAAAAAATTTTAGATCTAATCAACAGATTCCATAAAGTTGCAGGATCAAAATCAATCTAGAAATATCTATAGTGCGGGTGCCTGGGTGGCTCAGTCAGTTAACTGTCTGTCTTTAGCTCACATCATGATCCCAAGGTCCTGGGTTTGAGCCCCACATCAGGCTCCCTGCTTAGTGGGAAGGCTGCTTCTCCCTCTCCCTCTACCCCTTCCCCTGCTTGTGCTCTCTAGCTCTCTCTCTCTCTCTCTGTCAAACAAACAAAATCTTTAAAAACAAAAACAAAAAACAAACACCCAAATATCTATCTATTATGTTACTGATAAAAAACAATCTGTCAGAAAGAGATACTAAGTAAACAATTACATTTATAATATCATCAAAATACTTAAGAATAAATTTAACCAAGGAAGTGATAGATCTGTGCACTGAAAACTATAAGACATTGATGAAAAAAATTGAGGAAGACACAAATGGAAAGATATTTTGTGTTCATGGATTGGAAGAATTAATATTGTTATACTGTCCATATAACCCAAAGAAATGTACACATCCAGTGTAATTCCCATAAAAATTCCAATGGTATTTCTCAAAGAAATAGGGAACATATTCCTAAAACTTGTGTGAAAAAATAACTCTAAATACCCAAAGCAATCCTGAGAAAGGAAGACCAAAGCTAGAGGCATCATACTTTCTGATATAAAACTATATTACAAAGCTATAATTATCAAAATAACATGGTATTTGAATTAAAACAGATGTAGAAATCAATGTAACAGAATGGACACCCAGAAATAAACCAATGGCCAATTAATTTTTAACAAAAGAGCCAAGGATATACAATGGGGCAAGGGTGGTCTTTTTAATAAATGATGCCAGAAAAACTGAATATTCATATATCAAAGAATGAAACTGGAACCTTAACTTACACTATAAACAAAAATCAACTCAAAATGGATTAAATAATTGAATGTAAATCTGAAACCATAAAAATTCTAGAAGGAAACAGGGTGTAAGCTCCTTGAAATCTATCTTGGCAATGTTTTCTGTTTTTGTTTCAGGGTGGATTTGATAACCAAGGGAAAAGGCAACAAAAGCAAAAATAGCCAAGAAACTAAAAAGTTTCTGCACAGCAAAGGAAATCAACAACAAAATTAAAAGGCAACCTATGAAATGGAACAAAATATTGGCAAAGCATCAATCTGAGGAGGGGTTAATGTATAATGTAGGTAAAAAGCTCATACACCTCAATAACAACAACAAATCAACTCCAACAAAGAATCCCATTAAAAATTGGCCAAGGAACTAGGTAGATCTTTTTGCCAAGAAGATGTACAAATGTCTAACAGGTACATGAAAAGGTGCTCAACATCACTAATCATTAGGAAAATGCAAATCAAAACCACAATGAGATATTACCTTACTTCACACCTATTAGAGAGATTATTATAAAAAAAGACAGCAGATAAAATGTGTGGGAAAGGAAGTGGATCAAAAGGAACCCTTGTGCACTGTTGGTAGGAAAGTAAATGTTTAGCTACTTGGAAAACAGCATGGAGGCCCCTGAAAAAATTAAAATAGAAATACAGTATGATCTAGCAATCTTACTTCCATGTATATATCGAAAGGAAATGAAAACAGGATCTCAGAGAGATATCTATAGTTCCAGGTTCATTGCAGTATTATTTACAATAGCCAAGTAATGGAAAAAACCTATAAACACCCTAGATGGAAGAATGGATAAAAAAGAGATGATATATAACACAATGGACTATTATTCTGCCATGAGAAAAAAGGAAATTCTGCTATTTGTGACATGGATGGATCTTGAGAGCATTATGCTAAGTGAAATAAATCAGACAAGGGAAATACTCTATGATATTACTGATATGTAGAATCTTGGACAGCTGAACTTATAGAAACGGGGATCAGAGTGGTGATTACTAGAGGGTAGGGGTTGAGGAAATGGGTGATGGTGGTTAAAGAATATAAACTTCCAGCTATAAGATGAATGAGTTCTGTGATCTAATATACAGCATAAGGAATATAGTTAAGAATACTGTATTATATACTTGAAAGTTGCTAAGAGATCTTAAATGTTTTCACCTCACAGAAAAAGGTAATTGTGTGATGTGATGGAGGTCTTAGCTAATGATATGGTGATAATCATTTTGCAATATGAAAGTACATCAAATCAACAGGTTGTACACTTTAAATTTACATAATGTTATATGTCCACTATATGTCAATAATGGTAGAGACAGGAAAAACTAAAAATAAGTAAATAAAATAGAAAAAAAATCTCATGATGGAGAGGGGTAGAGAAATAACCAGAAGGTAGGTTAGGATAAAATTAGGTGGGACCTTAAAAACCAAATGAAAAAAAAAATGTTGAGTTCTTGATTACTGAGACATAGACAAGAGGAAGGAGTACTTTTGCATTTCAGTAACACTTTTTCCTATGCCACATCAAAATAGACTTAATCTCTATGCTTATTTGTATCATATCCTGAAAATTTATAATCTCCCTGGTTGATTTAAACTTCTTCCAATGAATCTACAGCCAAAAAGCATTTGAGGTCAATGAATAATTGAGGTGCATCAGTTGAGACCCCTGCGGGATTCTGTCATTGGCTCCAATTAGATGTCATGTGTTAGGAAAAGCAGGTCAGCTGGGCCAGAGAGGGCCCTATTTCTTAGCAGGTGCAGCTTGTCAACAACTTTTATAGGTCCTCCTCTGCTCACCATTGAAGTTGGTGTATGTGTGCCAGGGGGGAGAGGGGGAGCACTTTGAATATAAAATTGTAAAGTTAAAAAATAGTCTTATTGGGAAATATATCTTTAGGGAGAGAGTGAAGATATCAAACAAATACAATTGACCTGACAAAACATTTAACTAGCACGTAAGAGCAACAGACAGACACAACTACAAATTCCTCATTATCACACACTTGACATAACACTAGAGAGTTGGCTTTCATGTAAACCAGAAACAACCCACATGTCTGCCAATTGTGTCTGCATTTGCATTGGAATGAATGTATGATGATTAATATTCTGTTTTATTTACTCACTGGCTTTTTAAAGATGGATCTAAAGTTAAAGCCTAAACAAGAGCTAAAAGAAATCCAAACTGAAGGGTTGTTTTAGTGAAGATCAAAAGGTAGGCAGGTGTCAAAGCACATCTTCAGTAAATCAGTTGTTAATTTTCAAAAATTCCTTATTAAGTTTTTATATTTTTTCTATTTCCTCTGGGAACAAAGTTTAGTTAAAAGAGAAGACACAGCTAAACACACCCTGGATGATGAGTTTCTTCTCCCACTGATTCCCTATATTATGGGCTGTTCCCTCTCCACACTAAATTACTATCTATCTGTGCAAAATGAAATGGAAACTGAAGGGGGGGTTACTCAGATAATTTAGGTCAAAAATAAGTTCTCCAGAAACATCCAGATTGAGGCAAACATGTTTTCTATGGTTCATATCATCCTGATAATTGCCTTAATTCTCCATTTCGTTTTGCTTCTGTAGACAGCTTAATGGCAGTTAAGATTTTTTGGATCTTGCAGCATAAGAATAAATACTCAATTAAGGCTTTTTCAGATGAGTCAGAGATAGAAAATCACTGTAGCTATAAGTGAAACATGTGTTCCACTCCCAACCAGTTGCTGGTCTGTAAGTTTTCAGATACAACTTAAAACAGAATATTTGTACTGACAAACTAAAGAGAATAAATCATAAAAAAAATTTCTTTCTTACTGAAGCATCAAATTAAAGTCCAGTTGCTATCTGTAGTCTGGGCTCTAGACTGCTATTACCAGAATAACTTACACAGTATAAAAAAAATTACTATTTGTCAGATAATGTAAGAGGTATGAGGGGTCAAGGAAAAATTGATTAATTAATGTATTTGTTAACTCATTCAGTCATTCACCTAACAAGTATTTTTTGAACCAGATGTTATTCTAGAAGCTTGAAATACATCAGTGAACAACAACAACAAAAAAAAGCAAAGACTTCTGGCCTCATGGAGTTTAGCATTCTAGTGAGGAGATGGGAGGCCAACTAAGTAACAGACATACTTAATAGGTAATGTCTAGACTGTGTGTGAGAGTGAAAAGTCATATGGGAAAAAAAGAAGGAGAGCAGGTGAAGGGGATTAGGGAAGTTACTGGAGGGGGTATTGTTGATTTCTTAAATATAGTGCCCAAGGGAATGATGTATTTAAAATGTGACCTATGAACAGAGATTCGAAGGGGGGGGGGGTTACCTCCGTGGATATTTGGGGACAGAGGGCTTCCTGCTGTGAAAACGTCTAGAACCAGGGCCCAAAAGCAGGAATCTCTCTGATATGTGTGAGGAATAGTAAAGAGGCTAGAATTTGAGGCACGATGTCAAGAAGAGGTAGCAGAATTTGAGAGCTGAGAGTCATGTGGGCCATTGTAAGAAGTAGGCGGTTATTCTGAGTGAGGCAGGAGCCACTGCAGAGCTCTGAGCAGAGGAGTAGCGTGGTCACCTGTTAAGAAGAGACTGAGGGGAAAGAAAGGTGACAAAGGGAAGGGATGATGGTAGCTGAGGACCACATGGCAGCAGCGGAGGTGTTACAAGGTAATCAAATTATAAATATATTTTGAAGGCAATGCCAATGGAATTTCCCGACTGATTGGTTGTTGTGTGTAAGAGTAAGAGGAGAGGCAAGAATGACTCCAAGACTGTGATTTGAATATCTGGGGGAGGACGACATTATCATCAACTGGAATTTAAAAAGAAAATGGCTCCAGGTATAGTAAATGCTGTTAAGTGGTTTAGTTTGGGTTATTTTAAGCTTGAGACACTTATAGACACCCAAATGGAAAGGTGAAGAGGCAGTTTACTATATTCAGGGGAGATCTGGACAAAAAATTTAAGTTTAGGATTTTAGTGTTCTCCCATTTCTTCCTAGTGCTTACTATTCTTCTTGGGATGACAGACTTTCCTCCTAGCTTCCCAGCGTTTGCTTTTTGGCATGTTCATGGGTCTAACTTTCCCATCCCTAGGATCCATCCAAACTTACCTGTATTTTTATCATTTTGACTATTTGGGGAATTAATTTGGCAAAACATCTAATATAGGTAACAACATTGGTAATCATGACAGCCGTTACAGAGACTTCTATAGTTTCTTTTTCTCCAGAGCCCACAGGTAGACTACATCCCCCCAGGCTTCTCTGTTGGGAGAAATCATGTGACTGACTTCTGTCCAGTGGAACACAGACAAAGATCATCTATAGTCTATCGAAGCCTCAAAATTACTCTCCCACATGTGCTTCCACATTCTCATTCTTTCCATGTCTGAAAGCTAGTCATAAAGGATCCACTGGACTTTTCTCAGACCCTGGAGGATGGCAGAGCACTAGCTGGAAAGACCCTGGGACCCTGAATGATTGCATTGAGCACAACTCCCATGCTAAATCTACATTGGACTGAAGGGGAGATAAGCCTTGTTTTAATAAGCTACTGAAATTAAAAAGTCATTTACAGCAGTTTGCATATCTTGACTAATAGGGAAGTTGAGTGTTTACTATGTCCCAAGCAGTATTCTAAGCCATTGAAATAAAATGCCAATAAAGTTGGCATCTGTCCTTGAAGACAGAAGAGAAAAGATAGAAATAATTTCTTGTTTCTAAGCCTGTGATCAACTTCCTTCAGCTTTTCCCTTTCCCTTATACTATTTCTTTCCTGGATATCATTTCCATCATGAAGTTTCTTTCCTCTTGTTTTTCATCCTATATTTGTTGCTAATGAACAAGGCAGACTTAGCCCACTACTGCTGCCCGGTGTCAAGTGGAGCCTTGTGATTGCTGAATAGACTTCTGATATTTTGTTTTTAAAGGAGTCTACGCTACCATTTCTAGTGTTCAGTTGTACTTCCCTTCAGCTCTTTGCAACCTAGTTTCTGTACTCACCACCGGAGTGCAAATGTCCTTATTGACTGCATTAGGTTAATCTGTAGTCCCAATTTACCAAATATTTTTGGGTCTTTTGCCCTGAAACTTCCTGTCTCTTGGCTTCTGTGAGACTACTGTTTCCTGCTGGCTCATTTTTTTGCATTTCTGTGTTCCTTTTCCATGTTTTACATTTTAAATGTGGTCTCTGGTACTGGCTCTTTCCTCACTAGATAATGCTTTCTCTGGCTAGAAATTGAATTTATAAGCTGATGACTTCCAAATACAGATTTGAACCCTTTCTTCTTCCAAATTAATATTTCTAGATGTGACAGCCATTCCAGCTTAGTTTAGTTTTGAAAACACTTCTGACTCAACTCATCCAAATTTATCATTCTGCCTCCAACCAACACAGGTAAACCTACTCTTTATTCTGTGAAACTGATTGATAGGTTAAGTGCCCAATAACTATTTGTTCATAGGTAATCTCTTTGATTAATCTCATACCCTCATCAACTATTTGTCACAGAGCCACCTTAATTCTAAATATGTTAGCAATGTTGCTTTTCAACCACACAGTTACTATTACAGCTCAAAACTATCGTTTTTTGGCCTACATTTGCATTAGCATTCCAACCAGTGTCTCAGTCAAAAATTTCACCCATATGCAATTTGTCCTCCACTCAGGTACCCAAGTGATTATAAAAAGCAACACTGTAAAAAACTTTGGCTGAGACTTCCCAAGCTCAAGTTCTACCATGTAGTACTTGAGTTGATAGGTCTTCTCCTCAACAAAGCATTTGTTTAAACTTAAATGCTAGGACCTAACATCCTCTACTTGACCCCAAGATTCACTTCCCTTGACACATCCATTTTGTGGTTCTACTGAGTATGCCTCAGCTTCTGGGATTCTATATACCTTCCCAACCACACCCTATCCACCCTCCTGAACATCTTTATTTCTCTTTCCCATAGCTAACTTATCATTTGTTTACAAATAAATCATGTAAGACAAAACTTTGAGTAATTTTTTATCTTCTTTTTTCCTATGAATATTATCTTCCATAATTGCATGGCTATTACTGCTCTCTATTTTGCTTGTTGAACTGCTCTTTAAAAAGTTTATCAGTGAGCTTTCAATTCCCCAATTCTCATTCCCTAGATCTATCCATACCATTAAATACATGAAATATGTCATGTCCTCTTTTAATTTTTTTTCTTTCCTAAACTTTAGTAGAACTCTCCCAATTGGCTCTCTTTGTAGTCTTCTCAATTCTCTAATGTCTACTTATCTACTTCTGTTTATCTGTCTGTCTATTGTCCACCCATCCATCTATCTCTTTAAATATTTAATATACTGGATAGAATATGTCTATTCCCTAAGGTTCAGCTTTGAGCCAAAGTCCTCTCCTTAAGTTTCTAATCCGAGGCATTGAGGTACAATGGTTATCACTAGGAAATTATTTATAAGTTATCAAAGTTTGTGAATGATTTATTTTCTTAACAAAATAGAGCAGACTTAGAATTATTTTAATAGCAATGCCACTGTTCTTCATTTCTATGCAAATAGACTTTCTTAGAGATAAGGCATTATAGCTATCAAATAGAACTGAATATTATCATGCAAATCAATACTCCTGTGCTGACTGCTCCTTGACAATGGGAACTTTGTTGGTGTTCATATTTCTGAAAAACAGAAGGGTGCCTGGCAAGCAGCACTTGCATCAGGGTCTCCAGAAGTTTTTATTGTTGGATGAGGATGTTTAATAACACAAGATACAGTTGAGAAACACTGCCTTATAAAATTCATCTGATTTAGAATTTTTAATTACTCCATGAAGATGGATGATTCACATCTTGATTTCCTGACCTCTCTCTTGAATTTGTCTCCCTATATACCAACTATTGACTAGAGATATCTATTTGGTTGCACTAAAATCATTTCAAGTTGTACATATCTATCTAAAAGCAAACATATTATCCTCCAAAATTAACTCAACTTTTTCTCATTTTCCCCATTAACAAGTATTAAGGACTCGGATCAGTCTTAGTGTCTTCTTTCTTTTTCATCCCATATCCAATCAGTAACAAAAGCCAATCAAGTTTTCCTTCATTGACATTCCACACTTCTTTCTCCGATTGCTCCTGCCATCAGCCTAACTCATCCAGGCCTTGATTACTGGGACAATGGTCACTTGATCTGTTTTTCATCCTGCATTTTAAAGCTAGACTAGTTTTCTGAAAAATACCAGCTTCAATTCAAAAATCTTATGTGACTTCCCTTACTATTACTAATGTCCATAAGTTAATCTTCATTTAACTTTAAAATTGTGTTTGTTCCCCATTTACCTACCTCAATTATCTGCTATAGTCAAAATTCTACTTCTAGCTCCTGTCAGTGACACCCAAGACCCTGTTTATATTGTTCATCCAATGAAGACTTTCATCTCTTTTCTGCTGTACAGGTCTGGATTACAGCCACCCTTAATGCCCAATTCAAATTTTGCCAGCTTCATGAGGCCTCACTCAATCCTTTCAACTCCAAGAAACTGCAACTCAGTTTGTATTGGTGACCCACAGCCTTCCCTTCCTAATACCCCTCAGAATTAATCGGATGCCATACATATGTCACTTGAATCCTTGTCTGCCCATGGGTATGGTTCTCTCTAAGGTGATTCAAAACTCATGACTTAATAGAAAATGAGAAACTAACAGGGTCTGAGCATCTACAATGTGCTAATGCTATTTATATTATTTTATTTAGTCTCCACCATTGATACACATGTAAGTGTAATTCTCATTTTGTAGACAGGAAACTGAGGCTCAGATAACTTTCAGCTAGTAAATGGCTATTAGAGCCAGGTAACCCAAAAGCCTAGGCCTCTTTCTTTCTACCATTGCATTATATCGCCTCAGGAGTTTTATATAGCTTAGTTTTGTATAGTAGGCATTGGGTAAAGATACAAAACAAATGTGGGGATTCGGGGTGCTCGTTTGGAGGCATAGGAGGAAACACAGTCTAAATTGATTTGTCCTCTATGGTGCTGAGATCAAAATGACTTCTTCATTCCATGTGAAATAACAAAGATGCAGCCTGGGTTGAGTTTGTTCCTTAAATTAATTCTGTAACTCTGTTAAATGATAACCTCTAAATTCTACCTCTGAAACTAATAATACAGTATATGTTAATTAAATTGAATTTCAATAAAAAATTGAAAAAAAAAAGTACAGCCAAACATTAAAAAATGGAAATTTACCCTGAAGTTTTTCACCAACTTCTTACAACACAAAGAGAAAAAGTGACAACTTAGCCAGTGGCATATCCTGGTGCAGCATGGCATTGTCCCAGGTTAAAAGCAGTCAGTTTCACTTATTGAGCTGACTACCAAAAGCTAAAACTATTCCAAATAAAATAGAGCATGTTAACAATGCCCTTCTGATTTCTCATGCAAAGTGTTGAAGTCTGGCATGGAAATTCTGAAAGACTGAATCCTGCATTTCTTCCCCCCAAAACTGCCAATACATTTGCTTCTGTTAAAGTAAATTAAAGGGATTTTAGTCTTTATTAAAAGCAATTCATCTTTATTATTCATTATGAGTCAGACAAACAAATAAATTAGCTATTAGTGGTGCCACTATGGGCTTTTGTGCACAAATATTTCAATTAAAAACTCAAATAGTTCAGCTAAAACTCTCTCAATTTTATTGTTCTGGAATTCAAGATAGTTATTGGTGTATTTTCCCAGAACTGAGTTTTTTTGCTACCATAATTGAGAGGATTATGAAAAATTAGTAGAATTGAATATAGCTATTTGAATCATAGAAAAGGGTAGGTGTATATTAAAGGAAACACTTGCAAAGGTATGTCAGTGCAATTAGTTAATTAAAGGAAATTTTTACATGCAGACACATAAATCAGGAATAATATAAAAAAGAACAAGAAATAGGTACAAGGCATTCAGTAGAAGATAATTCTAATCTTCCGAAGACATCCTAATTACTCACTCTACTTCCAGGGAACGAAATACTGTGACTGTGTATGTGTCTGAAAAATACCTCACACACAGAGTCTGTTATCTCTCCTAATGCCTTATCTATTTCCCACCAAATTGATTTTAATTACATGAAATCTTACAGCTGGGTGACCCAGGACAAGTCATTTAACTTTTCCTTGCTTCTGCTTTGCTGACCTCCATCAGTTATGATGACTCATTTGGATAACGGAGGATTGTCTGAACCTTGGTATATGACTTTAGGCATTGCAGAACTCAAATTTGCAGACTCTTTTTCAACTCTGGATCTTCCAACTTGCTCTTTTGTCTTGGATCATTCCTCTACTACACCTCCTGCCAACCCTTATCCAGCATGCCAGCCTCTTCCAGAGCTTGGCACCTTTGCATTGACACCAGTATCCTACTTTTTCACCTATCAAACTCTATTCATCTTTCAAAGTACCCTATGCAAAACTTGTCGGATATCCCTGCCCCTTTGTCTCTCATCCACATCACATTCCTTTATTATGTTCCTGTAGTACTCTGTACAAATCTCTACTTTAACACAAATTTCCTAGCACACAATAGTTTGTCCTTCCATGTCTTTTCCTGATCACAGAGTGCTCCGTGAAAGCTATGTTTTATTCACCACCTAATGTCCTTTTGATCTATATGGTGCCTCAAATGTCTTAAGGATGACAAAACAGCCCAGGTGGCTCAGCAGTTTAGCGCAGCATTTCGCCCAGGGCCTGATCCTGGAGACCTGGGATCCAGTCCCACGTCGGGCTCCCTGCATGGAGCCTGCTTCTCCCTCTGCCTGTGTCTCTGCCTCTCTCTCTCTCTCTCTCTCTGTCACTCATGAATAAATAAATAAAATCTAAAAAAAAAAAAAGGATGACAAAACTCGAATTCAATTAAGAAAATAAGATAAAAATCCAGAAAATGGAAATAAAATATACTCCTTTCCCTCAATTCTCATAAATATCAGTGTGTTTGTGTGTATGTAATGCAGAGGGTTTGGGGGCAGGGTGGGGGCTGGAATTGGCTTGTCTAAATGCAGCTTAGAATCGCCTTCAGGAACACACACTCTAGCACTAGCTTATCAGCATATGGACTCTATGTTGCTCTCACTAACTGGATGGCCCAGGATGAGTCATTTAACTTCTCTTTGCCTTGCCCCATCATCTGTAAAATGAAGGGAATGAAGGTGCTAACTCCATGGGATTTCTGTGCATTAAATATTTCATGTGAAGAGTTTTAAGACTACACTGGCACATGTTGCTCACTATAAAAGTACTAGCATAAATTTTCCATCCAAGAGGCAGGGTACATGAGGATGTTATCTTTGCTACCTTTCTTTGGGTTTAGGGAAGCATTCCATAGATTCAGAAAAGATGAGAATGGAAAACAATGAGTTAGGTTCTAGTCTTTTTGGAGACTTCCTTTACTTTTCTTATCAAGCATGCCCAGGAAGTAGAAAAAGAAAGGGATAATATACTACTCTCTTCTGAATTTGCTAGACACTAATCTTCTGCAGAAGAAATCTTTCCTGTCTGGAAATCAGAGTAAGGACACATTTTGTAAAACTAAGCCTTGATTGTGTACCAGGCACTGTTCTAGACATTGGGAAAGTACCAGTGAACTTGAGATGCCTTCATGGAACTCTCATTCTAGTGGCTGGTTTTAATAATCTCTTGTTATCTCCCTATATCTCATAATCTGAATTATGAATGTAAGACCACATCTATCAGCTGTTCTCAGTTTCACCCTTTGTTTTCAGTTGCATATTTGCATTGAAGGCCTTTAATGTTGAGAGATAAAAGGAAGAGTTCAGGAGTCTTAGCTTTGAACTAAGTAGTCACATGGTCCGACAGTTCAAATATATTCATTAGAAGGATGTGTATAGGGAAAAATTACTCACAGGCCCAATGTGTGGGTCAATGCCTTTGTCAAACTGATAGCAAAGAAATTCTTATGGCTGGGCATCACATCAGGAACTCAATGGCAGAGAAGCCTAGGCCAGTGGGAGGCTAAGAAAAGAACACCAGTTCACTGAAACAGAGTCCACCCAAGGACCATTTGACCCAAAGACTAGTTCAAAAATTTAATAGGAATATTTTCTGAAGGCTTTGTTTTGCCATCTCCTTTGTTCCTGTTCTAGAAACCTCTGGACAAGTGCTGTAAAAATGGTTAGTATAATTTGCCACAGTTGTTTTGCTGACAAGAGCAGGGCAGGGGCCATAGCAAACTCAAGATACAAGTTTCCCCAAATGAAGAAACAAAAGACTGTAAACTGAATTTAAGAGAAAACATATAACCTCCCATGTAAAAACTAAAGGCAAATCTTGACATAAGGTTTCAAATAAAGATCCTAGCATGAGACCTACACATATATAGACATCTGCTACATAACAAAGGTGACAGGGGAAAGAATGGACTTCTTTGTAAGTTTCAATGAGGCAACTAGATACTCATTCAGAAAAGAAATAAAATTATATCTCTAGTTCATATTTGACAATACTAGGTCTATCAGAGTTGAAAATATAAAAAGAAAAACTACAAAGTTTTTAGAGAAATGATATAGTATGATATCTTTATGATCTTGGAGTAGGGAGGCTTTCTTAAATAGCATATTAAAAACACAGATCAAAAAAATAAAAAAAAATAAAAACACAGATCATAAAGGAAGAGATTGGTTAACTACAATTCATTAAAATTAATGAATTCACTTCATCAAAGAACACCAAGAAGAGAGTAAAAAGACAAGCCACAGAATTAGAAAAGACACTTATGACCCATATATCTGGTAAAGGACTAGTATTTAGAATATATAAAGAACTCCCACAAATCAGTATGAAAAATATAATCAACATAATGGGAAAAAATGGGTAAAAGATCTAAAAGATATACTTTACAGAAAGAAAATGCAAGTGACTAATAAATTTAATGTAGAAATATGCTCAAACTCAGTAATTAAAGAATTGCAAGTTAATAATATTCTAAAGTAAAATTACAAACTCGGCTCCTCAAAATATTTTCTTTAAATATGATAATAGAAAATGTTAGTGAGAATGTGGAATTGCAAGTTGGAAATGTCAATTGGCATAGGCTCTTCTGAAAACAGTTTGGCATTACCTTGTAAAATTTAAGATATCTATGCCTTAGCAATTCCATTCATAGCTATTTACACTAGGAAAAATTTGCACATATTTCCCAAGAGACATGTTCAGAATTATTCACAACATTATTATAAAAGTCATAAGCTGGAATTATTCCAAATGCCCACTAAGAATAAGATGAATATATAAATTATAGCAAACTCACTCAATGGCATACTACTTAGTATTAAAGGTAAATTAAGTAAGTACACATAGATCCAATGACCTGAAATAATCTCATAAAGATAGATTTGAACAAAAGGAGCAATTTGAAAAAGAATACATACAATATGATTCCATTTACATAAGGTTCAAAACCAGGAAAAAATAACCTATATTTATAGAGATGCATATGTAGGAAGTTATTATCAGAAAGGTCAGGACAGTGGTTACCTTTATGGAAGAAACACAGTATGCAATCAAGGGGTTCTGTGTTGCTGGCTATTTTTGACAGTGATGAAGGTAAGTTACCAAGGTTATTATTTGCTTTACAATTATTCTTTAAATTGCACAGATGGATCTTATGCACTCTTCTAATATATCACACAAACCATACCTATACCATGAGGGAATAAATCAGGTAACAGAAGATTTCTCTAAGAGATGTTTTAAGATCGTTCTCATTTTGTGATAAAAACAAATAAAATGATTAATTACATTAACAGAAGAAAGAAAAATTTACAAAAATATGTAAAAAATGTTAATGGTATTTTTTTGTAAAAATATTGATGTCTTTTTTACTTTTTTGTATTCTATGAATTGTCTATAATGATATACATTAATTTATTTTAAAAACACATTTATTAAAAAAGAAAAAAAAATAGACCCTGAGGATTAGGTAAGGATGAAACCATAGTTTTAAAAATGCTCAGAAATTGCTTTTATTTATTTAAACATTTATTCATAGATTTATTTACTTACTAGAAAGAGAGAGAGAGAGTGAGAGAGATTGAGAGAGGGAGATTAAGCATGAGCAGGAAGGGGAGACAGAGAGGGAGAAAGAATCTCAAGTGGACTCTGCAGTAAGGACAGAAGCAGATGCAGGGCTCAATCTCACCACTCTGAGATTATGACCTGAACCAAAACCAAGAGTCCGATGCTTAACCAACTGTGCTACCCAGGTACCCCAGAAATTGGCCTTTTAGTAAAATGATCATTTAACAGATTTTGGCAAAAAAGCATATGACATTTGTGAGGTGACTCTTATGGCATTCCATGAGGTCTGTAAATGAAAGCCAGTTGCTTTGGATGAAAAGGCTTTAAATATATATAATTATATATATAATATATATATAATTATATATATATAATTTTTTCATGTGTTACAAGACTGTAGACATACAGATTACTGCACTGTTCCCCTAAAAGCTTATGTAGAAGCCAACACCGAGAATGTGCATTTAGGAAAGGTGACATGCTCACAGCAGGCTGTTTAGGGTTCTGAAAAGAATCTTCCAGCACATGTGTGGGTTATAGGGCATATAACAGATTGGCCAACAATTTCTATCTGAATGGATTTTGAAGTTTTAAAAACATGGTTTGGATTTTGGAAATGCTTTATTTTTCTCAACATCAAACCAAAGCTCAGAGGAGAGACTCAACCCTGAGGAAAAGAAACATCCAAGCTCAATGTGACTTGATCTAGGGAAGGGAAGGGACTGAGCAATGAAATGGCCTGGTTTTGACTGCTGTACTCACCCTACTGAGGAAAGCTGCACACTTAATTACATTTATTTTTCAGGGATGTTAAAACAAGAGTTGTGACTTTGTGTGATGGCTTAATCATCCCTTTATGACAGGCATTCATTAGGACTTGCCAGGGTTTTGTCCCTTTCATGAATGAAGGAGTATAATAGAAAACTCATCCAGACATACTTCTCATTGCCTGAAGTCCAGCATGATCCAAACCAAAGAGAGTTGATTAAGCCAGCCAGTGGTGCTGGTTGATAGAACCAATTGGTCAGTTGGTTCTATCAACTAAAACCCTTGGTTAAGGGCAGTTTGTGATTAATGTAAAGGAGGGGAGAGAAAAAGCAGGTAGTTAGGTGATGTGTGAAATTTAAAAAATGAATTTGGCAAAATACAGAGGTATGTTTGCTCATCACCATTTTATGAATGTCCAAGCAAATCAATACTTATTTTTTGGTGATTATGCTTAAATTATTAGCTAGGGAAAATTATTAACTGGATTATTTCACTGAAGCTTGATTGGAATTGATGATTTTCATTTTTGAGATTCAAAACTGGCCTTAGAAGAATCTGTGGTAGAGGTGATTAGATGGATCTCCCTTAATTAGGAAAAGCATATTATAGCTCATCACTAAATAGATAACTCCAAAGATGCTTATTTTCTGGATAGCAAAATTCCAGAGTTCAATCATGGCTATCATGGCATGTTGAGAACAAGTAAATTTCTAATATTTTGCTGTGGAATGTCTTTACATTCAGCAAAGTACATAAATTCTTCTCCAGGAGCCTCTGCCTCAAAGCTTGTTCAAAATCCCTTATAATAGAACTGCCAGTCATTTCAGAACCTATAGTGCTTATTTCTTAAGAAACCATCATCTATAAATTTCTGATATTTACAGCCTGAACATGAAATAAATATAGGTTTTGTTGAGTAGCATTCATGAATAAGCAGTGGTATTTCTCTTTGTGTATGCAGATTTAAATGCTTTGGGAAAGATTCATAACTGCAGAAGGGTAATTTGAAGGACTGCATTGAAAAAAATTCAGGCCAGTTAGGATTATAGAACTGTTTAATAATCAGTACTGATGCTGCTGGCTTGAAGAGGGATAATTAGAACCTTTAATGTGCAGATCGCCCTTTGAAAATATTTCTGGTGCCGAAAACCACTATCTCCATATCCGAAACAGGCTGCTTGAGTCGACATGACCAAGAACCTTATCCAAGGTCATGTGGAAAATGGAAGGAGAGATTTTAGTTCTCCTCATATATGTACACATTAGATTTACTGCCATCCTGCCATATAGTTTCAGGGTATAATTTCCCCCATAAATGTCATGGATCTAAGATGGAGACACTCCTAAATATATGCATAGATGCCTGGAATGGCAGTTGGAAGAGAACACTTCTTGCCTCCTCTCTCTGGGGATTAGAGAACGAGAGCCAGCTTTGAGAAGCAAGATTGGCTGATCTACAGAATCCTATGATGCCTTGGTGAGGATTAGACAATGACACCCCCTCGTGAGCACAGGGCTTGGTAAACAGAGACTGGGTTATAGATCTTGGAACAAATACCATAGTTTCCTGAAATTCAAAAGATTTCCATGCCCTTGGCATTACCTGTTGATATAATGCAGCATGATGAAGAAATGCAATAGTCTCTTAAAACTTGTAATCAAAATTGATCTATAGTTGGAAGCCAATGGCTTTGGTAGAAATTAAGCTACATTTGGATATGAGGAAATGAGATTATAGTAACTTGTTCATATGCTAGGAAAGTAAAATGAAATAATAGACATTATCATGTTATTAGGAGACTTCCAGCTCACCATGCCAAAATCTTCCTCTTGGGGATCCCTGGGTGGCTCAGCGGTTTAGTGCCTGCCTTCTGCCCAGGGTGTGATCCTGGAGACTTGGGATGGAGTCCCGCGTCGGGCTCCCAGCATGGAGCCTGCTTCTCCCTCTGCCTGTGTCTCTGCCTCTCTCTCTCTCTCTCTCTCTCTCTCTCTCTCTCTCTCAATGTGTGTCTCTCATGAATAAATAAATAAATAAATCTTAAAAAAAAAAAAAAACCTTCCTCTTACCTGTCTTCATCCACTCTCCTTAACCTCATTTCCCCTGCCAGCTATCACTCCATCTCTGTACAACTCTGTAGAGCAGAGGTCTTTGAAAGAGTTGCCTATACTTGCTTCCATTTCTTCTCTTAATTTCTCTTGAATCCACTGTAGTCAGGCTTCCTTCTCCACAACTCTACCCAAATAGCTGTCCCCATTTCCTCCATTGACCCAATCCAGGAGTTAGTCCTCAGGCCCCAGTGACAAGCCATGTCACCACATCTTGTTTCTTTTCCTAGCTCATGGGCTGCTTTCTAAGATTGCCTTTGTAGGTACATCTTCGTCTTTCCAATGTGTAGATACAGGCTGAGTGTTCACAACTATTTTATTCTTTAATCCACAGCATAGTGCTAACACAGATCTGAAAGATTTGGACATTTGGAGGCAAAACTTCTAGAGCACTCTAATGGTTTATACTTTCCCAATTACTTATCTCTATAAATCATGGGTTACATAAATATAAATAGTTCTATCCAGAAGTGAACATACCTGCTTTTTATCCCTCACCTTCTCCACATATATCAGTTCACGATTTTATTATATTATTTTTTAAATATTTTATTTATTTTTCACAAGAGACAGAGAGGCAGCGACATAGTCAGAGGGAGAAGCAGGCTCCCTGTGGGAGCCTGATGCAGGACTGGATCCCAGGACCTCTGGATCAAGACCTGAGCCAAAGGCTCAACCACTGAGGCACCCAGGTGCCCTATGATTTTATTTTCTTCAACTACTTAGTCCTCAACTCTACAGGGAAGCAGATGTCTGACTTTAATTAGTGACCCAATTATGGCTTTTTGCTGGCCTCAGCTTATTTTTTAATTTAGGAGAAAAAGAAATCAAATTGGGTGGATGGTGAAAAAGAAGTTACAACCCTAGTTATTAGTCCTTGTCCTTCTTCAAAAAGAAATGACTTGTTAAACATTTTTTAAAAATTTTACTTCTGACCCTAAAATTAAAGGGACACATTAAAAACTAATGCAATTATTTCCATTAGGGGATACCATTAGTATTTAATTAAGAAAGAAATAGTAATATTTCTTTCTTTCATACCTCATCATAGTAATACTTTTTTTTTCCCCACCAGAATGGGATTGCAAGAAAAAATATCCACACAAAAAAAAAAAAAACAAAACAAAAAAAAAAAAAAAAAAAAACTGTAAACAGTTTACAGAAAATAATGTTTTGGCCAACAGGGAATTACTTTTCTTTTTCTGTCACTATATTTTCATTTCCTGCTACACCTTCCACTATCTTAAATTCCCATCCTTTCCTAATCATGTAAAGCTTCTTTTCCCTTTTCTTTTTAGGTAGGACCTGTTATGAAGTGTTATAAAGGATAATACTTGAAAAAGTGATGCTCAGAAAAGAAAACTTATTGATGGCTTGCACTGTTAGATTTTATTCTTTTTTGTTCCTTTGTTATTTCTGATTAAAGGTAAAGTTGTCTTGTGATGAGACAAAAAAAATAAATAAATAAGGTGACTTAACAAAAAAACCCAAGTTTTAAAAACACCATAAACAGAATTGGTGGTAGAGTCTAAAGTCTGTGGATCTTAAAAAACTCAATGTTGAGTACAAAAGGCAGCACTCCCTGCTGACCTCCTGAAGTCTCCAGCAGCTCTCCAGCTGGCTTTGCTGGCGCCTTTCCAAGTCAATCTGTGAAATATGGGGATGGGTCTGGAACATTTGGTTGTAATCAAAATGTGAACACATATCTAGAATTAGCCATGTTTTAAACAGCTTAAACTGGCTGAAAAATCCATGTATCTGGAGAATGAGACATCTGCTATAGAATAAAACCACTCATAGAAGAGAGCTTTGATTCAATAGTTTGTGAAAGAAGACTTTTAACTTCAAAATATATTGAAATCAAATGATCACAAAGCCTTTTTTCCAAGCAGATATTTGGGGCACATCCTTACATATTTTTTTAATAACAGTCACTCTTGTGGGCTGGTTGAAAGACTGTAATGAATGAAGATACATAATAGTTTTATTTATCTTCTGTGCTATTAAAATGTAAAATGCTGTAATACCTTGCCTGATTTGGCATAAAAATGACAATATACATGCAGTAATGCTTTCTAAAATGTTTACATAATCTTAATGAAATTGTTTATCACTGTTGGATGGTGAACTTGAGTGAGGTAGAGCAATAGTGTTTAATCTTTTTATCTATAAAATGGGGGTAATAAAATGATCTACCTCCTAAAACTATAAGGAATAGATTAAATGACTATAACAACAACAGAAATATCAAACACTTAGTTTAGGACCTGGCATTAGATAATAATAATAAACAATGATAATAATAAATGGTAATAATAACCAAATTATTTAATTAAGATACACTACAAAAATTAGCAAGTCTCTAGATGAAGTGCTAATAGAGTCATTTTAACAAGACATATGCAACCTGTGTATGGCAATATTGTTTGATTTACTAGCAAACCTTATCTTGCAGACAGAAAAATACCAAGTACTTTCCACTTCTTTTCTAAAGGACTAAACATTTGGTAGAGATAGAGTGCTGATTAATTTTATCTTATTATGGCATAAAATCAATAAAATTCTTACACAGTTATCTTTATATATATAATATGATGTATATGTTAATACTGCAACCCTTTGTTGATTTTTATTTTGCATTAATGTGTTACATTTTTTATTAGGCAAGAAAAAAAAAGACACAATTTTCTCCAAGGTAAGTTCAGAATTGCATTGGTTGACTAAGGGAAATACAGTTCTCTTTGGCAGAGGTGATACTTGACACACATATTTGCCAATACTGGACAAAGACAGCACTGCATCAGATTTTAAAACTAAAACAATACTCGAGGGAAGTCCTCAAACTAATTTTTAAAAATCACACTAATTTGTATATATATATTTATGTTTTTTAATATTTTATTTATTTATTCATGAGAGACACAGATAGAGAGAGGCAGAGACGCAGACAGAGGAGAAGCAGGCTCCATGCAGGAAGCCCGATGCGGGACTTGATCCAGGGACTCCAGGATCACTCCCTGGTCCAAAGGCAGGCACCAAACCATTGAGCCACCCAGGGATCCCTAATATGTATATCAGTAATGATATATAAAGAACTCATACAACTCATAGCAAAAAAAAATTTTTTTTAAATTAAAAACTGGGCAGAAAATTTGAATATATATTTTTCCCATGAAAATATACAGATGGCCAATAGGTACGTCAACAGATGCTCTACATCATTGATCATCAGGGAAATGCAAATCAAAGCCAAATGAGATATCACCTCATGTCTGTTCAAATGGCTATTATCAAAAAGACAAGAAATAACAAGTGTTGGTGAGGATGTGGAGGAAAGGGAACCCTTGCGTACTGTTGGTAGGAATGTAGATTGGTGCAGCCCCTACAGAAAACTGAATGGAGGTTCCTGAAAAAATTAAAAAAAAGAAATACTATATGATCCAGCAACTCTACTTTTGGAAATTTATCTGCAGAAAACAAAAACACTAATTTGAAAAGATACATGCGTTACAGCATTATTTACAATAGCCCAGATATAGAAGCAACCTAAGTGGCCATTGGTGGATGATTGGATTAAAAATTATGGTATATATACATCATGGAATATTATTCAGCCATAAAAAGAATAAAATCTTTCCATTTATAATAACATAGATGGGCCTTGAAGACATTATGGTAAGTGAATTAAGTCAGATAAAGACAAATACTGTATGATCTCTCTTACATGTGGACTCATCTATGTACCTATGTATCTGTCTATCTATGCCAGAGGTAGGGCTAGGGAGTGGGAGAAATGAGTGCTTTACTTTAAATACACTAAAAAAAAAATATGTTGGAATATTGGGGAATGAGAGGTCATCATAAAATTAAGATAAAATTTGTGTCAACCAAGGCCCTATCTTGGACAGAGTTGAATTTCCAAGTAGGTAGCCATTAATGACAGGTATTAACTAAAAGAGCATTTTAGTTAGTTACCTATAATACAGCAGTATAGGCTCTACAGTTTAAAAAAAAAAATCTAGGGCAGCCCGGGTGGCTCAGTGGTTTGGCGCTGCCTTTCACCCAGCGTGTGATCCTAGAGACCTGGAATCGAGTCCTGCGTCAGGCTTCCTGCACGGAGCCTGCTTCTCCCTCTGCCTCGCTCTGTGTGCGTGTGTCTCTCATGAATAAATAAAATCTTAAAAAAAAAAAATCTAGAGACAAAGCTAGCTTTCACTTTGGCTTCATTTCTAATTCAGTTCAAGTTGCTGACTATAAACCCTCATATGTGAGAAAAAGTGAGAAGCAAATTCTTTTGCACCCTAGAATGTTCTTGTTAGGATGCATCAAAGAAAGAAAAACACTAACAAAATAAAATAACTTAAAGGGGACTCACTTTTCTCATCATTACAAAACAATTGAATAATGGCATTTTAAACATAAAATTATATTCTAGCAAAGAAGACAAATTAATTTCTAATATAAATTTGTAAACGAACTAGGGGTGGTGGAAGGGGAGGAGGGCGGGGGGTGGGGGTGAATGGGTGACGGGCACTGAGGGGGGCACTTGACGGATGAGCACTGGGTGTTATTCTGTATGTTGGTAAATTGAACACCAATAAAAAATTAATTTAATTTAAAAAATTAAAAAAAATAAATAAAAATACATCTTAAAAAAATAAAAAAAAATTTGTAAACTCTTAACATTGGGTCCTAAATAATATCTTTTTTTTTTTTTAAAGATTTCATTTATTTATTCATGAGAGACACAGAGAGACAGAGGCTGAGACATAGGCAGAGGGAGAAGCAGGTTCTATGTAGGGAGTCCCATGCAGGACTCAATCTTGGGGCTCCAGGATCACATCCTGGGCTGAAGGCACAAGGTCAACCACTGAGCCACCCAGGCATTCCCCTAAATACTATCTTAACTGGCATTTTCCTTAACAGTGTGTAACACTGTAATTACAATTACAATACATCATTGAGTAGAGTGGAATTCCAATTCACTAGAAGACTTCTTGATCTCATTAAAATTCATGAGCATTAATTGAAAAAATTGGGGAGTTTTAAGCAAGTTTCAAATTTTTTAGTTCAGAAATTGAGGAGAATACACACACATGCACATACAGTATATACTTCTAAATACATATATATCTATGTTACATAGATATTTATAAGTGCACATGTATCAGCAAAAATTAAAGTGTATGGCAAATATGTATACAAAGATTCCAGGTTTTTCCTCTAGGCATTTTATAGAGGATTCATAGGAATTCACCAGTGTTTGTTTCAGAGTAAGTGATTCATAATGGCGGTTGTGCTAAAAATCTAATCAGGCCTAAAACCTCTGTATCTCTTTAAAAATAATCCTGCATAGCAGTCCCGGAGGCTCAGCGGTTTAGCGCTGCCTTCGGTGGGGGCGTGATCCTGGAGACCCGGGGTTGAGTCCCACGTTAGGCTCCCTGCATGGAGCCTGCTTCTCCCTCTGCCTCTCTCTCTCTCTCTCTCTCTTTCCTCTCTCCTCTCTCTCTGTCTCTAATAAATAAATAAAAAATCTTAAAAAAAATAATTCTGCTTATTTGTTTGTCTTTTTCTCCCCCCCTTAGCTTTTTTCTTCTTAACAAAAGCCTATGTTTGGTTTCTTAAGCATCTTCGTTTTTTGGCTTCTTATTTCTCTTTTCTTCGGATCCCTTCCTACTTTACATATATATTAAAAAAAAAAAAAAAAAGAAAGGGAAGCTTTTGGAAGAAGGTAGCTCAAATGTCCTTTAGCAGAGGATGTGAGATAATTGTATAAAGAACAGTGAGTGGCAGAAGCCAAGGACTTGGTGGAGCAAAGAATTTCTGATGTACTTCTCTGCTTGAAGCAACAACAGGAAAAGAAGAAAAGAGAAGAATCCTTATAGATTTACATTGGTCAAATCTTAGCCCTCCTGTGTTTGGCTCCCTGCTAGAGAGCTAGACAGATGATCAGCTGGCCTAGAATGACTAGATTCTGTGTGATTGATTAGTTATTTCTTTTTAATATCTGTAGTCAACACACTAACTTAGGCCCCATAGAAACTCTGATGGCACTTGTGTGTATAAGTGTGTGTGTACTAGCTCATGAATTCCCAGTGCCACAATCCAACTTTATCAACTCCTTTAAACTCTTTAGTCTTAATAATTCTCACCCTTTCCTCCTGGATTCTATGGACCGGATTCCATGGGTTTTCAACATTACCACTTACTTCTGGGTTTGCCTCCTCACACTTCTTGAATAAGACCATCTCACTTAAGCATCCAATTTCCTACAACCTACTTCTGACCATACCAGACTCTGCACCCAAACCCCAAGATTCCAAAAGTATGAAGCTTCCACTGCTTTCCAAGAGCGCTGGGAACCAGACCCAAGGACATCCCTGGATAGCACCAGTCTTGCTTAATTCAAAGGGAAGAGGCAGATTCTGTATCTTTGAAAATTTTGGGCCAAAGACTTATCTACTACTACCATTGGTCCTGGTGGTCAGCATCATATATTTTAAAACATTCTCAGCCTGGATGGCCTCATGTAGCTTTCTTCTTCTTTCCAGAGAATGGTGCCTGGAATCTAGGCTATTGATCATCTATCAGAGACAAGATGTGAAACAGGAATGGTGAAAGGCAGATCTTAAGTGACTAAAAAGAATAGTACCAGATAGAGAAGAGATCCCAGGGATTAAGAGTCAGGGATTTCTCAGTCACCTGAAGGTGAAACCTAGTTCCACTAAATAAGTTAGATACACAATATTGGTCAAGTCATCCAACCTCTCCAGGTCTATTTTATTAATAAAAACAGTAAATAAAAAAATAGCAAATGGCCTCAAACAATTGAGCCAGGATCATGTTAGGTAAAGCACATAGAAAGCTTTCTGCATTGTCAAAGGACTAGCTCATGGATGGTGTTCCTCTTACTGGGGCCAGTGATGCTGCTAATGTGAGGTTAGGAGACCGTAGGATCACAGTTTGCCAGGACTGAAA
This sequence comes from Canis lupus familiaris, assembly GCF_011100685.1. Taxonomy (NCBI): domain Eukaryota; kingdom Metazoa; phylum Chordata; class Mammalia; order Carnivora; family Canidae; genus Canis; species Canis lupus. The sequence goes on from NC_049245.1 coordinate 7,448,314, forward strand.
TAGAGGAAGCTGGCAATGGACACAGGGATAGGAAGCCAAAATGAAGGCTGCCCTTCTAAGCTTGGATAACAAAATATAGCTATACTTTAGAGAGTCTGGACTTCTGGATACTCTGTTTTTTTAACAAAAATTTCCCTGGTTCTTGCCTACTCTGCTATGGATGGGGTCTAGAGCAAATAGAGTTAAGAACAAGATGTGTAATTAGATCAGCAGAGATCATTCGTGGTGGTGGTGAGGTTGCTGCTAGGACCTTTGGCAACATCTTCCTAATCAACGAAGAGCAGACGGAAAGCAGTTATGCCAAAGGTTTCAAGAATCATCTTCTATACCAAAGGTCAGGAAACTATTGCCTGCGGGCCAACTGCAGTCTACCATCTGGTTTTGTGAATAAAGTTTTATTGGAACACAGCCATGGCTATTTACATACGGTCTTATGGCTGCTTTTACAGTACAACACAGTTGAGCAGTTGTGACAGAGACTATATGACTGCAAAGCTTCACATAGTTACTCTAGCCTTTCCAAAACAAGTGTGAAGATGTCTGTTCTATGCCCTTTAATAAGTGCACATGTGAGAAGCAATGTTTGGATGGCCAGAATCACTTTAAATTAGAGGTGCCCTCCTCAAACAACAAGCTTGGGGTATTTTCACAGAATAATAATATTCTCATTGTGCTTCCTTTTTCAAAGAGAATAACCAAGAATCATAGAAGGAAATGACAGTTTCTTAGTCATGTATTTCAAGAAAGGGAGTATTAGAGGCACCTGGGTGGCTGGGTCAGTTAAGCATCTGCCTTCAGTTCAGGTCATGATCTTGGAATCCTGGGAACAAACCCCACATCAAGCCCAGCATCAGGCTCCCTGCTGGTGGGGAGTCTGCTTCTCCCTCTCCCTCTGCCCCGCCCCCCACTCATGCCTGAGTGCATGCACTCTCTCTCTCTCTCAAATAAATAAATAAAATAAATTAAGAAAGAAAGAAAGAAAGAAAGAAAGAAAGAAAGAAAGAAAGAAAGAAAGAAAGAAAGAAAAAGTAGGTAGGAAAAATCCAAATCAAATGCTTGCAACCCAGAGGGACCCAGGGTAAAAGTAATGCTAGCAATATTTACGAAATGGTGTCAGATCCCCACTTCATCACAATTATTCTCTCTTAATCAGTAACACACAGGGATCCAGCAAAATGGGACCTTCATGGTTTTTGCCTAAGAAACCTTAAGCAAGAATGATATTACTCTAAAACAGAGAGTGATTCATACCAGTTGTCAAGAGTGGATTGAAAACGTATGCCAGTAGGAATGTAGTATATACCAGCAACCAAGAATAAATCTTCTAATATCTACCTTCTTTTTCCTCTGTGAAATCAAAGCACAAAAGCAAAAGGTAGTGGTAAGGAGAAGCACACTCAATTTCCCTGAGCTGGGGTGCCCACTGTAGTCATGATGGGATGCACAGGCAATCACAACGCTCAGCAAGGAGCTCAGAGCAAATGGAGGCTCTCTCTCCCTGTGAAGGCCAGCAGCTGCTCAATGCCAAGCAGGCAGAAATGAAAATGGCTAACATGACAGTCAAGGCTGGGTGAGTCTGGGGAGAAAGAAAGATGATTCTCAGTATACTGAGAAGTGCATCATTGTCAAGTGTCCAGAACTTTCCACTTATATGAAGCACCTTTTTAGTTTTTAGCTTTCCATTTTATTTTAGCAATCAGCAATATAATTTTTTATAATATATAATGTATAACTTCTGTGTATTTCCTTACTTCCCTTAGCTGATCAGAAACATGCAATCAGTGCCCCTTGCTTTGGAAAGCAAAATAAAAAAAATCAATGACAAAAATAAGCCTTCATTCACCTCACCCCACAACTCTCCACATTCTTCCCTGAAAGCCTGTTTACGGCTACCCTCATTCAACACCCCTGATAGACATGGAGAATACAAAACAGATGGACGAAGGATTAGGGCACATAAATCACCAGTGATAATATAAGATATTAAAACAATAAAATATGAATGCAGTCTTTTTCCTCCTTGTTATTCTCAGTACAATTCAACTCTGCTTCTATAAAGGACTGGGGAAAGAAACGGCAAGGATGAATAAAATAACTTCAGGAAAAGAAAACTTTGCTCCTGTGTTAGCCAAAAGCAGAGCCCTAAAGGTGGTCTCCTGTGGATCAATGCATCACTGTCCACGAGGCCCCTGGAAGGTCAAGTCTGGTGGCTACTTAGAAACCACTAACCCAAAGATCACTGTGGGACAAATTCTGCCAAAAACAGTAGTGACAGACAAATATGTGTTATGAAAATACTACATTGCTTCTTTAACATTTATATGGCCTCAGTGATTTCAAAAGAAATGTTTTGTGCATAAAACAACATCATAAAAAAAAATCCCACTACTTGACAGGGTTTCCTTTAGTGGAAAGACCTTTTTCGTGCCCATAAACATTTGATGCCCACATCTGTTAGAGATAAAAGGAGAGTATAACTTCCCCTTTGGATGCAGAGATTCAGAATTCTCAGAGATCATATAACATGCTTAATGAAGACAGAAAAAATGCTGTAGTTCCCTGATTAAATTAGCACTCTACTGAAACTTAAAGTTTTATGGACTGCTTTCGGTACTTTTCTTTTTATAATAGCTTTGGGTGCATGTTTATATTTTACTTCTAGAGAATTGTTTGTTAGTGTCATTTTAGGAAGTCAAATGGTTCCTAGATTAAAAAATAATAACAAATAATTTTCTAAGGAAGCCCACTATTCACCTTGAAATCACAGGCACCTACAAGAGTCCGCTTGGTCTTCCTCCTCATCATTACCTCTAGGACCACTGTGCCTGGATGTAGTGGACCTCCATCTCATGGTCTCACCACTTCATGGTGAGCCCAGCCTTCCTAGGTCCTTTTCCTATCTTTTGGGATGGAATTCCTTGAGTTTCCATGCCCACATTGATCTTAGAATGACAGTGAAGACCCCACAATGCCTACCCACTTCTCTTGGAGGAAAAGCCAAAGTCCTGACATTACTGTATATGATCAGACTCCCACAGCTCTCTGATGGTGTCTTTCACTGTTTTCCTCCTCATTTGGCTCCAGCCACACTGGCTTCCTTGCTGTTTCTCCAACATAGCTCTGTGCTTGCTATTCTCACTTCCCAGAATATTCTTTCCCACGTATCTGCATGGCTAAGCATATCTGCATGCTTCAAGTCTTGGCTCTTGCCTCTTTCTTAGCGAGGCTCTCCCTGACCCCTCTATCCCCACTCCTGGTCTTCCTTGTGCTCTTTTTATTTTTCCTAAAGCTCTTATTTTCTGATGTATTATATAATTTTCTTCTTATTATATATTACTTATTGGGCTGTGTCCCCCATGAAGCTGTAAGCATCACAAGGCCAGGGAACTATGTCTTGAAAAGTACATGATGTATAGCAGGGTCTCAGTGCATATTTTGATGAATAAACAATAAATGAATGAATGTATGAGTGGAATAAAGATTTCAAAAGCCCATCACTATTAAAACATCTCTTCTTGCAGAAGAAGCTCTGCATTCTCAACTCGGGACCATTGCGTTTTCGGCTCCATCTGCTTGAAACACTTTTCTCCTCCCTCTTTCAGACATTGCTACCGTTCATCATTTGAATCTCAGTTCATGAAGAATAGCCCCATGACCATCCCCCTTACCCTTCAGAAATAAAGGGTTCCATTCTCTATTATTTCCCTTTCTATCTTCCTCATCAGACTAGTCAATATCTAATGTGATCTTTTTCTTTTTTAAGTTTTATATGTTTGGGTATCTATCTTTCCACTAAAATGCAAACTCCTTGGAGTCATGGACAGTTTTGTTCATTATTATATCCTTGATGCCTAACAAATGTCTGACATATGGTAGAGGCTTGATAATTATTTGTTGGTTTTGTTGACTAACTGGATGATTAGCATAGTCTCCTGGTTCAAATTACCAGGATTTTAGCTACCTATCTTACCTGGTCATGGCTTTACTTTCCCTGGTGAAATGATGTTAAATGAATTGTTCCCTGGGCCTGTCTTTGAGAATGACTACTTTAGGTTTTCATACTTAATTCTTTCACCTGGGATCAGGTGAGTGCATGGTACCAGCGATGTTTCTGTGTAGTGGACTATGTATGATTATATGTGTATATATGTGTATGCGTATTTTATTATTTTACTGTGTAATTTACTATTCATTATTTTTAGGGCTGAACCATAACTTTTAGCCTGAAGGAGTACCAGCCTTTATGAATCCAGCTACAACATATTTTTCCAGAAAGATATCCAAGTTCGATGGTGCCAGTGATAGCAGCCTTTGGTATGCCAATCTGGATTTGTAACATCAGATACACATGTCAGAGCTGGGCTGCCTGTGAAAGTCTTCTTGAGACAGCAGCTTCAGACATTCTGAGTTACCATGAATATAAATCTTAGAGCCACTTCCTCCTCAATGAAGAATAAAATGTTGGATTATGAGGATGATAAATCTTTTGGACAAAGTAAAGAATTGTATTGTGAAACTGGACAAATTCTCATCTCTTATCAGTGTGCTATCTTATGTCAGTACCTGGAAGCCACGGGAGCTTTCTGGGCCTCAGTTTTCTCACCTATAAAATAAACTGGTTGACATTCATGATGCATGAAATTCTCTCTTTGAGAGGGACTCAGAATCAAAGCAAGTTGTGTATTTTTATTTCATGTTATCTGACTTTTCATGGGCTTGCTTTAACCATCCAGTGATTCTTGGGTCCGCCCACTTGGAAATTCTTTAGAGAGTTATTGGATTTTTGAGAGTTCTGTGAGAATTATTTTAAATCACTTCACACAACGCCTAACTTGGAAGCACTCAAAGCCCATTACTCTCTCACCTTACCCTTTTCCAGCTATAAGAATCTTATGTGCTTTCTACTTCAACACCTTCATTTTACAAATAAAACACTAGAGGCGATCAGAAGTTCGCCAAGGGTCACACAGCAAGTCAGAGGCAGAGCTTCAAGGAGATGCCAAATATTCTGACTCCTGGTCATGGTCCTATTAATGGTACTAGGCCAATCTTATTTTACCTTTTGCAGTTTCTGATGTTGAATAAGCAAAATAAGTGACCTTATTTTCTTCTGAGTAAAATGCTACTAAATGATACCAAGATCTTTTTAGGATAACTACCTTTATGAGGCAAGCATTTAACAATGCCCTATTCAGAGCTGAGACTGACTTTGACTATCACATATATTTGCAACATGTCTTCATGTTTTTTAAATGGTGACGATAATTTGGCAAAATGATCTGATATATTTACTTTAAGGAAAAGGTACAACTTACATCAATAAGCTCTGTCTGATTAAGAAGACACACTTATTTAAAGTTGGATCACACCAGGATTACAAAAATCACTATAGCTTATCTATACTAACTCATAAACTGATTCAATTACACCCTGTAAGCCAAAAAAAAACAAAAACAAAAACAAAAAACAAAAACAAAACAAACAAAAAAAAAAGTAAAAATTTTCTCTGAACTGGTCTTCATTGATACTTCCAAGTTACATATTATAAAAAACTATGCTTTGGGGCACAGTAATAAAAATATAATTATTTTATTTTTAAATCTAGTAAGATGTGAATTAACCTAGCAATGCTCAACTTTTGTTTCATATTGGAATCACCCAGAGAGCTTTAAAAAGTACCTGTACCTGGGCTCAGCTGCAAAGATTCTGATTTAATTGGATTGGGGTGTAACTGCATCTGATTTTTTTTCTATTAACCTGATCATGTTAATTTAATTCAGTACCTACTCTGAACTACCAGTTAATGTTTTATTTTATTATGAAGAATTGTATTAGTTAGTAAATAAATTCACATTCACAGTCAAAAGGCATTTTAAGACCCCCACACTGAAAACAAAAATATTTGGGGGAGTAATGATGGGAATTAATCAGCAGCAGAGCAATCAAATAGTAGACATTTACTGAATACCTACTCAGGAAAAAGAACTATGCTTCATTTCTCTGTGTGACACGAATGCACTCAATCCAAAAGAACCTATAATCAAGACTGGAGAAGACAAGACATATACGTACATATAAAAATAATGGACAGCACAACAGTATAATAAAGAAATACGTGGGTGATTCATGATTTCAAATACTTATGCCTTGTCAATTTTAGTGATTGAGTATAGCCATGAGTCTCTTCAATACTTTTCTTTTTCAATCTACTTTCAATTCATATTCTATGTTATGCCCATCTTCTAGTTTCCTAGCAGCTTGCTACTCAAAGTGTGTTCTACAGACCAGCAGCATCACCTTGGAGCTATTACAAAGGCAGAATCACAGACTTCACCCTATACCTACTGAATCTCAATCTGCATTTAACTAGATGCCTACATTTCATATGAATATTTGATAGTACTGCTCTGGTAGACACTGATCTCTTAAGTATATCAAATATACCATATCAATGTTACTCATAATACATTATGTAATACCATACAGTTCGATTTCTAAGGTAGTGGGTTTTTTTTTTTTTTTTCAATGCCTCATGCAGATTTTTGTAGTAATATTAAAGAATTTCCTTACTCAGGAAGAGATGAGCTCTTTGGACTAGTTCATTTGTGAATAAAAATTATTTCCTGTGTGTGAGTACCTGCTAAAATATGTGATAAGAATAATGAGACCACAGGAGAAAAAGAAGACGCAGTTTCTTTAGGCTAAAGCATTCAGAGATGTCACAGGGATGATGGGACCAAGATGAGAGCATGAAAAGATGATCCGATTCAAGAAATGGGAAAAAAAGAAAACCCAAAAGAGAACATTCCAGATAGGGAGAAAATGGTGGAAGCGAAGTCCCTGCCTGGAGTAGAGAGGAGTTAAAACTAGGTAGTGTCCAGGTTTAAAAATGGCCTCATGATTTCCATCCCCTGCTATTCATACTCCTGTGTCATTCTCTTCCACTTTGATCAGGACTGACCTGTGTAACAGAAAACGCAGAATTGGTGCAGTATGTGACTTTCTGAGGCTACATCCTAAAACACATTGTGGCTTATCTCTTGCTTTCTTGGCTCACTTGCTCTGTGAGAAGTTGGCCTCCATGAGAAGGAAAAATCCATGTGATAAGAAACTGACAACACCCAACCACCAGCACCAATTTGCCAGGGGACAGTGAGCCATCTGCTACAGTTTGATACTAGAGACTTAGTATTGAACCTTTAGATGACTATAATCCAGGTCAATATCTAAACCATAAACTCAGGAAAGACTCTGAGCCAAAGCCACCCAGGTAAGACACTCCAAATCCTGTCTCTCAGAAAATTAGACTAACAAAACCTATTGTTGTTTTAAGACACAATTTCGAGATAATTTGTCATTAGTCACCTATAACTACTATTAGTAATAAATAACTAATAAACAACTAGTATGAACAATCAATTACTTATAATAAAACATTATAAGTAATTTGGAAGATGGTGAATAAGCTGATATGGTTTTAATGGAGAGTTTAGTGGGGCTGCAAACTCAGATGCCTCCAGGGGCTGGCAGCAAAATGAAATGAGTGAAGTGGCTGTTGCCTGGGTCAGAGACAAAAGGAAGAAAGTGACAGAGCCTGTGATAATGTGTAGAATACTTTCCTGGCCACTCTTGCTGGTAAAACTCATTACCATCTCGATTTCTGAGCAGGTCAATGCAGAGCCTGAAACCACAGGTGATCTCAGGTGGTAGATAGGCAGTGGGAGTGGTTTGATGTCACAATGTGGCAAACTGGAATAAACAGAATCTTATTCTGGAGATGAATGTCACCTAATAGCTACATTTAGGATATATTTTTTTAAGATTTTATTTATTTATTTTATTTATTTATTTATTTATTTATTTATTTTTAATTTATTTTTTATTGGTGTTTAATTTACTAACATACAGAATAACCCCCAGTGCCCGTCACCCATTCACTCCCACCCCCCGCCCTCCTCCCCTTCTACCACCCCTAGTTCGTTTCCCAGAGTTAGCAGTCTTTACGTTCTGTCTCCCTTTCTGATATTTCCCACACATTTCTTCTCCCTTCCCTTATATTCCCTTTCACTATTATTTATATTCCCCAAATGAATGAGAACATATAATGTTTGTCCTTCTCTGACTGACTTACTTCACTCAGCATAATACCCTCCAGTTCCATCCACGTTGAAGCAAATGGTGGGTATTTGTCATTTCTAATAGCTGAGTAATATTCCATTGTATACATAAACCACATCTTCTTTATCCATTCATCTTTCGTTGGACACCGAGGCTCCTTCCACAGTTTGGCTATCGTGGCCATTGCTGCTATAAACATCAGGGTGCAGGTGTCCCGGCGTTTCATTGCATTTGTCTCTTTGGGGTAAATCCCCAACAGTGCAATTGCTGGGTCGTAGGGCAGGTCTATTTTTAACTGTTTGAGGAACCTCCACACAGTTTTCCAGAGTGGCTGCACCAGTTCACATTCCCACCAACAGTGTATGAGGGTTCCCTTTTCTCCGCATCCTCTCCAACATTTGTTGTTTCCTGCCTTCTTAATTTTCCCCATTCTCACTGGTGTGAGGTGGAATCTCATTGTGGTTTTGATTTGTATTTCCCTGATGGCAAGTGATGCAGAGCATTTTCTCATATGCATGTTGGCCATGTCTATATCTTCCTCTGTGAGATTTCTGTTCATGTCTTTTGCCCATTTCATGATTGGATTGTTTGTTTCTTTGGTGTTGAGTTTAATAAGTTCTTTATAGATCTTGGAAACTAGCCCTTTATCTGATACGTCATTTGCAAATATCTTCTCCCATTCTGTAGGTTGTCTTTGAGTTTTGTTGACTGTATCCTTTGCTGTGCAAAAGCTTCTTATCTTGATGAAGTCCCAATAGTTCATTTTTGCTTTTGTTTCTTTTGCCTTCGTGGATGTATCTTGCAAGAAGTTACTATGGCCGAGTTCAAAAAGGGTGTTGCCTGTGTTCTCCTCTAGGATTTTGATGGAATCTTGTCTCACATTTAGATCTTTCATCCATTTTGAGTTTATCTTTGTGTATGGTGAAAGAGAGTGGTCTAGTTTCATTCTTCTGCATGTGGATGTCCAATTTTCCCAGCACCATTTATTGAAAAGACTGTCTTTCTTCCAATGGATAGTCTTTCCTCCTTTATCGAATATTAGTTGCCCATAAAGTTCAGGGTCCACTTCTGGATTCTCTATTCTGTTCCACTGATCTATGTGTCTGTTTTTGTGCCAGTACCACACTGTCTTGATGACCACAGCTTTGTAGTACAACCTGAAATCTGGCATTGTGATGCCCCCAGATATGGTTTTCTTTTTTAAAATTCCCCTGGCTATTCGGGGTCTTTTCTGATTCCACACAAATCTTAAAATAATTTGTTCCAACTCTCTGAAGAAAGTCCATGGTATTTTGATAGGGATTGCATTAAACGTGTATATTGCCCTGGGTAACATTGACATTTTCACAATATTAATTCTGCCAATCCATGAGCATGGAATATTTTTCCATCTCTTTGTGTCTTCCTCAATTTCTTTCAGAAGTGTTCTATAGTTTTGAGGGTATAGATCCTTTACATCTTTGGTGAGGTTTATTCCTAGGTATCTTATGCTTTTGGGTGCAATTGTAAATGGGATTGACTCCTTAATTTCTCTTTCTTCAGTCTCATTGTTAGTGTATAGAAATGCCACTGACTTCTGGGCATTGATTTTGTATCCTGCCACGCTACCGAATTGCTGTATGAGTTCTAGCAATCTTGGGGTGGAGACTTTTGGGTTTTCTATGTAGAGTATCATGTCATCGGCGAAGAGGGAGAGTTTGACTTCTTCTTTGCCAATTTGAATGCCTTTAATGTCTTTTTGTTGTCTGATTGCTGAGGCTAGGACTTCCAGTACTATGTTGAATAGCAGTGGTGAGAGTGGACATCCCTGTCTTGTTCCTGATCTTAGGGGAAAGGCTCCCAGTGCTTCCCCATTGAGAATGATATTTGCTGTGGGCTTTTCATAGATGGCTTTTAAGATGTCAAGGAATGTTCCCTCTATCCCTACACTCTGAAGAGTTTTGATCAGGAATGGATGCTGTATTTTGTCAAATGCTTTCTCTGCATCCAATGAGAGGATCATATGGTTCTTGGTTTTTCTCTTGCTGATATGATGAATCACATTGATTGTTTTACGGGTGTTGAACCAGCCTTGTGTCCCAGGGATAAATCCTACTTGGTCATGGTGAATAATTTTCTTAATGTACTGTTGGATCCTATTGGCCAGTATCTTGTTGAGGATTTTTGCATCCATGTTCATCAGGGATATTGGTCTGTAATTCTCCTTTTTGGTGGGGTCTTTGTCTGGTTTTGGAATTAAGGTGATGCTGGCCTCATAGAACGAATTTGGAAGTACTCCATCTCTTTCTATCTTTCCAAACAGCTTTAGGAGAATAGGTATGGTTTCTTCTTTAAACGTTTGATAAAATTCCCCTGGGAAGCCATCTGGCCCTGGACTCTTGTGTCTTGGGAGGTTTTTGATGACTGCTCAATTTCCTCCCTGGTTATTGGTCTGTTAAGGTTTTCTATTTCTTCCTGTTCCAGTTTTGGTAGTTTGTGGCTTTCCAGGAATGCGTCCATTTCTCCTAGATTGCCTAATTTATTGGCGTATAGCTGTTCATAATATGTTTTTAAAATCGTTTGTATTTCCTTGGTGTTGGTAGTGATCTCTCCTTTCTCATTCATGATTTTATTAATTTGAGTCTTCTCTCTCTTCTTTTTAATAAGGCTGGCTAATGGTTTATCTATCTTATTAATTCTTTCAAAGAACCAACTCCTGGTTCTATTGATCTGTTCCACAGTTCTTCTGGTCTCGATTTCGTTGAGTTCTGCTCGAATCTTTATTAACTCCCTTCTTCTCTTGGGTGTAGGATCTATTTGCTGTTTTTTCTCTAGCTCCTTTATGTGTAAGGTTAGCTTTTGTATTTGAGTTCTTTCCAGTTTTTGAATGGATGCTTGTATTGCGATGTATTTCCCCCTTAGGACTGCTTTTGCTGCATCCCAAAGATTTTGAACGGTTGTATCTTCATTCTCATTAGTTTCCATGAATCTTTTTAATTCTTCCTTAATTTCCTGGTTGACCCTTTTATCTTTTAGCAGGATGGTCCTTCACCTCCACGTGTTTGAGGTCCTTCCAAACTTCTTGTTGTGATTTAGTTCTAATTTCAAGGCATTATGGTCTGAGAATATGCAGGGGACAATCCCAATCTTTTGGTATCGGTTCAGACCCGATTTGTGACCCAATATGTGGTCTATTCTGGAGAAAGTTCCATGTGCGCTTGAGAAGAATGTGTATTCAGTTGAGTTTGGATGTAAAGTTCTGTAGATATCTGTGAAATCCATCTGGTCCAGTGTATCATTTAAAGCTCTCATTTCTTTGGAGATGTTGTGCTTAGAAGACCTATCGAGTATAGAAAGAGCTAGATTGAAGTCACCAAGTATAAGTGTATTATTATCTAAGTATTTCTTCACTTTGGTTAATAATTGATTTATATATTTGGCAGCTCCCACATTCGGGGCATATATATTGAGGATTGTTAAGTCCTCTTGTTGAATAGATCCTTTAAGTATGATATAGTGTCCCTCTTCATCTCTCACTACAGTCTTTGGGGTAAATTTTAGTTTATCTGATATAAGGATGGCTACCCCTGCTTTCTTTTGAGGACCATTCGAATGGTAAATGGTTCTCCAACCTTTTATTTTCAGGCTGTAGGTGTCCTTCTGTCTAAAACGAGTCTCTTGTAGACAGCAAATAGATGGGTCCTGCTTTTTTATCCAGTCTGAAACCCTGCGCCTTTTGATGGGGTCATTAAGCCCGTTCACATTCAGAGTTACTATTGAGAGATATGAGTTTAGTGTCATCATGATATCTATTCAGTCCTTGTTTTTGTGGACTGTTCCACTGAACTTCTTCTTAAAGGGGAATTTTAAGAGTCCCCCTTAAAATTTCTTGCAGAGCTGGTTTGGAGGTCACATATTCTTTTAGTTGCTGCCTGTCTTGGAAGCTCTTTATCTCTCCTTCCATTTTGAATGAGAGCCTTGCTGGATAAAGTATTCTTGGTTGCATGTTCTTCTCATTTAGGACCCTGAATATAACCTGCCAGCCCTTTCTGGCCTGCCAGGTCTCTGTGGAGAGGTCTGCTGTTACCCTAATACTCCTCCCCATAAAAGTCAGGGATTTCTTGTCTCTTGCTGCTTTGAGGATCTTCTCTTTATCTTTAGAATTTGCAAGCTTCACTATTAAATGTCGAGGTGTTGAACGGTTTTTATTGATTTTAGGGGGGGATCTCTCTATTTCCTGGATCTGAATGCCTGTTTCCCTTCCCAGATTAGGAAAGTTTTCAGCTAGAATTTGTTCAAATACATATTCTGGCCCTCTGTCCCTTTCGGCGCCCTCGGGAACCCCAATTAAACGTAGGTTTTTCTTCCTCAGGCTGTCGTTTATTTCCCTTAATCTATCTTCATGGTCTTTTAATTGTTTGTTTCTTTTTTCCTCAGTTTCCCTCTTTGCTATCAACTTGTCTTCTAGGTCACTCACTCGTTCTTCCACCTCGTTAACCCTCGTCGTTAGGACTTCTAGTTTGGATTGCATCTCATTCAATTGATTTTTAATTTCTGCCTGATTAGCTCTAAATTCTGCAGTCATGAAGTCTCTTGAGTCCTTTATACTTTTTTCTAGAGCCACCAGTAGCTGTATAATAGTGCTTCTGAATTGGCTTTCTGACATTGAATTGTAATCCAGATTTTGTAACTCTGTGGGAGAGAGGACTGTTTCTGATTCTTTCTTTTGAGGTGAGGTTTTCCTTCTAGTCCTTTTGCTCAGTGCAGATTGGCCAAAAACAAGTTGTATTGGAAAAGGGGAAAAAGAGAGAAGAGAAAGAAGAAAAGAAAAAGAAAAAGAGAAAAAAGAAAAAAGGAAGAAAAAAGAGAAAAAATAAAGAAGAAAAAGACAAAAAAAGAAAAAAGAAAAAAAAGGGGGGGGAAGCAAACAAATCAAAAAGCAAAGAAAAAAAAAACAAAAACCACGGGGTATTATCTTCTGATTCTGTATACTTTAAGTCCCTTGACTTGCCCTGGAACTTGTCCGTCTAGCTGGTCTTCTGGGGGAGGGGCCTGTTGTGCTGATTTTCAGGTGTGAGCACTTGGGGGAACTGCTGTGCCCCTGCCTGGTGCAGGGCTCAGTGGGGGTTGTTTACCCCGTGAGGCCGCAGGAGGAACAGCCCCAGTGGCGGGGCAGCTCTGGAAACCTGGATTCAGCTCCGGCAGGAACTCCGTCTGCAGGGCCTGGAGGCTCCGGGCGGGGCCGCTGATGTGCTCAGCTGGGGCAGGAGCGTCCTCGCTGTCCTGGGCCCTCCCGGCCTCTGCCTGTCCCGGGGGAGGCCGGATCCTGGGCTGTGTCCCGGCGCCCTGTGCTCCGGAGCCTGCGCTGGTGGATTCGCGCTCCCGGGCCGCGCAGCCCCCTCCGCGGAGCCGCCGCCCGAGCCCCTCCGAGCTGCTCCTGGAACCGCGCAGGCCCCTCTGCACGGAGCCTCTTCCTCCGCCCGAGCCCCTCCGAGCTGCTCCCCCCCGCAGCCCCCTCCGCGGAGCCGCCCCCGAGCCCCCCCGAGCTGCTCCGGGTCCCGCCGGGTCCCGCCGTGCGCGCTGCAGCCCTTAGGGAGCTCGGCGCACTCTCCCGGGGCGCAGGTGTCTGTTAGTGTCCCCGGGAGCCCGAGGGCATCCCCGCCCTCCTGGGTCCTGCTCCACCTCCCCGCGAGCCCCTTTCCGCCCGGGAAGGTCGGTGCAGCTCCTGCTCCTCCGGGACGGGGCTCTCCTGTCCTGGGGACACTCGCCCCGGCCTCAGCCCGGCTCCTCGCGGGGCCCCTCCCCCTTGGAGGCCTTTGTTTCTTTATTTCTTTTTCCCCGTCTTCCTACCTTGATAGAAGCGGGAACTCTTCTCACTGTAGCATTCCAGCTGGTCTCTCTTTAAATCTCAGGCCGAATTGATCGATTTTCAGGATAATTTGAAGGTTTTCTAGGTAATTTGGTGGAGACAGGTGATTTGGGGACCCTACTCTTCCGCCATCTTGCTCCTCCCTCTCCTAAGATTTTATTTATTTATTCATGAGAGACACAGGTAGAGGGAGAAGCAGGCTCACTGCGAGGATCCCAATGTGGGACTCCATCCCAGCACCCAGGGATCATGACCTGAGCCAAAGGCAGACGCTCAACCACTGAGCCACCCAGGTGCCCTACATTTAGGATATTTAATCTGGAAAGGCTATCTAGAATAGACTGGAGGCACAAAGTATTGAGAGGAAAAGACCAGTCTGGGGGGCAATTTGATCATGCAGGCTTGGAGATTGTGGCACTGGCTACAGTTATGGAGGTTTTTCCTTTATTTTTTTAAAAGATTTTATTTATTTATTCATGAGAGACACAGAGAAAGAGAGAAGCAGAGACACAAGCAGAGGGAGAAGCAGGATCCATGCAGGGAGCCTGATGTGGGACTCAATCCCAGGACTCCAGGATCACTCCCTGGGCCAGAGGCAGGTGCTAAACCACTGAGCCACCCAGGGATCCCTAGAGGTTTTTCCTTTAAATCTCACTAAATGTTTAGTGCCATGTTAGAATGCAAGCTTCATGAGGAAAGAACTAGATTAAACTTTTGTACAAGTTTATCCTGATAACCAGCATATAAACATTTTCTGTAAAGGGCCAGAAAGAAAATATTTCAGGCTTTTCAGGACATACAGTCTCTATCCCCACTACTCTGCCATAATAGCACAAAGGCAGCAATGCTTTATTCACCTGTTGGGGTGGGGGTTCTTTTAAAACATAGCATGCTGGCCCCAATGGGTATTTTAATAAATTCTCAAGTGATACTGATGCTGATACTGCCGATGTGGAAAACATTCTTTGAGAGCCACTGGCCTGCTCTACTTTAGGTAAGGGTTGGCAAATCACAGCTCATGGGACAAACATGACGCATCCTTCTTTTTGTAAATTACATTTTATTGGGACACAGCCACACCCATTATTTATTATTGCCTAGTGTTGCCTTTGTTCTATAATGGCAGAGTGGTAGGGATAGAGACTATATATGAGTGCTAATATGTCATGGTATTCCATAAAGCATATCACGGCTTGCAGACACTTCACCACCTAAAGGACATTGAAAACCACTATTCTAATACAGCTGCCTTTAAAAAAAAAAAAAAAACTTGAGTCCTCCTATATTTAATTTGGTCGAAGAGCCATGTACTTACTGAGTTAAGAAAAAAAAACATTCATTTTTATATAATAAAGATGCCTCACATAAAATCTTACATAGCTTTCCAGAGATACTGCACATTTAAGAAAAAAAAAAGGAAATGGCAACCTGGCCTGGTAGGGAAAAAAAAGATAGTATCTTTAACAAAGGGGTCTCAATTATATTTATTCCATTTTCTCAACTGATTAATACTTGGGTGGGGTGGAAGCTTTCAGATTCTGCTGGGCTTCAGAGGTTAAGCAATCAGTAGTGAGTGTGGGAAGGCAGTGACGGAAAAGATAGAGGAATGGAAATTTCCATCAAGTCTGTTCCTCAAGAAGGATTATATAAACTGATCCACAGGAGAAATGAATCAGCTGGTAGCAAACAGCAAGATACTCCTACATACCTAACAGGATACAAGACGGTATCTCTTGGCATGAGGCTCAGAGAGATAAGAGAAATTACTGGGCTGGATATCACAGAGAAACTGATGGATTCATGCATGGTGTTTGTTTAGCCAAAAAGCCAGAAACCTTCATTAAACATTTCTGGAAAATGTGGGTTTGAATCAAAAGGAAGAGAGGTTTCCAGCTGATATATGCAATGGCCTGCAGGGTGGGTAAAATTAAGTGAAGCGATAGGTATCAAGTATGAAATGCAGTGCCTGCTGAATCTTAAGTGAATCATATTGCTATTATCATTATGATGAGAGACCTGGTACTGCCTTACCATCAACAGGAACCAAGTAAGTCGCACTCCCTCACTCCTGCCCTCGGCCCCCTTACCTTCCCTGCCAGGGAGTGGAAGGTGAGTGGAAACACTGCTCCCAGTAATATAACTGCATCTGAGGTCCCTGCTCTTAAATTTTCCTGGCAGCTAGACTCACCTCGAGTGAAGGAGCAGAGTTCCTCCCCTCCTGTCACCCCACTTGACTTTTCTGTTTTTCCCCTCAACCCTGGAATAGGTTGAAGCAGGAGTTTAAAGCCTTGCTGATGTACAAAAATGAGCCTGCGTGCTCAGTCTGCGCAGTGACAATGGGTGGATGCCTGGCAAACCTGGGCAGGCTGACTCCTAGGGACCTTGCAGGGTGGCATTCATCATCCCCCTGGTGAACTTACCCTTGAAAGTCTGATTTTGCTACAAGCCTGGGAGAAGTCTCAATCTATCAATCAGTGGATATTTATTGAGTGCCTACTATGTTCCAGGCACTAACATTACCTAAATTCAAGAAGTGAATTTGTTCAGTCAAAATGCCAGATGCTTAACTTATTATAATGAGCAAGAGCTGTCACAGGAACTGGAATAATCAAAGTCCATATTCACTCCATGTGGCTAAGCTACCCAGGAAACCAAATCATAATTAGAGTGTCTCTGTGTCAACATATACTGAGAAACAGCTAAGAACTGAAGTCGGATACTTGAAGCTGGTATGATTAGAGTGTTCTCTCCAGGTGGGCAGGTTTACATGGAAAGATAAATCATGATTAGAAGATGTTTTTTTGGGGCACAGATTCAGAAAAATAGCAGTTGGATCCATCAATGACATCAGCTAATGCAGCCAGAGACTATCGTATAACTTAGCTAGTGGGATGACATAACTCTAAAAGCCGAGGCGCTCTCAAGACTGGGCAATGAATAAATACACCACTGGACACCATCCATGTCTGCTTTTAACTCTCCTTTTTTCAGGATTCCATGGCTCAGTAATGGGTGTCAAGCACCATGCTAAGTACCTTTTGTGTATTATTTCATTTATCTTAGTCCAGGTGCCTGCTTGGAGAAGGCTTCTCTGACTACTCATGATCCTCAACACTTAGACTTTCTCCACTGCTCTTATTAGTATCTCATGTTCTAGTCTATATTAATTTGTTGATTGGTTATTGTTTGCTTCCTACAAAGGAAGCAGGTGCTGCTTTATTTTCTGCATAAATGCTTTCTCAATGCCTAAAATGGTGCCTGGCACATAGTAGGAGCTTAATATTATATGTTGGTAGATGAATGAATTGGTTAGTGGAAGGCTGGATACATGGGTGGATAGGTGAATTTACAAATAATCTGAGAGGCAGATATCAGCATCCTTATTGTAAAGATTAATAAACCAAGGGAAAAAGAAAGAAAGAAAGAAGAAAAAGAAAGAAAGAAAGAAAGAAGAAAGAAAGAAAGAAAGAAAGAAAGAAAGAAAGAAAGAAAGAAAGAAAGAAAGAAAGAAAGAAAGAAACCAAGGCCCAAACGCCATGTTACCTCCAAGATCACCCAATTAGCCAGTGGAGAGCTGGGGTTTGACCCAATTCTGATGGACTCTAGAGCTCTTGCTCTCAATTGGTGCTCTATTTCCTTGGAGAAGTTGATACATCCAAGAAAGTTCTATCCAAAACTAGAATCTCTGGACCCTTGGAGTCAGAATATTCCAATCCTGTTCTGCCAATCCTGCTCACTACTTTAGTGTTATCTTCCAGAGGCTTTGCTTAATATCAAGGCCTACATTCTCATCTGCTAAAAGTAGGAATAAGACTATCTACTTAAGGAGATGCTGAGTACCTCAAATAAGAAATTGCACACATCCTTCGCAATTCAAGGATTGTGCAAGTACAAAAATATATGGGATAATGAATATAAAGTCCCTGCAGACTGTAATACTAGTATGTGTTATTATTATGAAGGCTTGGGGAGAAGAGAAAAAAGAAGAGCTCTCTTGGTTGTGTCTATTTTAGATTGTGTGTCCCTAGAAGGCAGAGATCACATTTATTTGCTGTGCACATAACCTGCTATCCATGTAGGGAGGCATTTTATGGGAGAAAGAGCTGGGGTCATAATATTAAAAAAAATCTAAACTCTTAAATTATTTACACTAAAAAGAAAGGATTTTCTGTGTGCTTTTATGCAGCCCATGAGTTTAAATGCCATCCATATGCTGATGTCTTCCAAAGGTATGTTTCCAGTCTAGCCTATCCCTTGACCTTCAGACCATGATGACAGTGCCCATGTCCTATACCCTTTTGCCAATTTTAACCATCTTAGAGATATCCCACACCTGGCATGACCAAAACAGAAATTTATTTTGCTCCTTCTTCGTCTATATCTCAGTAAATCCTACCAGCACAGTACGTTCTATTCCTAAATTCAAACTCCTAAGACTTATCCTTGATTCCTTCCTTCCTTTTGCTCCTCTCCACTCCAAATTGACCTGAAAAGTCTTTCTAAGCTATTTACAAGATAAATCTTAAACTCTGTAATCTGAAACTATGTATCATATCTATTGTTCCTGTCCTAGTGCCACCAACCACCTTCCCTCGCTTATGCTACTTCAATAGCTTCCTTACTGGATGTCCCTCTTATATCCTTTCTTCCTTGCCCCCGAACCATTCAAACCAAAGACAGAGATCTTTAAAAAATGTATACTTGGTCATGAACTCCTCCGTTTAAAAACATTATATGCTTTTCCACTATATTTGGGATCAGGCCAAGCTCTAGCTATTTCTCACAGGATAGTTATGGTGGTGGCACTGTGGGTGGTAATGGAAATGATGAATGAGAGGGGTAGGTGTGTGTGTGTGGGGGTCCTCTGCCTTTAGACAGTAGGGAACTGCCCGCAACAGAGGACTAAGGTCCAGTCTATCCTGTTGAACAATGTCCCTTGGTATCCAGTATAATCACCAACCTATGCTAAGCACACAGGGAATCCTGGCATCCATTACAGCAAGCACATCATGCGATAAATGTCAATGGTTGGCATCACCTGTTTAGTAAAAAGCATTTTTAAGCATTCAGATTTTTTCAGTTTTCATATTTTTGATAATAAAATGTCCTTTTTTCCCCCCGTGAAACCAGAACCCTCTCTCTTCCCATTCATATGGCACAGAATCCACTGAGAAAGGAAAGGAAATCTATTTGAGCAAATGTGGGGCAAGTTCACTTTCACAAAATTTGTGCATATCATGTGCATCAAAAAAAAGTGTTGGCATTTTCATTTTCTTCCATATTTCGGACCATTTTCTCCCCTTACTTATTTTTGGAGGAATATAGGATCAGAGTCTATGGCATTCAAGAGATTTGTCACATCTCAAAGCATGTTCACCTGTCCAGGATTTTGCTCAAGTGTTTCCTCCCCAATATACCTGCCTGCCAAGATCAGATTGCTCCTTCAAAATCTAACTCAGATGCTGATGCTTCTATGAAGCTTCCTGTACTCTTTCTGCCCTTTTTTTTATACTTCTTAGGCCCCCAATGCAAACGGCTAGTGACTAGCTGTTCACATCACTATGCAGTAGGACATACTTTGCTATTGACCTAAATGATTTTCCCTCCCAATAACTTCTTGTACGCTTGTCAAAACTAAACTTATGTAGAGACCATGGCTTCTGGGAGCGGGCATGGGAGAGTAAATCAGAAGGCAAAACTTAGGAAATTCTTATTCAAATTTTTGAAACTCCGCATAGAGACAATAATTTGAGAGAAAGGGGTGTTGAGTTTCAAAAATCTAAGCATATAAATACTTGAGCAGAATCACAGATAAGTGGATGTAACTTCATCATGTCCAAGGAAAAGTGAACAATCTGATATGTTCAGAGCCTAGAGTGCTCTCTCAGGGCTGGCTCCAACATGTTCTCTCTGTTCAATTTGAGTCCGTGAATGGAAAAGACCATATCTTATCTGCCATCATAATTTCAGTGCTTAGAATAGAACCTAGCATAGACTATAGACTTGCTAGATAGGTGACATTGAACTAAATTATAACAATATTCAGATAATTCACTTGTCAAACATTCTAAAGCATCAAATAAAACATTGAATATTATCCTGGAAAGATGCTAAAAGGTGGTACAAATGCAATGTCACATATACAGCCTTTATCCTCATGTTAGCTGTCTAAAAACCCGTCTTGAAACTGAGTTCAGAAGACTTTGTATGCTCTGTATTTATTTTCAGGGTAAAACATTATTATTTATATGTGTGCCCCATCAGTGAGTTATGATTTACACAACAAATTGTAAGTATTTTAGCTAATAGTTGTAACATTAGTTTGAAAGCTTCTTCCAACTAAGTATTCTATTTTCAGCTGGTCCATCTTTTGCCTTGTTTGTAGTAGGGGCTGTGTAGACAGATGCATTAAGCCTATTTAAATTAATTTTACTTGTTGCAATAATGTCATGGTATTGTCAACTCCCTCTTCCAACTAAAACTTGATTTTCTTAAGTGATTTGTAATCCCTTATACGAATCTAAAGGTTGTTTTACATTGAAACATGCTAAATCCATTTAGCAGGCAACCTTCAAGTTCTTTCTCATACAGGCATCTAACAAATTATCACTAGCAAATATATTGGATTTATTCTATTTCCTACCTCTGTTCAAAGGGGAAAAAATGTCCCAATCTATTGAGAAGATACACGTGATCTCACATATTTAGAAGAAAATGACATTGGCATTCTAGTTTAGTCCCCTTAGTCTTCTCACTGTCTTTGGGTCACCCCATTATTCTTGTCTCTCTGACTATTTAAATATAAATCGTGTCTTCTCCCTCCTTCTGTCTCTCCCTCCCTCAATAAACAGATGCTTATTGATAACTAGTATCTGCCAGGTACTAGGCAAAGAGTAATGGATAGAGTGGTAAATAAGACACATATGCTGGGCCATGGAGCAGCCACAGGCTCCTAGAGGAAATCAAGATCTAAAGAGTTAATTTCAATATCGAGAGGCAAATGCTTTGATGGGGACAGTATATGCAGACTTCTTGGCAGCTTAAAAACAAAACAAAACAATGATGGACCCAGATTGTCAGTAAGCTGCTGAACAATCCCAGGAATCTTTCTGAAGAAAGTCTCAACTTGACTGAGAGCTAGGATTGTAATGTCATTACCCAGGCAAAAATGGGGGAGACAGAAGGTCGCAGGTGAAAGCATGGAGACTACAAAGTCCTAGTTCACTAGGAGTAAAAATTTCTGCATAGTTGAAGGAGCTGGTGAATGGAGTGTAATGAGAGATTCCTAATATGCCTCCTTCAGACATCTGTGTTCATCTCCTGGTCTAGCAGAGAAGGTTATAGCCATGTCTTATGGTTTTGGAAGCTTTGGTGGCATAATAAAAGACAGGAAGAACAGGCTATTACTCTTCCTTCCCAACCATCCTCTCCTTTAAATGCCAGAAAATCCAAATATTCATGGAGTAGACTTAATTAGAGTCTCTTTGCTCCCATGGTGCAAGGTGACTGCTAATCATGTCAACTCCGTTTCATAAACATGGCTATTTCACTCTATGGAGAACATTTATAATATTTTTATAGTTTTATATTAGAACTCACATATCACAGAGATTGTTTTATTAATGACCCTTTACCACCAGTGAGAATAATAATAATATTTCTCATTATGATTTACTTTTTAAAGTCATCTCTTTCTCTTGGGGGAATTGTATAAACTCTGGAATTCATTCTGTTAAAGATTTCATATAGTTTATGAACTAGTGTCCCAGATGGTTTGAGCAATTTCCTCCCCATTCACCAAAAAGTGGATAATTTCCATCCTTATTCACCCAAATAATAATGCTATGGATGGCCCAACATTTATGCATAAACATGTGTATTCAATTTTTCTCTTTATGTCAAGAAATAAAGTAATGGCAACATCTTAAAAATAGTTGTATTTAATTTTTAAAGGAATACTGTTATGTCCTGGTAGAGCATATTTTTCCCACTTACAATATGAAAAAGGAAATTTACAGTTCATGGATACTACCTGGAGCTCACAGGGAAATTTCCTATTGACAATGCTTCATTTTGATGAATCCTTAAAAACCCTTAATTGGACTGTTAAATCCTCTGGGTTGGTCGTCTACTAAGTCAAATGTGGATCAAAACTCAGAATGAATGTCCATTTTTTAAGTGAACATACCCCTGTGATTTATGAGGAGGTGGCACTTGTACTAAACAATTTTAATAGATGGTTGTGGTAATCATCCTAACATGCATTTCAAGTTGCTAATGCTATTTTATTCTAATCAGAAGATATCTCTATCACTATTTGAAAGACGCTTTGGGAGTTTGCTTTAGAAATGCATTCTATACTATCTGATTGAGCCTATGTCTTGCCTATCCATTGACTGTCATGGTGTCTAAGCTTTTGTCAAGAAGTGGCTGGTCCCTGCCATTCAATCTCCTTTATAGAGTGAGAGATGACATGTGACTTCAGTGAGGTTGAGAGACGGCTCTCTTATACAAGAAGAAATCACGAGTTGATCTGGGATGGACCATAATTCTTTGAGGCTTAAAATAAGAGGTCATTAGAATGCACTAAAAAAGGATGAAGTGGATGGAAATAAGATTGAGGAAAGGGATCTAAACAGGAAGAAGAACTGCTTAAAACAGAATTTACCTGGAATGGTTAAATTAGAATTTTCATTTTAATGATTAAAATAATTACAACAACAAGTGAGAGAGGGTAAATGACTTGCTCAGGTTGCTCATGGATGGTGGTGAGCCTGAGACAGGAGTCTTCTGAGTACCACTATAAGGTCCTTTTCATTTTATAATTTTATCCTGGTTTGAAAATATCTCATATTTTTCAGTGAGCTATAAAAAAGATATTAAATGGAAATTACCATCTTGGTTATTTCTAAAATAATTTCCAGCATGTGATAAAAAAATTGAACAATTCATTCTTGCATTGCTCTGTGGAGGAAAGGAACTTAAATGCTATATTTTAATACAAAAGATTGCCCAAAGAGGTGTTGCATTATACAGTAAGTGCCACAAGAAGATTAACTACTATGCAGGCTGCACCTCGAGCAGGGAAACTCAATGATTTCTATATAAAACTCATAAATGAAAGTGTTCATTTATTCATGATATTCTAACATATTCCATACTGTTTTTCTAAGACAAGCAATGCATGGCCTTTCAGTTTTATGCCATTACTTAAAATATTTGAAGAAAACTGTTCATCAATCTCTGATTCTATTATTACTCAAGATTAGGTTAATTACTATCTCCTGGGGTCGTTTTTAGCATGAAATACTTAATGGATTGCTACCAGGGCACGATATCATGGCAGGTAAGACATGACTTACAGTTTCTAAAATATGACAAATGTGTATTATTTCTGGAACACAGGACAGAAAAAAAAATACAGTGCTTGACAAGTTAAACTCATTTTTACTAACAATGTGCTTATTTTCAGAGAATGGTCTCTTGTTAAAGTCCATCATATAAGAAAAACAGAAAGCCATTAACCATAGATGCTTTAACACAAACAGAAGAACACAGAAGAGAGTCATGTTTTTGAGAGTCAAATACAGTAAGAAAATAATATTTAAAATTTGTAGTTTGGTAATACTCCACCTGCATGGCCAACAGAGCCCCATGTGGAAATAGAGTTCCCTTACCGGTTTCAAATACTAAACAGTTAGTGAAACTTTAGTAAGCTTGCAGTTTTACTCTTAAAAAAATGAAGAAAAAAATCTTTGCATTTTGACAATGACTATAATTCTTGCACCACTCCACTAAACCTTGCTATATTATTGAGTAGTGCCTTATATCAAATCTAATTATCCTTACAATCTTTGTGGAATTTCTACATTTCTCTCCTGACTGATTAGTATTTCCCTATGAGCTGCCCCAGTTCCACAAAATGAAACTGAGCATTATGGTGTGATTTTACTTTATCTTCCTAGTTTGTTCAAATAAAGTCTAGAGAACTTTCCAGTTAAATTTTCAAATGCAAGGAGAAGTGGCTGAAATGTGGGTTCCTTCTTTTGCTTTCTCTTTATTGTGCCTTGGAACTTAGTTCTGACCATCTGATTGACCCTCATGTACATAGCTCCAACTCTCCATTTGGAAATGCTTCCACAACTTCAGTACTTTGTCTGAGAAGTGGCCATACTTTATGAAATTCCCAATTCCCATTGGATTGACAAACTCTGTGCTATCATTAAAGTTAAAATTCATGATAACTCAATTCTGTAAATACTATGAGCCATAATTACCAAGATTTTTGGAAGTGCTATTCAGAAGGAAGGCCAACATATCTATTACCTGGTGAATCAAGAAAATGGCCAAGCAAATAACTGAAGTCTATGTACAAAATAACGTCTAAATTTCTGGTCCCCAAAGGCACTCTACTATCTCTAGTAATAGAAAAGAAGCATGTTGGCAATTGGGTAGGAGTTATTGTAACTCCATTTTTATTCCATTACATACCTCATGTAACATTTAAATTTACTTAGAAAGCTTCAGCATAAAATCTAATTATTTAAAATGAGAATAAAAATGTAATCAAATGGCCATAAGACAGGCAATGTCCTTACCACTGGAAAATAATATAATATTGGCAATCTACTAGCTACCCCATCTCCCTACTTCTCTCCTGCTGTCGGAAGGGATACCTATACCTGATACAAAAATGAGCATTGACTCATACACTTGGGGCCCCAAACAAATCAGGTCACATCTAATGCAAATGATGCAGTTAATCTAAAATGAGTTGGAATTATGCATCTCCTCATGCATGTCCATCTTGTTTGGTTTTCATGGCAAACTGGATCAGTGGACCTATTTCTGGAAAGCACAAAATTAGGCCTAAATTGTCTGGATCGTTTATTGAAAGAGGTCCAGCAGAGTTGGTATAATATTTTCTGGGTAGCACTGTTCTTCACTATCATTGGGTTACAAACTATATCAAACTGAGATAGCAATCTCAATTTATTTTTTCTAAAATTAGACAGCATAATGCATATGCCCCTGTGTGGCACCTTGTAGAGTATATGATGAGTTTTATTCAAAATAAAAATTTTACCAAAAGTCCAAATCATCTCCTTCTAAGTTGTTTTCTTGTCTTTCATAAAGTTAATACCTCTGCCTCATTTTTCAGCTTTTTTTAAGCTGCTCTAAAATTGTCAGTATGCTGTGTTGTTATGTCATCAATCACCTTATCTCTCTGCTTATTTTAATCCTAGTCTGGTTTGTTTGCATTAATCTCATGACAAAAATATCAGCATCTTGCTGATGTTAAGAAAATATCTAATGAAACCATTAAAACTAGATATGTAAAAAGAAACAAACAAACAAGGGACCCAACAGGTTTACACCTTTGGATGTCTGCTTATTTCCAAGGTCTCATCTTATAGGTAGTAGCTAATCAAGGTTATATGACAGTTTAATTCAGTGTTTAGGAAATGGACAACTTTATTTTTCCTTCAATTTTATACTTTCATGATATTCCATCAACTTACGATATAAACTGAGTATTCTGGCAAGATGATCCCTTTTTTCTTTCTTCTTCATGATTACTTACTTAGTCCATGAAAGAAGAAAGAAGCATCAGCAAAATGCTCTCCAAGCTGTCAACACGATAAGAATTACACACAAAAGAACCTGGAGCTTACAGATTTGAGACTTTGTTCTATTCGTGGTTCTTGAACAATAATGTATATAATTCTTCTTTTTCCACTTTGTTTTCCCTTTATGTCAAATGGAAACACTGACACCACAAAGAGAGATAGTGACATCAAAATGTAAAAATGATCAACTGTGAATCTCTCTTGTGTTTGTCATGAGACTATGAAGAACAGGCTGGCGGCATTGAACTGGGCTCCTGGAGTCTGAGGCACCCCCAGGTGAGCATGGTGCACCTGTGGCTTCAGGAATAGGGCTTCTCTTCCTGACCATAAAGCACTGTAGATAAGTAAAATAAGATTCTTGCACTGGTAGAAAATAAGAGGTTTTTTTTTCAACTATCTATTGCTACTTAAAAATCATTCCCAGACCTAGGGGCTTAAGACAAATTTTTGTTTTCTCACAATTCTGTGGGTTAGGAATTAAGACAGCATCATAGTAGGAACATTCAACTCCCGAGTGGGGTGCCTTCACTCCCGAGTGGGATGCCTCAGCTATGACCTCTGTGGAGGTCATAAGTCTGGGTCCCTAGTTACTCTCCATTGGGTGGTTTCCTTGGTTCTGTTGCCTCTGCTCCTTTTCCAGGCCCTTCTATATGGTCTGTCAGAGCAGGGTAGTAAAGTCTCTTAAGAGAGCAGCACAGGGCTCTGAGAGTACAGAAGCAGAAGCTGCCAGGCATTCTGAAGGCTGAAGTTCAGAATTTGCACAATATCCCTTCTGCTGCTCGCTTCTGGTTGAGGCAAGTCCCAGGCCCAGGCCAAGGGGAGGGGACTGCACAGGGCATGAATCCTGGGGGGTGAGGTTCGTCAGGATCCTCCAAAGTAACTGACTACCACATAAGAGATAAGCACTTGGAGTCCTCAGAGGTTGTTTATCTGACACAAAATGCATTCCTTCTCTATCTACCCTCACTGTTCCTTTTGTTGGCTGTATGTGTGCTCCATGCTCAGTGATGTGTGTGGGAGCCAGTCTGTGAGAGCCAATTCAGTGTATCTGAACTCTTCATTCAGTGACCTCACTTGGAAAGCTTGGAATTAGTCATGGTGGGAATATTTCCATGACAGAAAATTGGCAAATCGGAACTTGTTGTTGTTGTTGCTGTTGTTGTTTTCCTTATTTGGGATGGTCAGTTTCACAACATACCACCATTCCCACTCTACTCCCATTCTGAACTCTGTACCCTTCTAGCTCTTGGGTTATCAGGTGCACAACAAATGGCTTGATAATGACAAAAGGTATTTCCCTAATAACCATGGATAGAGTTATTACAGCAAAATAGTTATGGGCTTTGGTTTAGACTCTTTGGTTTCAAATCCTGGCCCCACTATTTACTACTTGTGTGTTTCAAGGCAAGTTACTTAATGAGTCTCAGGAAAATACACATTAGTAATACAGCTACACTATGTAAGTTGAGATTTACTTTTAAAGGTAAAACGAAACTCTTTAAGGTTCAATACTGTTAGTTCTGATCCTTTCCCTAAGGATGTTTTTCTGATGGTGGGACTTAATGCACCATGGACAACTAGGGTCTTAGCCAACCACACAATGTCCAGTGTCCTCTTCTCTACTCATGGCTCTGTTCCTGTTAGTAGCAGAAGCAGGCAAAGGCCTGGTCTTGGATGGGCAGTCATAGCACCCAGGCTTCCCTGAACTGCTGGCTGGACTGTCTTTGTGGGGAGGCCAGATAAGTGACAGCAGCACATGCAGAAGTCAACAAACTACTTGTCTAATACAATAGCACCCTGCCTGAGGCTCCACCATTAATTATTAATTTCTGTGGGTCACACAACGATGTCATTAGGATTGCCTTCTAAATTTCCCATGCTTTTATCTCAGAACTGTAGGAAAGAGAGCCCTCAAGTTTTCACTTATGTAGGGTAAAGATTAAACATTTACAAAGGAATTACTACAATAGTCCAAAAAGAAAAAATATTCTCCAAAGCAAAATATTAGCCTTTCATAGCTATGTACTCACTCATCACATAATAATGATACATTTGCAAAACTCATCTATAAATATGGCCAGTAATTATCTTTCCAAACTATAATTTTAACCCTGAAGCACCAGGATGGTATTAAAATCACCAGTTTATTTTCTAATATTGTGCAAACAATCAATGGTCATTCAAAAGTTTGACTTAGATTGCACCCTCATCAAGGAGATGCACTTAATGCATTTTTCTTATTTACCTCACTCTTCTTGCTGTAGTTGTTGCCAAACCAGAAACCGGCTCTTTTTACTTTTCAGTGTTAGAGCTTGCCATTCAGTAGAATAGCAGATAGAAACATCTAATCATGATGAATAAGCAAGGTCTGTGGCATCTCAAATTATAAACTTATGGCTCTGATACTTAGACTGTAAAATGCTGAACATAAGCCAAAAAATGTCAGTTGAAATGCTTGTTTTCGAGGAAGCTGCTCACATTTAACAGGATACGTGGAATCCTCATAGCAAATGCGGTACAAAAAGTTAAAGTACAATACAAGAAAGTGAAATATGCAGCTTCAACTGCTCCATAAATGTAAAAGAGTTGTGGTTTTGATTATGTTGACTGAAGGTAGGGTGGGAGGGAAGATATGTTGAGTGTCTAAATTAAATTTTATTCCGGTGGGCATTTGCAAAATATATGACCAAACTGCAAATGGATTTGGATTTTAATTACACTCTTTAACAAAGTAGGAAAGAAAAATAGATTTTTAAATTTTAGCTTATGATAGTAATTTAACTGGCTAGACACACAGTGGGTTTATAATCAATATTTACATGGGCATTGCCTGTTTAAATTGATTTTTAATTGGAATGTTCAAATGCATGACTCAAATCACTCTTAATCACCGTTAAAATTAAAGCCAGGGACATTAGTGAGAAGGTCATGGTGTCATATTTTCACAGCCTTTATGGAGACACACGAGATGCAGATTCCTTTAACAAAGGACAACTAAAAAATTGTGCAGGCAGGTAGGAAGAGCTTAAAGTGAGGGAAATAGGACCTCGAAATTTTCCCATTTTATACACACAAGCTCAAGAATGAGCACAGGAAACAAAATGAAAGGAAGCAAATTGCTTGCTTAATTGCATAACATATGTAGTAGATTACGACCAGTTGATTCACAGTGAAGAAAAGAGACAGACACATGAGAACCTTGTTAACCTAATTAAAGCTTCACAGATACACATGTTCCTGAAGACTCAAGTTCCGAGGCTCCATTGTGATAATGAACATAAAACCAGGCCTGACCACTTAAAATGTCATCGCTGCCACAAGAGGTTACACTTGTCCTCAGAGAGTTCTCATAGGTTATATAACAAAGACAACTCTCAATTCTAATGATCATCCACAGGCTTTTAAAATAATGGACCGTCCAAGGTTGCTGCTGGTTGATATACCACAATTTTCAGACCTTTAGCAAGCCTTAATCATCTCTGTTTTTAATAAAGTGCTTTAGTCAGAAAGCAAATGTGTGAATCATTGCAAATGATACACTTTCTTATTAGCTGATACAGTAATTCCTGCTACATTTACAATTTTTAAAATTGCCTTTCCAAGAGTAGCCAGGGCTAAACTGTTGAAGATAGGGCTAGGAAAAATCCACCATGAGTAAATGCATTGAAGAACTTTCAAAACTCAATGCCTCCTGCTTTCTAGTGTCAAAGATAAAAGTAGATTAATAGTTTAATTAAACACGTTAGAGACTCTGAGTATTGTAGCAATTACACCTTTGACCTCGTGTGGGGCTGCCAGAGAATGCAGGGAGGGTGAGTACTGGGGTTTCATATTTATGATGCACAGCTGACTTGAAAAGCATACCAAGCTAGACAAAACTTGTAATTAACCAAAAGATCCAGTAAATTATGAGATCAATAAAATTTCCTGGGTGCCATAGTTTTCAGAACTAGTTAGTGCATTCCTAATTTATTGGCAAAAACTTCACAGACTTGCAAGAATGATAAATAAAAATGCCTGGATGTAAAAATAAATATGTATGCTTGACAAATCTGAAATACACTGTTTACAGCTAATGAGGAGGCGACTGTGCATTTTGCTGCATGTTTTATATCTAGAGCAGGGCAGAACACTAAAACCAATATAACTGATAACCTTGGTGCAAACGGCATAAGCCTACATTTCCCATTATTCCCCAGAGATGGAATTAATTAGTGCTTGTCAAAACCAGAGCGATCCCCTGCTGTAAAACTGAAAGTAATGTAGAGACCATGAACGGTTTGGCTCTACTCCAAAAATATTTCTCATCTATTTGGGAGAAAAATACTGCATACATCTCTATAGGCAGTATATATACCTCCCTAATCGCAGCTACCTCATAAACACAAACAAATGCAATATCTTTGTTGGCTACAGTTTAATAGGCATCCCCTACCATGTGGGGATCCAGAGAATAAAAATACACTGAGTTCACAGTTTAGTGGGGAGCAGAGAGAGGGGACATTTCAACTCAGTGTGAATGATTATGATGGGAAAATATACAGTGAGTTATGGGGACTCAAAGAAGGGTACCTATCTGAATGTGGCAGGGAGGTCAAAGGAGGAATGGACCAGAGGCTACAAGAAATAATGATACCTATATTATTGTAGACCAGCCTGTCTCACAGGGAAACTCTTTTATAAGAGTGGTTTAGAGAGCCTTCCTACCGAATGAATGCTCCTTCCTTTCAGATCGCCTCTCCCTTGAGCCTCATTCCTAACTAGCTCACATGCATCTTGCAGGTTTTGACTCCAGGAACCCCTCCCCACTGAGGGCTTTCATTACTTGCTTCCAATTTAAATTTAGTTCCAAATCCTGTCCCTTCCATTCTCTCTTACAGCACCCTGTTCTCTTTGATGGTCTTACCATATTTTGTACTATTACTTTAATTATTATTATTATTTACCTTGATAATTATTTATCTTTGCTACTGAGAGTGTATTCTGAGGAGCAGCCACATCAGCATCATCAAGGAGCCTGTCAGAAACGCAGAAGAGGGCTCCTGGGTGGCTCAGTGGTTGAGTATCTGCCTTTGGCTCAGGTAGTGATCCTAGGGTCTTGGGATTGAGTCCCACATAGGGCTTCCCAGAGAGAGCCTGCTTCTCTCTCTGCCTGTGTCTCTGCCTCTCTCTCTCTGTACCTCTCATGAATAAATAAATAAACTCTTAAAAAAAAAAGAAAAGAAACGCAGAAGCTCTACTCCAGCACTAGACCCTACTGGAGTCAGAATCTGCAGTTTAATAAGATCTATGGGTGATTTGTATGCACATTAAGGCTTAAGAAGATATGATCTAGAGTCTTCACATTTCAATACAGTAGCCACAATCACATTTGGCTACTTATATTAAAGCTAATTATAATTAAAAATATCAATTTTTCACTAACCACCTTTCACAAGCTCAAGAGCTACATATGGCTAGTGGTTTATGTATGGGGAAGTACAGCAGAACTATTTATATCATGGCAGAAAGTTCTATTGGATGTGCTAGACTATCATCTCCTTGAGAGCAGGGCCATTTTTTTTTCTAACTACTGAGCATCTATAGTGCCTAGAACACTGAGGACAGGCATGCAAAAACATTTCTTAAATATAATGAATGAAAATATGTTAAAATACTTTGCAAAGTAGCCCACAGAAGGCACAAAATAAATGCTCTTTCTCTTTTCTACTACCTGTGATCTTTAAACTACCTCTGGGACATGGGTCATAAACAGTTGCTCAGCAGGCCATATTCTAATAGAACAAGTTCTTTCTTTCTTTCTTTCTTTCTTCTTCTTTCTTTCTTTCTTTCTTTCTTTCTTTCTTTCTCTCTCTCTCTTTCTTTCTTCTTTCTTTCTTTCTTCTTTCTTTCTTTCTTCTTCTTCTTTCTTCTTTCCTTTCTTTCTTTTTTTCTTTCTTTCTTTCTTTCTTTCTTTCTTTCTTTCTTTCTTTCTTTCTTTCTTTCTTTCTTTCTTTCTTCTTTCTCTTTGTAAATAGAAATTATTGGGTTTTCTCTTCTGAAGAATGGCACTTAGAAGGATTGAGAGGTCATACTTCTGACACTTGAATTAGTCAGCTATTTTTAGATTTGATAGTCCGGATAAATTCAATCCTTTCCCCTGGAGCTAGCTTCATTTCTCAGCACCACCCCCCCTCATGGATATCTAATAAAATTAATTTAGAATTAAAAAATGAAGTCTCAGAGCTTCCATGAGCCAGAAAACTCAACCTGAATGGTATTAAGAAAATGAAAAAGATAATATATTGATTCATTGACTCTTGTAACAGGAAAGGCTGGGAGTGCAGCCTTTTTAATCAGATACCAGGAGGATCTGATCTCTTCCCATTTTTCAGTACCAATTCCTATACATAAGGTTCATTCTGGAGTTCCATGTGGTAGAAAAATGGCCAAGATCCCTAGGCCGCTCTTCTTCCAAGTCCCATCCAGCAGGAAAGGACAGAGAGCTTCTGCCTCAACCTTCTCAGGGAAAGTTTTATTGCACATCATTGGCTTTGGGGAACATGCCATCCCCCCAATCACAATGGCCAGGAGGATATGTTGTGCTGATTGGCCAAACCTGAGTCACATGTCCACTCTGAAGTCCACCTCAGCTGAAGAACATGGGGTAAAAGTGACAGAGAAGGTCCCCAGAAGAAAGACAGGGTATTATTTTCAGGAGAAAAGTGAGTGGATTCTGGATGAAAAAACAACAGATGTCTACTATATGCCACTTCCTTTAAAATGAATGAATGAATGAATGTGTGTGGAATATAGACCAGATTTTGAAACTGAACTAGAATGTTCAGCTAACATTACTCAACACTATTTAGGGCTATGTGAGTCCCTGATATGGGAAATGAAGAATTCCTATCCTAGACCCAAAGCCAATGATAATTTAAAAATTAAGAGATGTTAAATTACCTATTCTTTCATCAGTGTACAGATAATTCATAAGCACAAAGTCTAAATATACTCCAGACCCAAGGGAGATTCTGCTTAATGTCATGAGCCTAAGCTTTACTATTTCCTTTTGATTTAAATGGCTTTAGTGATCCCTGGATCCTTCTCAGCATCCTGTGTGTCTGTTTGCCACAGTGGGTCAGAGACTTAGATTACAAGCAGGTCTTTCCATCCCTTAAAGAATGATTTCTTTATAAAATATTGTTGTGTTGCCTCTCTGAGACAATACTTACAGTTGACAAGGCACATTGGGACCAAATGAAATAATTCAGCACAATAATTCAATGTAAAACTACAAGCCAAGACTTGGCAATAGCTGCAAATTTTCAGAATTTAATTTTGAGACAAGGAGTTCATAGGCTCAACCTCACTTATTAATAGCACTCACAAATTATAGGTCTAGGCATTCCACCATGAAGGAGGGGACCTGATCCACTGGGTGTTTTGTTCAAATGACTGTCCCTCTGATATTATTGATGAAGACTCTTTAGATGCTAAGTTGTAGGGTCACAATATTTTTCACAGACACAAGATACTAGAGCTGGGAGAGGCTCTAGATACAAACCAGATGGTATTTTCAAATTTTGCCCCACTGTCTCATAAAGGATTCCATAGACACATGTTAGAGACCTCCCCTCTGGTGAAGGAGAGCCAAGCAGGCAGTGATTAGCTCCCTCACCCTCCCATCATCAACAGCATTTGATGTCTGAGTTTTTGTGCTTTTAGAGTTTGATCTAAGATATTTTTTGCTGTGTAGAGAGTTCAGCTGTTATAAAAGCATTGAAAGGAGTACAGCCGTTTGATGGAGTCCATTAAAATAATAAGGTAGACATACACTAAATGTACTGATACACAATGACCTCCAAAATCTACTGCCAAGTGAGAAAAACAAGGTGCAGAAAGCTTTAAATACATGTACTTAAATAAAAAAAAAAGAAAAGCAAAAAACTGCATGGAATAATTCTAGAACAATATGCAAGAAACTGATACCAGTGGTCTCTGGGGTGGGGTCCTGAAGATCAGAGGTGAATTGGATATTTATAATTATCAATATACTTCTGTATTATTTGAATGCTTTGTTATATATATTTTTAAAGAGTATCTCCAAATTGTTTTAAAATCACTGATGTAGCTCAACCCCTTCATTTTACAGATAATGGGAGAGGCATTGCTCAGGTCTGCCTAGGCACTGCCTCTAAGGCAGGGGGTGTTTATATGAGGATGGCAACTGGCCATTGGGCCTGGGCTATGGGATTGTCTTCATGGCAGGGTTTTTGACTCACATGGAAACTCAGGCACTGTCATGGTTTCCTCTTGGCAAAACAGAAAGAATAAAACCCTTGGGCTTCTCTTTTAGGAGTTTCTTGAGGCTATATGGTTCCTTATCCAGGACAGGTTGCAGACCTTCATCCAAGGCATGATACTGGAGAAATGGAAGGCATACCCCAGGAAGTGGTGCTCACTTAGAAATATCCTGTTCTCGTGTCCTTCGTGATGCTCAATGACACATTTGATTAGCACTGTTCAGAGCCATTGAATTTCCTTTCCGTGTTTTTAATCAGTAGGGAATAACCATGCTATTCCTCCATTGGCATCAAGACCCATAATAATCTGACGTTTCAGGGGAAGATATCATGCCAGGCAGAATTTTCTCTGCATTAGTGGCTAAAAGTCCATAGGTACTCCAGAAGTCTAAGAGGAAATAGTGGCCATCTCACACTGTTTAGCTCTCATTTTTGTATTTCTCTGCTTTAACTTCTTCAAACTAGACACTTGTCCCTGACTTCTCTGAAAGGAAACATTACCATCCAGGAAAATGTATCATTCTCTACTGATTAAAAGGGGTCAGGAAAAACCCCAATGCTTACTAACTGGAATGTGTTGAGTAATTTGCCTTGGTTTCTTATGTCTAGAATGGGGATAATAAAAGCACTGCCTTGTAAGCTGTTGAGAGAATTAAATTAGATAATGCACCAAACACATAGCAAATGCCTGTTACATAGTAAGCACTCAATACATGTTTAAAAGGGAAAACACAAAGCCAGTGGCTGGCAACACTTTTTGTCTCCAGTCTTCATATAGCCTACCTTCCCACCAGTCATCTAAGCCTCTGCTTCTAAACTTTACCTCTTGAATCTTTCCTTAAGTCTTCTAGTTTGAAAAACCTAGAATGTATACTTGGGTTTGGCAAATAGAATCCAATTGGCCTTACTCTAGTTAGGCAATTTCTTTAGTGACATCCCCTCTCCATTCCCAAATGACCAGCTTAAGGTGCTCTTCCAAGAATAGGGATCAGATCATTCACCTGGATTTTCACTATTTTCTTATCCAACCCCCCATTAATATTTTGTCCATTCTTTCTTCATTCAGCTCATTCCCAGTGTTTGCCATTTTGTATCATACTACACATTCCATAGATATAAACTCAAACTATTGGATTTAAACTTAATTATAGGAGGATTTCAAAATTTCCCTTGGATTAATAAACTGTCACCTCAAAAGCTATCGGTGGTAGTGGTGGTGATAGGGAATGTGATATGGATGTTGTCCTTCCAGCTATGAGAACCTGTGACATTGCTGACCATTCCAAGACTAGAAAAGATCTTGGGCACATAAAAATCAGCTCAGTTTTAGCCCAGTGAAAATTCCTTAGTGTTAGAAATGAAGCCTTGGCAATTACATAATGTAGGGAAATACCAAAGTTCACACCCTATTTTTTGCCTGTGCGTAATAATATTTCATTCCATGGCTGAAATAAGCAACCTCCTATTATCCTACGAAATCATAATTCAGCAGACAATATTGCCAACAAATGAGTGGTAACTGTACACAGGTACTTTGACCTCATTTCCACCCATGAACAATGTGTTTCCCTTTATCCAAAGGCATCGGTTACAACAAACTCATTAGTTATGAGATCAAAATAAACTAGTAGTCAGACCTCACTTTTCTCATTTGTTAAAAGAAAGAGAATATGTACTATTTTAGGTCCCTTCTAACCCTAAGTTGCTATGGTTTCTCTAAATTTGTTTCAAGTTCTTAAGCTTTTAATGTTTATGTAAGGCTAGATATTTGCCATTTCTAGGTCATGCCTTACTCAAATATACCTTGTTTCAAAAAGCAGATAAAAAATAAAAGTTATTACAGAAGAATGCTGGCTAACTTATGAATAGAATTAGAGAATCACCATTTTGCTAACCCCATGTAGTGATTCAGACAAGGCTCATTAGTGGATGATACCAGCTTTAGGTTTGGGTAAACAAGTCATGCTTTGACTCCAATGTGTCACCCTGCAGATTACTTACTAATTGCAAAGAGAAAAGGAATGTTTCTTTATAATAGAGACAATCTGTGGGCTACCACCATAGCCAAGCCCTCATATTCAGCACCGTTAATAACATTAGTAACTCCCTAATGTGAATGAAATACACAGAATCACCTATAAAGTTTTCTAGTAAAAAATGTTTAATCTGAAAAAATTGTTTAATCTGAATCTAATCAAGCCAAAGGTGAAACTTCTGGCTTAAAAGAAATAGAGAATATGGGGGAGCGTGTTATATGGCTCCTTAAGAAAACAATCAGAAAAAAATCCAGATTATTACTGGATTTTACAAAAGCAGAAGGGTACTATTTTACATCAAAACAAACTAAAGGGCACAAAAATGAATGCATTGCTTAAAACTTGTTTGGATGGCAGTTTCAAGAACCACAACAAAAAGACATAGAAAGGCACACCTGGGTAGCTTAGTGGTTGAGAGTCTGCCTTTGGCTCAGGTCATGATCCCAGGGTCCTGCTTCCCTCCGAAAGGGAGCCTGCTTCTCCCTCTGCCTATGTCTCTGCCTCTCTCTCTCTATGTCTCTCATAAATAAATAAATATAATCTTTTTTTAAAAAAGACATAAAAGGCTGTAGGTTCAAGTAAAGAAATTTAAATACGATTGGATATTAGATATAGAATTTTTGTCCATTTTGGGGGTTGTTATAATGGTATTATGGCTGTGTGGCAAGATATTATTATTCTTTGGAGACGTATGCTGATTTTGGGGGGGGGGTGAATTGTCATGATTTCTCCAATGTGCTATCATATGATAGATAACTGATAGATATGTAGGTACACGGATGATGGATGGATGGATAGATGGATGGAAGGAAGGATGGAAGAATGAAGAGAGAAAGAAAGCAAATAGAGAAAATTTCATTGTTGAATTTAGATTCAGGATATATGTGTTCATTACACTAGTCTTTTAAAGTTTCTTAATTTTGAAAATTTTCATAATAAATAAGTCAGGAGAAAATATATCTTCCTTCGTGAGAAACAGCATAAATATAAGGGTGATTGGGTCTCTTTAACAATATAAAGAGGTTTTCCCTGTCATGCTCTTGTCACTCTGTGTTACAGAGGTGCCTGTCCTCCTCCAGATTGTGATCTTTCTGAGGCCAAGGGCTAAGTCTGTTCATAGGCACATCTCTTGTCTTCAGCCCCAGAGCCTTACACATAGCTAGCCCATACCAAGTATTTGTTGAATGTAATTTAAATTTACATACTAAAAATAAATAAATAAATAAATAAATAAATAAATAAATAAATAAATAAATTTACATACTAGCTGAATAACCATAGACTGATTTGGAAAAGAAAACCACACTTTTTATTGATATTTAGTGATTAAAAACCTAACATTAAAATTTTAACATTCAGAATAAACTTAAATCAATAATAAATAGAATTAGAAAGATGCATACATCTTTACAAGGGCCAAATAATTTCCTTAACATCTGGCATCAGAATTCCTCCAGTGGGAGGAAATGAATTTTTGTGTAGAGAAGTATCCTGATGAACAATTATGTGTGAAAAGGAAAGACAGTAGAGCAGACTGTGGAAGGATAAATCAGAGATAAAGGGAGTAGGGCTGGATCCCTCTGAAAAGGAGATGGAAGAGATTAATTAATTGATTATTTAGCCCTTTCCTCCTCCTCTCTGAAGTTGCCAGATGGCCAGGAGATTTTTTTTTTCTTTAATAAGTCATATCTAACACTTAATTTCAAGTTGCTTGCTTTTCTGGGATGTAAGCTGTTCTATGTGTTCTCAAATTTCCAGTCCACTAATGTAATTGAGTGCAAACCAATTTTATGAAGTCTTGAGAAATCAGATGATAGCAGATAAAACCTCCGTTCAAATATAATTTAACTAACTTGTTGATTACAAGGCTATTCACTTACTTTCCATTTATCTTCATGCTCTTTTAACTATCACTTCTTTTACTATCCTCTTCATAGCATGAAATATCAAGCATATCTCAAAGAGAGATGAAGCCCTCAGAGGCCAGTTGACCTATGAGAGAGCACTGCACCAGGTGGCATGACTTTGAGGAGGATTTCCTCAGGCTGCAGTCTGATTGTGGACTTGTCAGGACACCCACCAGCATGGATCTTTAGGGAATAAGTCTCATGTGTATAATGAAAAATAATTTTTTTCATAATCAGAATCATTATCATGGAAATATCTTGTCAGAATAACCATAGTTGACATCATCTTCCCAGCATTTGAATTCCTGTGACACCAAACCAAAAATCAGAAGGTTACCCAATAAGCATAAAAGCAGGACAAGAGAATAAGATGCTTCAAGTTGGAAGTATGGCTTGATGGGCTGTCTCCTGCTATAGCTCTTTTCTCCTCTCTAGAGACTGAAGTCTGGTTTCTGCTAGGTTTAGGATAGGGTTGAAGAGACCCTGCCAAATTCATGCTCTTTGCTCACCATCCTCTGCAGATGAAATCCAGCCCAACCGACTGATTTCAGTTTCCACTGTGGCTATTTATTGTACCCTACCACTCCAGGGCCCCTTGCAAATTCCCCAGGATGCTTGTTTATGTTTGCACAGAAGATCCTTTGGGTTATCAGAGTGCATATAACATTTTTTTAAAGATTTGATTTATTATTCATGAGAGACACACACAGAGAGAGGCTGAGACATAGGCAGAGGGAGAAGCAGGCTCCAAGCAGGGAGCCCGATGTGGGACTCGATCTGAGACTCCAGGATCACGCCCTGAGCTGAAGGCAGATGTTTAACCACTGAGCCACCCAGCTGTCCCAAGACAACAGTTTTGTATGAAAGTAGTTTAATGGCAAGAAGTGAGTTCTGTCCCTTCTTAAGTTATTTGTTGAGGGTGGGAGTGCACTCCATGTCAACCAAGGCACTATCTATAATGTGCTATTGCCCATACTTTTATGTTTTCTAAGACTTTATTCATTTATTAGAGAGAGAGAGAGAGAGAGAGAGAGAAGCAGACTTGCTTCTGAGTGGAAATCCCAATTTGGGGCTCGATCCCAGGATCCTGAGATCATGACCTGAGCTAAAGGTGGACGCTTAACCAATTGAGACACCCATGTGTCCCAATCACCCATACTTTTAATTTTGAGGCTCCCAAAGCAAATTGAAATAGCTGGGGGAAATTATTTCTTTAGAAGAAGTTTCACAACCGGCATACAAACTCTTGATGAAGTTTGATCAAATTGAACATTAGTTCAAATGCTCACCAGTCCTTTAGAAGTAAAACAGACAGCACTGGGACAGCAAACGTAGTTATGCTCCTTTCCAATTCTCTTTAAAGTCTTTGAATTATGTTAAAGAGAAAGTCTCTGGGAAAATCCTTAACATCTGTCTAGCACTGGCTAATACATCTTTTTCATTATGCATTTCAACTCTATGATGTGATTCAACCCTGTAATGCGGTATCCACAGGACCCATAAAATCATCTGTGGACATCATATTACACTTGGAAATGTAGCCTATGGTTGATCAAATTATTGTCTGAATTCTTCACCCTTTCTGTGTATTCAGTCTCTTTGCCTTGTGGTTCTGTGGCTCTTCCCACTAAAGGTAGGGTATATTTCCCTGCACCCTGACTTTAGGTTTGGCCATGTGGTTTGCCATGGCCATCGGGATGATAGCATATGCGATGCAAGCAGAGACTGGAAAGATGCTTGTGTGACTGTGCATGCCTTCCGCACTGCTGCCATCTCCGTGAATAAGAACTTCTCTTGGTTAGCAGTTGCTACTCGGTGTGAGGTGCTGGGATAAACACATGGGGAGCAGACCCAAGCACAGGGAAGTGCCAAGTCCAGTTGGACACACAGTTCCAGGCCAAGCCACAGAGACAAGCCCAGTCTAGACCAGCCAACCTCAGACAGCCCCCAGATACAGAAATGAGATAAGTGATTGTGGTTTTAAGTCTCTGATGTTTAAGGGAGCATTACGTCACAATAATTGGTTGATGTATCAATTAACTCAAAGTAATTGCCCCAATTTGGGGATTTCAATTACTTGCCATAAAGAGATATATTTTTTATGTTGCTGATTCTCTTAAAAAGAGAGTATCCGCTCTGCTCACTCCACAGGCTCACTCGTTCTTGTTGTCTTTGATCATTTCATCTAACCCTCTCTGTTGTTCGGCTCTTCCCTGAAGGTTCAATTCCTTTCTGCTTTCCCCCTTTTTTTCCTCCATAAAGTGAAACTGTCTGAATCTACTCAGAACTCTTGGTCATATTTATTGCAAAGTCACAACTGTTTAATCTAGGTGCAGACTCAAGCTGAGGGTGATTTCTTTAATTCAGTCCCAGGGTTTACTGCTGATCTAAATTACCAAACCGTCACACTCATGATTTATGATGCAGGGAGATTGACCAACTGATTTATACCCTGTTCCTTGCTGCAGACTGTGAGTTATATCTTACAGGACACGGCCAAGATTTCCAGAGACAAGGACACCTGTAGAGCCATCATTACACGTACCACTGTGATTAAATTCTTGCTCAGATGGAAGCAACATGTACTGCCTTTGCCCTATTTCTGTTTTGCAGTTGGTACATTGGTGATAGCCTTATTGGGAAGAAAAAGGGCCACTGATATTAGCATGCAGAGTGGAGAAAATGGTACTTGTTATGTTCTTAAATATTAAGTGTGTTATGGACAAGATATGCCTTTGCTTAGCAGAATCTGAATGTGGGAACCATCAGATGGAACAAAGAACATGGGTATGTTTTGTTTGGCCTGAGCAGACCCCAACAGGGTTTTGTTAGTCTGTCGGTCTTAAGTTTTGTGTTGGTGGCCAACATTTCACCTTGGAGACACCATAGAAAACCTCATTCTGACTGCTCTTGAATAGAAAGATCTGGCAATGCTGAGGTCCTGTTCAAGCATCCCCCATTCTCACCCAGCACACACAGGCTATCAGAAAACAGCACCCCCTTGAAGACAGAATGTGAGCTATGTGAGCTCACCACTTTGGCTTCCCCTGTGGAAGTTAAGGTAGTAATTTATCTTATACTCAGATTACTTTCTCCTTTGTCTTTTTTTTTAGCCTAATTCCTTCAGTGTCCATGTTTATTAACCATTTATTAAAAACCAATAATAATAAAGATGAATGATTTTTTGATTATGTAAACATTTGAGGACTTCAGCAAAAATGAGATGTGGTAATGGATGAAAACCAAAAGAGAAAAGGGGAATGACAAACTAAGATAGGATGAAAGTTTGTATTACTCATTTATTCTTTCAAATAGTGTTATTATTTATTCAGTGCCTACTTATGCCAGATGGCATACTAAGTCCAAAGATACAAAGGGAAATAAACCCCCACCTAGCCCTTCTGGAGCTCAGCAACTGTTAAGGTGGCTCTCATGCTTTATTATGGCTAAGAATGAATTCAGGAGCTAGATGTCCATATTTCCAGGCCCCATCCCCAGAGATACTGATACATCTGGGTAGATACGTATTTTGGGGCAGAATCCAGGAATATGGATTTTAATAAAGTAATATTAACACATATGCAAAGATCACACTCTGAAGAATACCAGTCATTCAGTACAGTGTGAAGTGGGCTCTGAAATGGGGTAAACCAGGAGATTCGTGAGTCTTTAGATTAGTCCAGACCAGTCTAGTGGCAGGAAGCATAGAGAGACCTAACTTTAACACGGGTAAAGAGTAGAAAGTTTGCCAGAGAGTAGTGAGCAGGATATTGCAAGAGATTCCTGAGAATATAAGAGAAAGTTGGGGGAAAAAACGAGATTAGAGAAGTAAACTAGGGTCAAATCATTATAGACTTAATAACTCAATTATATTCATCATAATGGCTAAAACACCAAGAGCCATTGATTACATTAATAATGTGGCATGCATTATTTTATCTTTATAACATAGCTGTGATGCAGGTAGTATCACTGCCCTTATTTTACAGAGCAGGAAACTGAGGTTTAAGTGTTTAAGTCAGAGTTTTTTCAACCTCGACCCTCTTGCCATTCTGGGGCAGATAATTCTTTGATGTGGAGAGTTGTCTTGTGCATTGTAGGATGTTTAACAGTATCTCTGGCCTTGACCCACGGATGCCAGTAAGTGGTCTCTCCCTCCCCACCCCTTCCCAGTTTGACAAATAAAAAATGTCTCCAGACATTGCCAGAGGTTCTGTGGCGGAGGGAGGGGGCTGTAAAAATAAATCTTAGTTGAGAACCACCGATTTAAACTATGACATATAAAGACTCACAGGTAGGAAGTAGGCTGG
Source organism: Canis lupus familiaris (assembly GCF_011100685.1). NCBI lineage: Eukaryota > Metazoa > Chordata > Mammalia > Carnivora > Canidae > Canis > Canis lupus. Next base: position 7,490,448 of record NC_049245.1, read on the forward strand.
GCGATATTTAGTGTTATTCTGTGAATTGCCTAGCTCAAACTTGGGAACTTCTGCCAAGAACATTAGCATACAATAGAGATGATCTGATTAAAACTTTGTTTCAGAAAAGAGCTCATTCTTTTGTAGAAGTCTCAGTACAAACTAAAGGGGAAAAAACAGTTTAAGGCTTTTTAACAAAAAGAGTAGAATCCAACTAAATGTAGCATTCACGGGCCAGATTATATGGCTTGAGCTGCTAATGGAGGTCTGGAATTGGGGTAAAAGAGTCATATGTATATATACCACAGTCCATGCCTGTAGTTCCTGCAATTTTACCCTCTGATGCCTTAAAGTAAATGTGACATTATACACATTTTAGCATCTATTTTCCCAGCAGGAAGTGTGAGATAAAGAGGCTCAATCAGTATGTTAAAATAAGATCTGATGCAGGAGGGAGAAAAGCTTTCAGATCATAAGAAATATCATCCCGAAGAAATTAAAAGCCTGAAATATGGCATATGATTACTGACACCAAAGTCATGCTGTTGTGCTTTTGAAGGACTTTTAGAGATGCTTTATATTTGCTAAATAAATCTGCAAAACTACATTGCTTTCCTAGGTGTCAATGTGCTTCAGTGGGAAAATTTGTGTGCCTGGATATCATCTCAAAACTTTCTCAAGTGAGGATTTGTTGGAGAAAAATGAGTTGCTTAAATTAACAAGATGTCAAATAGAAATAGTCTTGATGTTACTTTTTTCAAGCTTCTGTTTCCATTTATTCCTTCCAAGTACACTGAAAAACGAATTTGTACCATATGGATGCTAAGGTTGGAAATTAATCAATCAATAAGGACATCACACCAATACTTTTCTTCTTTCCTTTTTTCCCTACCTACTTGCCTGTTTTTCTTCTTTCTCTTTCCTTCCTCCTTTTCCTCTCATGTTCTCTTTTTTCCTTCAAACCTTTAAACCTTCAATTATTCAATCATTTAGTCATTCACTTAATATTTACTAAGTGCCCACTCTGTGAAGCTCTGGGAATATAATGGTAACCCAAAATAGATGCAACTCCTGCCCTCATGAGACTTTAAGTCTTGAGGGGGAGGTAGGCAGAAATCAAAATCTCACTCAAGCACAGAAAACCTACAATTCTAATAAGATTTGTGACAGATGGGTAACTGTATCAGTAAGAGCCTAGAATGGAGGGCTTTAGTCTCATCAGGAAGTCAGGAAAGGCCTTCCTCACAATATCTGAAGGATAAGTGGGAGGTACCCACATAGGGAACAGAAGGTATTCTATGTGGTTGAGACAAAATGGGGACGAACAAAAAGGCTTTGGCTGGTGGGGGCATGGCATATCTGAAAAAATTAAAAGAAGGTGGGTTTGGGCAGAAGGCACAAGTCCAAGAACAGGATGGTGAGTTGGGTAGAGGAGGGCCTTGCTGGGCCTCTGGTTTAGATTCTACAGAGAGTTTGTCCTAAACCTAAGAACAACAGGCAGCAGAAAATTTTTGATAATCTTGCAATTTTTTATTTGTTTCTATAAAAGGCAACAGAAACCCTTTACTCTCTTGCAAGGTTTTTGTTTCCATAGAAGACAAGTATGCATGAAGGCAATTAAGTATATGTTAAGGTCTGATCTCAAAAAAAATTGGAAATAACCAAGGTATTGTAACCTACAAACCAAGACCTGAATGAGCCCCTTGGAATGCTTCTATTATTAAATTGGTTTATAAGGTCATGCACAGTGGAAAACAAGTATTGGTGTCCACTGACTATAACATCTCACTGTACTTGGTACTTCAAAAAAACTATTGGACTTGATAGTACATATGAACATGCAGTCACTTTTGGGTTTAACTCTTACAAGTCAAAGATTGTAGGCAAATGTTTTACTGTGTGTCTTGAGAAGCTATTTAAGCAGGCTTGATTCTTGGGTCATCTTTTTTGGCTTCTTCTAGCCAGGAGAATTGATATAATCTTGACAGGGTTGTGGTGGGCCCTTTGATCATAAGCTAACCTGAAGAATCCTGATTGTACCGTCTTATCACCAGGGTTTCTTTAGCAAAAACTATGCCACTTGAACACACAGAGCAGCTTGGTTGGCAGACATAGAGGAGGTCAGCCATACCGAATACTTCACCAGTCAAGACAAACTAATACAATTTATCTTCAGGGTTCATAGGGAGGAAATCCTGACTCCAATTTCCAGATGGTTGAGCATTACATTTGTGTGTTTACCTAAGCTGTAGTGGGGACTGTTGAGAAGGTATGTTGGTTTGAAGCAGAGCTCGTGCAGAGCTGAGCCTTGCAAAGCACATACCACATACCATCGGGGAAAGAAAGTTTCTTTGGAAAGCAGGTATTGTAAACAATGAGATGGAGCGGGGGTGGGGGGGTGGGGGGCAGGAGCGTGTGAATTGGATAGCCTGGTCAGTCAGTTAGCGGGTGACTGAGGAAACTGATTGATAAATACTGATATAATGACAGCTTGGTCTATGGGCCATCAGAACTCTTCTTCATTGCTTAAGCCTCCTGACCATCTTTCTTTCTCTCCTAGCCCCAGTCCTAGATCTCTGAAGGGAAGCCTCTAGACAGGACCCCACATATGTTCCCAAACACTAGTGTCCAGTAGACAAGTATGTCTTTTCTGGCCCAGTGTGGGATCCCAGCTCACAGCTAGCAGTCTCTGGTATCAACAACACAAAGTAGGACGTACAAGAATCAACTGCATACAAAGAAAACAGTAACAGGTTCAAGGAAATTACATGAACATTCCTAATAGGTTTCCCCTAACACTCCATAAGCATAATGATATTAGTAAACTCAGTGCCTCTGTGAGAAATTGGGATGGTCAAGCACTGAGTAGTTTTTATAGGGTTTGGTGTGTTTCACAGAATAAAATGGAAATGCTTACATCAAAAAATGCTTTTGTGTTGCTTACATTTTTATTTTTTAAAAAGTAATTTTTAAACATGATTTGAAATCTGTTTTTAATTCATTATTATCATTAAATTGTTAATGGCAATGCAGTAAGGATTCCTAGGAGCTCTTTTTGACAAATGACAAAATAAAGATTTTTTAAAAATCTAGCGATCATCTTTAATCTACCTAAAGACATGAAACTAATTACCAGGGCTCTCTTAAATACAGCCTGAACTCTAATCTGAGATGCTGTCTACTTACTCCATTAAACTGTTTTTCTGTAACCCGTTTGATCATTAAACACGATACAAATTCAATATTTTTTTTTTACCACTAGTGTCTAAAGCGTATTTTGAAAAAGAAAAACGAAAGTACCTCCTCCCGCCCTTTCTTTGTAAAGAATGTCCAAAAACTGACCAGTCTGAAATGGTATTGATTTAAGAAAATAGAATTTCATGAAAACCAGCCACAGGTGCATGGAACTACTTTCATTCACCTCCACCCCCAACCCAGCAATATGCAGCTGAATTAGATTTCTTTGTGTCATCTCTTTAGTATGAGCCATATGCTCTAACACTTATGAAAGAACAGAAAGCAAAAGAAACAAAAGAATAAAAAGAATAGAAGAAAAAAATGAATATTGTTGTGATCTAAAAAAAATCCATTTGCCATGTTATTGGGGCATCATTTACGGGGGGGTGGGGAACAGGCCTGTTTACTGGCTGTCATTGATTTTACTCAGCCCTGGATAATTTCAAAATGCTACCTGTGGTCATCCAGGCATATTCATTCCTTTATTCTCCCCACCTTCTCTCTTTCTTCCTGTCCTTTCTTTTTCATTCTTACCTGCCTACACTGTCCCTCCCTCCTTCTTTCCTTTTGGCCTTCCTTTCTTCCTTCTATGCCAAACAGATCAGCCAAGAAACTGAAGGGGCAAAGCTTCAGAAATCAAGTCAGAAAAGTTATATTATCATGTGTTTATTTTTTAGAAAAAAGAAAATAGCCCAATTTTAATAAATCACTCCTTGTATAGCCTTTTTATATTTTTTACTTTTTGCCAAAACTTAGTAGCAAGATCCATTCTTGGGGGGTGGGGGGCAGGGCCAGGGCCATTCTGTTTAATCAATTACTTTATGTATACTTTATAAGTCCTTGCGAAGAAGCCTTGGTCAGTTGAGAGCAACTGCACGCAAAGGGCTGCATTGGATCTAGTCCAGAGCCAGGGACGGAAAACTCTGTCACACTCCCTGTAGCTCTGGCACTGAGCCTGGGCTGGGGCCCTTCAGCCAGCTGATCTTCATTTACACTAACCCTTTCCCTTACTGGATGCATATAAAAAGGGGCCTGCAGCACCCGCTCTGGGTTTCAGCACAAATGATTCTAATTTTTCCCTTACCCAATACTTGGATATAGGGCTCAGCCATTAAGCCCTCGAAAAGCAATATACACACACTGGCCTGATGGACAAGGTTAGTAATAAGATACAGTTCTCTGTCATACTTGTGAGATGCAAAAAGATAGCTGTCTCTGTTCTTGTTTTTAGACATTTTAGAGCTGGTACATGTTTATATCTCCTGCTTAAAGAATACAGGGCGTAGACGCAGCAATTCAAAACTCTGAAATGGATACAACCTCTTTATATTTTACTTCAGGAACTAGTTAGCTTTATAATCAAAAGGAGAAGCTTTCTGCTTTTGACAGGCTAGGCTACTCAGCTGAAATTAGGAAATGGTTCACAGTGGTACTCCTTAATATTGCGACCCCAGCGCTGGTACGCAGTAAGACTTTCTACCATCAATCCTGTCCCTCCTCTGAAGCCCCCCACACTTTGCATTAGACAGACTTGTGTGCGTAAGTTTTACTATCAATAGAAGATGGGGGCAGCCCGGGTGGCTCAGCGGTTTAGCGCCGCCTTCAGCCCAGGGTATGACCCTGGAGACCCGGGATCGAGTCCCACGTCAGGCTCCCTGCATGGAGCCTGCTTCTCCCTCTGCCTGTGTCTCTGCCTCTCTCTCTCTCTCTCTCTGTGTCTCTCATGAATAAATAAATAAAATCTTTAAAAAAAAAATAGAAGATGGGTGGAGACGTTTCTTTTAAAAATGGAGATGGTGCCTGTAAAGGTAACATGCTAAAATTCCTCATTCATCACTAAATCATGGTATGAATTTAACCCTTAACAAAGAGGAGCCACAACAGAGCGGAAATCAAAGACAGAGAAACAAATTACCTTTTCTTCTTTTAAGTTGCTTGTTCTGTTTTATTTTTGAAAGATGTGTGCTGTATTTGGAAGCAAGAATTCCAGATCCTAGCTACCCACTTTCAGCAGAGAAGTGTGTGTGTGTGTGTGTGTGTGTGTGTGTGTGTGTGTTGGGGAGGGGGTTCTCAAAAGTTCCCAGCATATGTTTTCTTTGACAGATAAAATAATAATAGAAAGTTGTGACATTAAAAAATACATCATTCTAAGAAATGTTGATGTGACTTTTCCTATATATCTTTTTTTTTCTTTTGTGGTAGGTGGTGTAATTTTACACAACTTTTAAAAAGTGCAGGGGAGGCTATGAATAACTTCTTTCAAATCTTTATGTCAAGGGAGCAACTTTTCAAAAGTTACTTTGCAGCCTAGGATTTTCTCCCCACACCTAAGCCCCAAACCACTTGTGAAAATTCAGCTTTTCAAACAAAGCCCAGCCCTATTACTTCCAGCTGTCTCTCTCTTGCCAAATGTCCTGACATACTCATATTCAATGTCTAAATCAAAAGAGAAAGGAGAGGAGGATGTGAAAGGAATGGGACACTTAAAAATGTATATGACATTCCTAAATAGCTATATTTTAAAACGTGTGCATATCAAGTTCACTCTATAATTATCAAGGTTGTCCTATTTCACATCGAAGTGTTCAGCCACCATCTATTTTCCTTGACACACACAGAACAAACAATATATACACACATATACACAATGCACACATAACATACAACACACACATATATGTACAACACACAAACATATACACTGTGTTTGAAGACATATATCCTCCTAGTGACTGAAATCCTTTCTTTTCATCTGGATTCACAGCATTTCTAGTAATTCCTACATAACTTGAGGCATAGTGCACTACAGCTGGGAGCAGTGACTTGAATCCTTTGGGCGGCTCCACCTTCACCATATCAGCTGGAGAATCACCATATTCCAGTATCTACACTGAAGCTTTTAAAATTAGATATTCTCTATGCAGTGAGGCATGGGCCCCATCTCACCAGGCCAAACTGAGAGCTGGTTGGCATTTGCTTTCTGCAGCAGGTTAGTTGGGCTACAAGTGGTACTAATTGGCACCCTCATGAGCTATGACATTTGTGATCTGCTGCCAAAGGGCAAGAGACAGATGTGTAGCTGCCTTTTCTTCCTTGTGTGTAACATCAAATGGATGCCAAAGGAATCATCTCCATTCTGACCCTGACAACTCAGGCCAGTTTAGATGACAGACTTAACCAACTCCCCACCCCCATCCCATCATTTTGAAGGCAGTACTTTGAATTTGTTCAGGTGTTGTCTAGGGAAAATTACTTAAAGGCATGAGGGAAGAGGTGGGAGATGTATACTTTGGCATGTACTTTTGTGCAAAGAATTCTGAACTCCCACATCCTCTCAGACTTCGACTCACCAACTGAGCATTTATGTCCTCAAAGGCTGTGAGGAGTAGTTGAGAGTGGCACTTTTTAAACTCTAGGGGGAGCTCAACACGTCTGCCTATCTACTTCATTCTTAAGGTGGCAGAGGTCACTACAGGAAGAGTGAAATTTTTTTTTTTTTTTTTTTGAGTGAAGCTTCTTGTAGAAGTAAATAACAGTATAACTTGCCTCATAATCTCTCTGCTCTTGACTTTTCTGGTTCTTTCTTGCTGCTTTAGCAGCAACTTCTTCTCCATTGAGTGTGCTTTTATAACTAGCTGGTAGCATAAGCTGGGGACAGAGTAGCCTGCCATTTGGGAGGGTTCCCACCCTGTCAACCTTGGAAAAGACAGTAGAACCAGGGGATGGGCCCTGGAATGGAATGTTTATCTCAACTTTTGCACAGTCTGAGGGAGACAGGGCATCTCCTCTTCTCCATGTTTTCCTGCTTGCTTCTTTCTTTCATATTTATATAGTGGGACCATCAAGAGTGGAGTCTAGAAAAGATTGGGCCTCAACTCCAGCCACTTGTCCTCTCATACTAAAGGAATGCTGAGCATCACAAGAGTTTCTCGGTTCTCCAAAATGGACACAAGACAAGGTTTTGGTATCAATGCCATCAAAGGGGGTTTATTTTTTGTAGATCCCTGTGTCTATACCCCAACAAACCAGTGTACTGTGTATGGTGACAGATAATTCAAGGATATGGAATCCTCTTACAGTCATTGTGAGACTGGACCAACAGCAATTATAGGCCCAGAGAATGCTGGTGTCCTATCATGGATGAAGTTCTACATGGCAGTTTACAGTGAGTTTAGAATGATTTATGGAGATAATAACCAGTTTTATGAGCCAACCAGATGATGGAACGATAGAATCCAGTAACAGTGATTATCCTAACTGAATCTAATTGCTTCACATACAAACTGAGTGATTGATGCTTCACTGACCCTATATATAGCTAAAATATTCATCTATGGCACAACAACCAATTATGCCCTTATTTGTAGGTACAGCATGTTTGACTTCAGTTACATGTCTGTATATTTTTCTTCTTTCTCCATGATAATAGATATCATGTGTTTTTCATCTCTATGTCACCCACATTGTCACAGAGTAAGGGACTAAAAATTATTTACTGAATAAAAGGCATAGTAATTCATGTGCAGAAATAAAGAGGGTACTAATCCTTTTGGCCATATCTACCTATGCAGATAGAAATTACCTCTTGAAGTTTCACTCCAGGCATAAGAGATAGCACTCCAGTAGTTGAGGATTTGAAACACTGTCTAGGGTCTGGAGAAGATCTAGAAATTATGACTTCTACTTTTATCTTATTTTAAAAGATTTTATTTATTCATTTGATAGAGAGAGAGAATGCACAAGTGTGGGGTGTGGGCTACAAAAGGAGAGGGAGAAGCAGGCTCCCTGCCAAATGGGGAGCCTGATGCAGGGCTCAATCCCAGGACCCCAGGATCACCACCCTAGCCAGAGGCAGGTGTTTAACTGACTGAGCCACACAGGTGTCCCTACTTTTTATCTTTTTTAAAGTCTCCTCTTATGTTCTTTCAACCTGAATTCCTTTCTTTTCTTTTAAAATTTTATTTATGAGAGAGAGAGAATATGGGAGCATGAGCCGGGGGAGGGGCCGGGGGAGAGGGAGAAGAAGACTCCCCACCAAGCAGGGAGAAGGTGTAGTGAAGGACACAAGGACACAGAACTAAGTCATAGGAACTGGGAGATTACAAAACTTGAAAGTCAATAAAATAGGCCCTGGGCATTCACATACTTAGATTTCTTTATTTATGTATTTCTCTTTAAGAGAGAAAGCATGAGTAGGAATAGAGAAAATCTGAAGCAGACTCTGTGCTGAGCAAAGAGCCCAATGCAGGGCTTGATCTCATGACTCTGAGATCAGAGCCTGAGCTAAAACCAAGAGTCAGATGCTTAATTGATTGAGCCACTGGGCATCCCTAGCATCTTGATTATTGATCTGAAAGTACATGATAAAGTAAGATAACATTTTACAGATGCCCAAATATAAACAGTTCTCACTGTGAGCTGGACGCAGAAGTCACTCAGCTAGTGAATGAACCCAGTTATCCACCCAGTAGTCACTTCTCAGCACATCTTTTTTATTCTCTTTTTGATCTTTCCTATATCACTGACTGTTGTAAACATTCTTGTTCTCTTATGAAAAAAATGATCACTAAATAAGAGAAAATCTTCATGAAAGTGAAAACAGTTAATTTTGATGCAAAGTACATAGCTCTCACTGGAAATATGAACAGAAAAAGAAAGCCTCAACAAACACTAACATCTCCAAACTCTCTAATTTGGGATTTATTAAATTTTGTGAGAATTAGCTTTTGTGACTACAAGGGGTCTACTGAACAACAGCCTTAGTTAAGAAAAAGACTTTTGTAAATTGTCAGTAGCATGTGACCAAGACTAGCAGATCAGTGCTTGTTTCTGTCTAGAAATCAGACATGATTTCTTATCTAAAGCTTATCAGATACTATGAGCAAGTTTATGAGATAAGCAGAAGAAATAGCTATGAAGGGCCAGGCCTCCTACATCCATCCATTTGATGAATCTGGCTCCAACTTTCTTCTCCATTAGCCTCCACAGAACTGTCATTTCCACCATTACAACCACTGGTTTAAGGCTGCTTTGGAAGAAGGTTCCTTCTAAAATTCAAATCAATTATAGAAGGATAATCAAGTAACCAGGCACCGAGTAACTCATGTGCATAACATTTATCAGATTATTTCATTGGCGCCTCAACAGAGGAGAAAACAATAAAGAACAGTAAAGGTGGGATGGGACCTATCATTGTAGAGCATAAAATATATGGGAATGGATATATATCTAGGAAGAACCTAGCATGGAGGTCCTTGGAAGAAGCCTTGGAAGAGGAGGAAACATGATGGAAGTGATGAGTGAATTGAAAATGGGACCACCAATGGAGTATTTACCAGTGCTATCTCTTTGCATGCTATTAACTCTGTTAAGCATTGTGTATGAGGCAGGTAAGATGGACAGATACATCTGAGAACCTGAATTAAAAACATAAAGTCATAAAGCTGAATTTAATGAAGCAAACTTTTGCCAAAGGCCCTAGTGTTTGGTATAAACCCGATAGCTCTCTCAGTGCATGCTCTGGGTCATAGAGCACAGGTTGGCTAGCATCAAGACCACTTGTGCTCTCAATCCCAATTAATTATAGATGTTGGGTCTATCGAGCCTTTGTTAGAAATAATTAAATAATAAATGTCTCTAAAGCAGTTTGCATGCTGAGCCTAATAAGAATGAACTCCACAGAAATCCAATTTAAACACTTATTGCTTTTCTAAGCCAGAATTTAATTGGATTTGTGTTTCTGAACTCTTTGGCATAAGGATCAGCCATTGCATGGGTGGATTTGGCATGGTGACTGCTGTTGGGGCCAGCTGCATGGAAATATTGTTTGCTTCAGAAGTTGGTATTCCCCCAATAGGCCCTCAGAAACAAATCGTAGGGCTGACCATTTTTGGATTTCCAAAGGATGCCATGAAATTCTCAAAAATATGACCCCAGCAAAAATAACTTTCATTCATTTCTGTTTCAAAAAGCAATAAACAGAACCTATTAAGAGAAGAGGGGGTGTGCCAAGAGCAAATAGAAAGGCTAGGATGTCTCAGTTATGTAAGTATGAGAGGATCATTGTCAGGTTGTACTGATATTACCTATATGATCAAGAGGGCAAAACCATTAGAAGACAGAGATGTGGAATGGTGAGCACTAGAGATCCTTGGATTTCATGTTATACCTTATTTCCCTTAAGTTAGCATCTTTTCCAAGCTAGATCACATTAAAATTTACTAAGTAACAAACAAAAATTCCCTTTTCTAGATGCCATTAAATGTCAGTGCTGCCTGCTAACCAGCAGTATTGTTGACTTTATTACATGGTGTTTAGAGATTTTTTTAAAAATTTATTTATTCATGATAGACAGAGGGGAGGGTGTCAGAGACACAGGCAGAGGGAGAAGCAGGCTCCATGCTGGGAGCCCAACGCGAGACTCGATCCTGGGACTCCAGGATCATGCCCTGGGCCAAAGGCAGGCGCTAAACCGCTGAGCCACCCAGGGATCCCCTACATGGTGTTTAGAAAACAAGTGTGTAATTTAATTTTTCCTTTACTTTATGGAAAGTGGGTGGAGAACAGAAATAATTAAAGTATATATTCATTAGTTCTTCAACTGGGACAAAGATGGTCATTTTCAGGCAGGCCTAAGGCAAAGAATTTCAGCCTAAGGCAGAAATCAGAAGCAAGTTGGATTGGCTGGTTGGCCAAGATTGTTTGCCAAATAAAAGAATACAATTAAATAAGACATCAAAAGTGTGAGAGAAATGTCAAAGAAAGAGGGAGTAGCTAAGGAGAAAATGAAGAGATCAGATACTGAAAAACAGCATAAAAATTTCTTTTTCAGAAACCCCAAAGCAGAGAGAAGTATCCTGTTCCTCCCCTGATACAATTTGTTATACATTGCCCTTTATCAAAGGGGAAGACAGTTGGTGTTCAGCTTTCCTGTGATCATTTTTTTTTTTTTTTCAGGAGAACTAATTGGATTCCACCAAAGTCAGCATCACTGAGCCCAACCAGAACTCTCACACAGTCCCTGTTTAACTCTTTTGGACAAACTAGAAGCAGCAAGTATTACCCCAGATGTAAAACATTTTTCCTTTGTTTACTAATGGTGGCATCAAGTAAGCAGAGAGTACTGGAATGTAAGGCAAGATATTGCTTTACAATATTAGTTTTTATTATCTATATTTAGCAGTGAATTATGGTTCATTTTTTAAGATTTTATTTTTATTTTTGTTATTTATTCATGAGAGACACACAGAGAGAGGCAGAGACATAGGCAGAGGGAGAAGTAGGCTGCCTGTGGGGAGCCCAATATGGGACTCGATCCCAGGACACTGGGATCACACCCTGATCCAAAGGCAGATGCTCCATCACTGAGTCACCCAGGTGCCCCATGAATTATTGTTCTTAAATAATCATGTGTGTTTCATAGCATCTGATGGGGAAGGAAGAATAAGTCTAAATATAAACACTATAATTAAGAATTATAAAAGATGTTTAACAGTTTTACAACCAAACCTGTCACTCAAATTTTGTTTATATGACATCTTTAGATTATGGAAGGCATTCTCAATAAATGAGCAGGCATTCTTAAACAACTTTGTCATAATATACACCTGGATTTATTGCCAAGGTATAGAGGACATTGTGTCTCCTTCCCCAATATTTATTCCACCTCCTTCTCTTTTGTAGCATCCACTTAAGTAAACTTTATTGGTCTCAGCACCAGTACAAAAAATGGGCCCTAATTCCTCTAAATCAGAGTAACTCTATCTCTCTTGGTACAGAGATTGGTTGAAGAAACCTAGGCCTAAGCCAATTTGCACAACACATCCTAAAGACTTCTGTGATTGATTCAGGAGTGTGCAGTCATGGCAAGGCTAAGAACATTAAGTGAGATCCAAGAAATGTGTTATCTCTCCTTCTGGGCAATGAAGTAGAGTCTATGAGGTTTGGAAGAGTGCAGCCATTCTGACACCATGAGGTAAACCAGCCTTTCCAAGCAGATTCACAATCAAATCTAGTCCTAAACATATTTTCAACCTCTAAATCAAACTACTCTTAAGGTGCTCTACCTGTGAACTGTCCAGTAACTTGGGTCAATAAATGATGTCGGTTACATAAGCCACTTTGATTGGGTTTTCTCTTTATGGATTATGTGAGGAGTTTTAACAGGATACATTTAAACATGTTTTTAATCCCTTTAGGACATCTTTTTTTTCTTATCTCCCAGTAGAAAAATACTATCTCTTCGATGAACTTGTCAAGAGATTAAATTTAAGAAGTCACTCACTCATTCATTCATTCCTCTATCCAATCAACATATACTGAGCACATCCTATGTGTGAAAGATATATAAAGACAGCAATAAACAAAACTGACAGTTTCTGATGCCATGCTGCTATACAACAAGCGAAGAAGTGACTATAGAATTTGTCAGATGTTAATGCTTTGGAGATAATCGCGGTTGATACGGAGTACTGAGGAAATAGGGAGGTTGACAGGGAGTGTGATAAACTATATAGGATGGCCAGAAAAGGTCTCACTAGGAAGATATTGGCATAGAAATGAGAAGGAAGTGAATCTGCCCGGGTAAAGATGATGGTGCAGAGAAAGGGTTCCAAAAACAAATGAAAGAAGCCCAAAAGTGCTGTGGGGATCCTTAAGGGGCATTTCAAGCAATAGCAAAGAGGCTTGTCACTGGAGCTCATGTACAATGACATGTGCTTGTCAAATATCATGGCTAATCCATCACCAAGTCCTATTTATTCAACCACCTAAAACTCATTTTAATCTCTTTCCTATTCTTTATCCCCACAGCCTTGGTCCCTGTCTTTACCAATGTTAACTTGCCTGGTAGCAACCATCTCCTTAATGCAGTGTTACACCTCTGCTATCATCCTTCACATTGCTTCAGGAACAATCTATAAAAATAAGCATGTGCCAAGAGCGCCCCCAGCTAAACTTGTCTATTGTCTGTCCATTACTTATGGCAGTGACTTCCACACTTTGACTGATCTTGACCTTAATCAGTAAAAGAATTTCTGCATTTAACTCTCCCACACAAATTACATACCTGTATGATATGTATGATATGTATCATACACATATAATACATAAATGTATATGTGATACACATTCAAAGCTTTATCAAAAATTAAAATATAAATAGCATAGAAATAAATATGTTTTAGTATTTTCTTTTTATGCCTCAGTGGGACATTTTATGCATCCTAATGTGGAGAATGCTATCTCCTTCACATGGAGTATATTCCAGCTCCTTGCTAATTCTACCACCTCTCTCTTATCTCACATTTATGCTATAATAAAGACAATTGTAGCTCCCCACACCTACCATCTTTTATTCTTGCCTTTGTGGCATTGTTCAAGCTGTTCCTTCTACTTGTCATCTTCCCTTTTCATTCCACCTTTCTCTTTAACCTTTTAGAGTCTATTAGCCTACATATATTTCATAACTTATCCTGTGACAATTGCATCCTCACAATGGGTAAGGAGAACTCTAAACTTTCACAGAACTTCTGTTGCTTTCCATTACTACACTACATTTTCATCAACTATTCTAAGTATGGCCCCTGCTGGTTCCCCGATGACAAAAATAGGGTCTATTTCATGTTTATATCATCAGTACCCAGGACAGCATTTGGCAAAGAATAGGTACTCATTGAATATTTCTGGGATGAGGTGGGGGAGAATGAATGGATGGATGAATCAATGAATGATGCCATAGAAGGAAACACAATATGGTAAGGTGAAGGAGACACAGTATGGATCTGGAGCCAGACTGCCTGAGTTCTCAATCTGGCTTGACTGTGTTCTTGCTGTGTAACTTTGGCCAGGTGCCTTAATTTCTCCAAGCCTCAGCTGCCTCATCTGTAAAATATGGGTCATATAGTAATATCTTGTTCACATGATTTTTTTCAGGATTAAAGGAGCTAATATGTGAAGTCTTCCCAACATGCAGTACCATATTAATTAAGTTTAGCTATTCTCTTTCACTAAAAGTAAAAGTTCTTCCCTTGCTTTTAATGATCAAGAGAAATGTTTGGGACTCATCAGAAAAAAATTGGTTCCTATTGTGACAAAGTACTCTCATTGTAAGACTAATATGGATTCTGACAACAGATATTTAAATGGTACACTGGCACGTTTGCTGTGATCAATAAATAATCATGCTTAATTTTCCTTTGACCTACCTCAGAGGTAGGTTGAGAGGAATAGGTGAATAATAATGTGGGATAGTCCACATTAGTGGGGGATAGTCCTGTGTAAGCCATATGAGAAATGCTGAGAAGGAGGAAAAGCAGGAGCAGTTGAGGTAGTAAAAGCCTAGTGCCACTAAGAAATGTTGACTAGATGGGATGCCTGGGTGGCTAGGTCATTTAAGCATCTGCCTTTGGCTCAGGTAATAGTCCCATGGACTGAACCCCATGTTCCACTCCCTGCTCAGTGGGGAGTCGGCTTCTCTCCCTCCTTCTGCCCTTCCCCCTGGCTGTGTTCTCTCTCTCTCTCTCAAATAAATAAATAAAATATTTTTAAAAAATTTTTATTAAAAATAAAAATAAGATTTTATTTTTTAAAAAATAAAATATTTTTAAAAAATTTTTATTAAAAATAAGAATAAGAAGTTTGATTAGATGGGACTATTAGGTATTCTTCTGTAATTTGCATGATATGGGTTTGTGAACAGCAAATAATACTCTGAAAGCCATGCCTGCTATTATATAGCATGTGTATGTGATTTCAAAATTAGCTTGCCTGCTAAGTTACCTCTTAATCCAATGGACTGTAAGAAAGACAAAGGAGTGAGTACAATGCATTAAATATATGTTTCTTAAAATAAGGACTTGACCATGCATTTAGCCCATCCTCAATACCACGTATTATATATTTACATGGTTTGTCGTATTAGTTCCAGCTTACTTGGTATAACTTAACAGAGAAGATCTTAAGTTTGGAAAGACATATTCTTAGGGACCTCATGAGATTTCTTCTCACCTATTTTATCCCTGGTAAAAACATTTTTTAAAAGATAGTTTCCATAATATTTGTCTTTCCTCTGCCAGATATTTTTTCTGTTTTTCTTTTTTAAAAACTCAGAGTAGAGTGTTCCCATTCAAGGTGAGGCAGTGAGATTTTTTGCAGTTTTCAGAGAAAATGATTAGTTTTACATAGAAAACTCTCCAATTTACTTCTTTGGACCATCTTCAACCTATATCTCACCATGCCAGAATCCCTGGAAATGTTCAGATAATTGGAGAAAAATGATATGGCCAAGTACATTATCATGACATGATGTCTAGACAGTGACTGAAACACTGAAGCAACAGGGAAATCACATATTCATCTCTGCAGTGACTGAGGGGCTGGGGGCTCTCTAATGGCATGGTGACCCTCTTGCCTCAGGGTCATTGACTATAATTCCCACGAGAGGGAAGCAAATGTCACCATCCTACTGTGGCAGCAGCT